>NC_091287.1:148947881-149254548 GCF_032444005.1 Ranitomeya imitator
AGTTTGGCTGGACGGCCAGGTCTAGGAAGACTTCTGGCGGTCCCAAACTTCTTCCATTTAAGAATTATGGAGGCCACTGTTAACTTAGGAACCTTGAGCACTGCAGAAATTCTTTTATAACCTTGGCCAAATGTGTGCCTTGCCACAATTCTGTCTCTGAGCTCATTCGCCAGTTCCTTTGACCTCATGATTCTCATTTGGTCTGACTTGCACTGTGAGCTGTGAAGTATTATATAGACCGGTGTGTGCCTTTACAAATCATGTCCTATCAGTTTAACTTAACACAGCTGCGCTCCAATGAATGAGTAGAACCATCTCAAAGAGGATCACAGGGAAATGGACAGCATGTGACTTAAATATGAGTGTCTGAGCAAAGGGTCTGAATACTTATGACCATGTGATATTTCTGTTTTTCTGTTTAATAAAGTTGCAAACATTTCAACATTTTTTTTTCAGTCAAAATGGGGTGCAGAGTGTACATTAATGAGAAAAGAAATGAACTTTTTTCAATTTACCAAATGGCTGCACAAAGAGTGAAACATTTAATGGGGTCTGAATACTTTCCGTACCCACTGTAAAACATTGGTCTGAGTGGTGCCTGTGTGTTGTTTGTTTTTTTATGGACAACACTCAGACCGAAAGTACGGTCATGTGAACCTGGTCTAACAGATTCACTCAAGATTTTTATTTAGCTGTTTTGGTTTGTAGTTTTGAGACCATTTCTGGATAAAAGGTTTTGCCAAATATTTTATTCTATTGAAAGCAATTAGCTCTTAGCTTGAGGCTTCCTCCTAGTTACTGAGCCTTATTGGGCCCCATTCTTCAATACTATGTAGCAGTAAAACTGTTGCCCATTACAGCCAATCGATCCTTCACTTTCCTTTTTTCATAACTGTTTCAAAAACAAAAGCTGAACTCAGATTGGTTGCGTTGGACAATAAAGACAGTTTTACTATTAATGAGTGAACCACATGGAGTTCCATCTTGACAACAACTGATACAGGTGCCAGAGAACAGAGTAGTGCCCATCATCAGGAAACATTTATCTTCTGGTCCTTTGCCTGTACACTGAGGTTTATCAAATCACTTATGATGCAGGTCACATAACAATTTTACATAAAATTTAAAAGAATGACACTTTATGTATACATTTTATTGACGGTGCAATAGTGCTAAGTTACAGTATAGCTGGTATCACAAAGGGTTCGCCAGTTGCGGACTTAGTGCAGTTTACAATTAAAAAACTCAATGTTTTACTGTTACTACAAATCTGAGACTTTTTTCCTTGCAGATTTGAAGCAGGTTCTTATCTGCATTATGTCAATGTGGGATCCTACAATTCTCCACATTCATAGTCAAATTGTAGGGTTAGCCTGATCCAAGACTAATGTTTGATATCATTTGGCAAATCAATGATAGCAAATAAAAGGGAAGTTTTGGGAGTATGCATGGGATATCACATTTCATAAAAACGACTATAAACTTTTTAAAGTATTGTTATGCAAAGATTAAACTGCCATCAAAAAGGTTCAGTCTCCAAAAATCTGTCTATATTTCATCCTCATTAACCGTGAACCGTTGCTCACGTAATCTAATTTTTCATCATATACACAACTCCTTAAACATTACCAAGTTAATCCTGGCCATTTTGGGGGGATAATAAAATGATTTCACTATTTGAAAACATGTGTTAGCATTGTAAGTCTTATTTAAGAGAAGTTTAGCGCAGCCAAATACATCAAGATAATTGTTAAAATGAGTCCAAGTATAGCTGTTAATTTCAGAAGAAACCTGGATTTCATTTCCATGATTTCAGCCACAATTAAGGGATGTTATTTGTGATGTTATGATAAAACAGAACAGGACTTAATTACATCTTTCAATCAATGCGCTCAACATGAATTAATCACAGTTTATTGAATCATGGTTTTTAACAAAAACAGCCTTGAAAGAGGTTAAGGCTGTAGGATATAAAAAGCAGAACCACCACAATCATCAAATAAAAACGTCTCCACTATATGTTAGGAAATGTGGAAAGCATTTTCACACAAGACCTAGAGCTTTTCTACTCCAGTGTCCCTATAATAACACTTCCTGCCCAGAACAGCAATGTCATACATGAACCATCTCATAGGGTAACTAGCTTAAATAACAGTAAGTATTCAAGCTCCTCTTAAGGTAGGATAAATCTGCCAATATCGACAGGATTGGCTTAAATCGATTGTATGTATGTATATAACTGAAATGTTAGGGAGAATCCGGCATGATGAATTTCAAGCTGGTCTTTCTTCCTTGATGGAAAGAAGGCACTGCCAGAGGAGTATGGTGGCAGCTTTCTCATAAAGGACACAGGAGTGCCGCCTGGCCAAGAGTTCCTCTGTATGGTGCAGTCAAGAAAGAAACCTGTCGGCCGCATAATTGTTTGCTTGACACCTAACTAATGTGTATGGCGGCCTTTAGAGTGTAGTTTGAACACAAAATCTATTGAGGCAGATAGAAATATGGAATCATGTTTATGAAGCTTCTGTGCCTATACTACAGACACCAGCAGGACTTCAGAGTTGCACCAAGAACAACTTATTTAGTCTTCATTCATTTGTAGCTAGAAGAAGTAAGAAAACCCAGAAAATATCTCATGTCCATTAATAAATCTGCCGCATGCTGCACATTACAGTCCTTTTGTAACACTACAGTGTCACTGCACAGAACAGGAAGTTTGGGCACGGAGTAATCAAAAAGTTGCAGTCTATGACCGCGATTTTATTTGTAGTTTTTCATTACATGTGTGTATGACATTATATAGAATTCATGGAGCTTAATTAAAACTGTTAGCGAGTTTCGACCCATGGAGAATATGACTCTTAAATAGTGATGAGCGAATATACTTGTTACTCGAGATTTCCCGAGCACGCTCGGGTGACCTCCGAGTATTTTTTTGTGCTCAGAGTTTTAATTTTCATCGCCGCAGCTGAATGATTTACATCTGTTAGCCAGCATAAGTACATGTGGTGGTTGCCTGGTTGCTAGGGAATCCCCACATGTAATCAAGCCTGCTAAGAGATGTAAATCATACAGCTGAGGTGAGGAAATCTAAATCTCCGAGCACTAAAAAATACTCGGAGGACACCCGAGCATGCTCAGGAAATCTCGAGTAACGAGTATATTCGCTCATCGCTACTCTTAAATCACCAGTCTGGTATTTTTGTCAATTTCAGCACTGGAGTGGTGGCACTAATTTTAAGTTCCCTGCCCCAGTAGTATACTTACCAGCCGCTGTCTTCTGCTCATCCTGGTGCTGGGACAGTCACCATCTTGTGACCACAACTTCTGACTGACCGGAAGTAACAGGTAACAGTTACAAGCGCTCATTGTGAGGGTTCGCTCACACTAGCGTATAAATTGGATGAGTGCAATGTGAGAAAAGAAAGCTCAAACTAATGTTATTCAATGAGGCAGTGCTGATCTGTGCCTTTTCTCTCAGTCGTTATTGGCATGAGAAAACAAATTGCAGCGTGATATGATTTTGCTCCGTAATCTGATGTCATATGCACAATCGGTATGGCATCCGACTTGTACGGATATATTAGAATTTTGTAAGAAGGGAAACTGTATATGGTCTTGTAAATGATGAATAACTACCGAGTCAAGAAATAGATTGCACACAGATGACAAGTGAGAAACAAATAAGCCCACAAAAATAATTCCACTCTCCTGGATGAGAAAGGGACTGACTTTTTATATACGTTAGTGTGAGCGAACCCTAAGCCTATAAGAGCCTCGTTCTAGTCAGGTTCTGGATCTCATAGACTTACATCAAGTAGGGACTTGCGGCTCGCCAAGCAAACACAAGATTGAAACAACCTGGAGATGACTGGAGAAGACCGACAAAAGCGGCACCAATAACAGAAGATGGTGGCTCTTAAGTACGATACTAGGTTCAGGGAACTTAAATTAGTGGCACAACTCTTGTGCTGAAATAAAGAAAAAACGGCTGTGTGGTGCTTTAATGAATTTGGCACATTTTTCAGCTGCCATGTACGAGTCACAGAAATTACTGGAATATATTTCTGACTTTACTAATGCCACTTGTATGGCATGTATTATGACAAATTTGTTGGTCTGCATTCAGCCATGCCACCAGCCACTAAGCTGCAGTAACTTTTTAAAATGTTGTCAGAGTCAGGGTAAAACTACAAACGTTGCACGGTTTCAAAGCTGCGAGTTGCACAAAAATGTTGACACATTTTTTTTTTTTGCGCAAACTGTTTGATGAATTGGCCCCAAAGTTCTTTTTCTTAGCTGCAATGCTGAGGTCTGGTCATTAAACTATAAGTGGGAAAAGGTTTACTGCCAGAGTCAGCGCTGAGACTTTCTGAAGATTGTCTGTCTTTACTCACTGCTCTTGTATCTGATATGTATACATCTAGTCTCCTTTATAGAACTGAAATGAGAAATAAGTCAGTACCTACGTGTAAAAGTTCCCTGTGATTTATCCTTTCCCTCGCATTCTGATGTCACAGCTGTTAATACTTACTGTTTGCAGTGACATCTCCTGGGAATTCTCTGTTCTTTTTCTGCCAGAGGTATAAACTATTTACATAACGCTGAGCACCAAAGTACAGATTTATCCTTTCAGATGCTGTCTATGTGCTCTCCATACTCAATATTTCAGATGTTGCTCTAGACTGGTATGTATCCTGCAGTTTATTTTGTTTTGTGATAAAGGAAAAGTTAGTAGTCTATTGTATTTTGACAGCGTTTCTGGGGAACGATATAGTAGTAGTTTGCTGCTTGTCTGATGGAGGTTTCTTTTATTTTGCCATGTATATTTCCAGCAAGGATAGCCTAACATGAACCAATACCAGCTGCTGCTGGCCCAGGATCCACTCACTTCTGAATTTCAGCCATGAAAATGCAGAGACCCATTGTATGATTTTCTGATAATGCAACATCTGCATCATATTTATTGGGTAGTGGATTATGTTACCGATTTTTTAAAGAGGACCTGTCACCACTTCTGTCAAGTACTTTTTGAAAGTATTTGTATTCCCTGTGAAATAGGAATTCTGTAGCATCTTTTCTTATAATTTTGTTTCGTGCTGTTCTTCTATCATTCAATCCCCAAAATGTTGTAAGTAAGTTGGCAACTGGGTGTTACCATTTCCCCCAAAACTTTGCACAGTCTGGCTCTATGAGCAATAATTGGACAATATCACAGCAAGCAGAGACATTCCCACAACCACTAACAGCCTATGGTGAGTTTAGAGTCATTTGACTACCAAAAGCTCCAACTTTGTGGTACCCATTCTGGCCATGTAGTACTTGGACTTTCATTTTAATGGTTAGCATGTAAGACTCCATTTTTACCACTGCAGGGGAGATGTATATCCAGTAGTGATGAGCGAACGTGCTCCGATGACGTCTTATCCAAACATGCTCGGGTGTTTTCAGAGTATCTTGGGCATGCTCATATATTATGTTTGGGTCCCTGCAGCTGCATGATTGGAGCAGTTAGCGTCAACACATGTTGGGACTCCCTAACAAACCAGCAATCCCTCCATGTGTTGAGGCTGTCTAACAGTTGCAAATCATGCAGCCCCAGGGACGCGGAGATAATAAATGAGCAGGCCCAAGATAATACCGAGCATGTTTGGATATAATTATATCGGAGCATGTTCGCTCATCACTAATGTCCAACTCAAAGTTGACCGCACATGTAAACAATTCACATGGGCAAGTTGGACCCAGAATGATCAGTTAAACTCCAGGATGGCTTCATTAAAAACCTGATTGATGATACAACTCCCTTTAAAGCGGCACTTCAGTGTTTGTTTTACTTTACCACTGGATTAGTATCACTAGACTAAGTTCACTACTTCTAGTATTATAGTTACCAGCTGCCATCTTCATCCGTTATCAGTGCTGCATCGGTTAGTCTTCTGCTGGATGTGACCTTCCAGATTGCTCCAGTGTTTGCTACTATTCATTGAAAGTCTATGAGAGCCAGAACAAGGCCAGAATGAGGCTCTCATAGACTTACATTGAAAGCTTGTGAACGCTATGACTTCCGTTCAGAAGTTGTGGTCACAAGATGGTGGCACAGGACCGGAGTAGCGCCGTAAATAGTTGGACACAGTATAATACTAGGGTCAGTGAACTTAGTGACACCACTCCAGCGCTCAAGTAAAAAAAAATGCTGGAGTGGAGCTGTAAGACATCTTTGAACAGTAGGTTTGATGCAACTTGTTCATACCCCGCTCATCTACACAGATCATTTTATCACTACACTGATGCTGAGTCATTTTTTCTTTCATCCAAGTATGGAGATTACATATGAGCCATGCCAGATGTTGTATTCATGTGGTGTATCGCCATTACCTTTACATATGCCCAATGTATACCCCAGTTTGAGAAAACACCTAATAGTAACAGCATTTGTTATGTTCGTCTTTTAATGGGAAGTGCTTGGTATAATCTGTTGTTGACTGTAACACTTTCTCTTCTATACAAAAGAGTTTTCCGTTTTCTAGCATTAGTTGGCCACTTTCGATTATCACACTACTGCAAAAAAAAAAAAAAATGCTTGGACATGTATTGGCAGTTTGTAATGACACAAGTGTGAAGTTTTACAGAGCGAGACTGGTTCATCTGGCAGTTAAAGCTAGATCAGTGCCCATCAGTCGCTGTTTGTTTTAATGAAGCATTTTAGAGTGTATATGTTTTTTTAGCCTTTTGATTAGGTTGTTTTTTACTTTAGTGCAGTTTCAAAGATGAGCAATTTGGCTAATATGGATGGATGGCAATATACAGTA
This sequence comes from Ranitomeya imitator, assembly GCF_032444005.1. Classification (NCBI taxonomy): domain Eukaryota; kingdom Metazoa; phylum Chordata; class Amphibia; order Anura; family Dendrobatidae; genus Ranitomeya; species Ranitomeya imitator. The sequence goes on from NC_091287.1 coordinate 148,954,694, forward strand.
TTACGTGATGGCACTGCTGTTTGGTAGGATACCTAGACCCTTTGCACGGTCAAAGTCATAATTTGTGTTCATTTTCTGTGATTCTTTATGATGGTGTAGGTTGCACAGAGCATTTTACGTTACTGTGTTTTTGCCATCATAAGGACTTGATGGGAATGTTTTACCTATGTTTAGTTGTGATAATTTTTACACAGTTTAATGATTTATACTTTGCTTTACAGAGGATGAAAGCCCTGGACAGACATTTCATAGGGAACGTAGGAACGCCATTGCAATGCAGCCACAAGGAGGACAAAGCCTTGGTAAAATCAGTGAGGAGCCTTCTACATCGAGTGAGGAGAGGACCTCTTTAATAAAGAAAGAGATTCATGGATCTATTACACACCTGCCGGAACCCTCTGTTCCTTACCGGGGCACCGTATTTGCAATGGACCCCCGAAATGGTTACCTTGATCCACATTATCGTAAGTACTGCATAGTTTCATGTAAAAGGGCAATGTATAAGTCATGTAAAATGTTTGTAACATTTTGACATTGTTGCTGTCTGTGCAGTTTTCCAGTTAATCTCAAAAGGATCAGGCATCTTCATCTTATAAAGGGTTACTAGTAAAATGGAATTCATTCCATACCTCTGCAAATGCCATGACTATATCACATACATTACTACTTACAGATCAATCCATTAGTCACAGAGTCCAATTTATTGCATCTTGTCAGCTAAAACCCACATTCCATTTTGGAGTCTATTGTATAGTAATTTCTTAAAAGTAGGCCGGGTTCACATGAGCACATAAAAAATCGTTTCATCCAAAAAGCTAAAAAAAAATGTTCTTACTTGTCATCTTAATGCAAAATGTGTTTTTACCGTAGCAATTATTAATCATTTAGAAGACCATTTACAATTTCCTATTAAAGAATTGCAATGTATCTGTAAAAATAAATATTTCTGGAGAGACAACATATAAGGCCGGTTTCACACTAGCGTTTTGAGGCGCTGCGGAGGGCTGCAGACTTCCTCAGTGAAGCCCCGACCTCGGGCCGCACCTCCACCGCTAGCTCCACCTACTTCTGCATGCGGCCTGCGTACCTATCTTTAACATGCGGAGAAAAAAAGAAATTGCAACCAGCTGCGTCCTACACTGGTCGCCGCATCGTCAAAACGACGCATGCGGAAACATCCGCATACAGCCACACGACCTGCGTACCTAATGTTAAAGATAGGTACGCAGGCTGCATGCAGAAGTAGGCGGAGCTAGTAACGGAGGTGCGACTGAGGGCGCGGCTTCCTCTAGTACTTATCTAAGACTGCGGACACAGACAGTCATTTCTATTCTGGAGCACCTAGCCCCTGCGGGACCCATGACATGTACGGACTTCTATCTGGACTATTTGTGCCTATTGGCACGTACCTCTATTGAACTCCCCTGATGATTCACCGTGACCGGAGTTGAAACGCATAGGGAGGAAAAGGAACTTTGGGAAAAGAAGGAACTTTGTTTCCATCTACACTTTGGTGTGGCGGTTGTCCATAGTAAGGTCCATTTGGGGCCTGTCCTTGTGAGGACAGGAGTTACACAGGGGTACACAGGGTAGATAGTGTATTCTGAGCCCTACATCTACTCTACAACCCTGGACCCTATTCCTACAGTTGGAAGTATACCATCATATGTCTGTCATCATTGGTGAGACCAATCCAAATTTTATTCTTGAGCACTGGTTCACTTGAGCCCTTTTTTTTTGTTTGTGTCTATTTTTGGGTGTGCAATATTTTAAATTCATATTATTAAAAGTTATGTTTTAATAGTGGATATCCTCCACAGCTGATTCTACTTGGTGACCCAGAGGGTATGCGTATGGTGTGGCTACTCTACACTATTGCTTTTTGCAGTAGTCATTTAACGGCCTGGATCGTCTTGCCTAAATGGGTGATTGATTGGTATTGGCTCTTTCATAGAGATTGAATGCAGCGAGATTGCTACATAGGATCACCTGGTTTTGGCAATCTGTGGGGTTCTCAGCGGTCAGACCTCTATTTCTCTAGGAATGGATAGCTGATGGTTTGTTATCACTGGTATTCCCTTTAAAGAATTCATCTTTTGTAGACACTCATGGCCTCAGAGGCACATTTACTTGTTACTGTCCAGTATTGAATAGCTATTGTATCTACAAGTGTTTAGAACCACAATTTAGATTTAGGAGCATGGCTCAGGGTTTTTTTTTTACATCCAGTAACAACATTTTCATAGAAAATAAAAGACACAATTTTTTTTTTTCAATACACGTTAATGTGGGAACCAGAATCAGATTAAAAACAAACAATTCTTTGGTAATAAAGTGCCTCTCGAGGTGTCGGAGCTTGCGCCTTCTTACTACAGATTTATCACCCAGGCAGGATATAACTTTGCTGTTTAACCTTTTGGTCTCCAAATCCAGATGACACTTGGCGACCTATGAAATGGGCCCCAGTCTGTTCCCTCAGCCTCAGTAGTATTCACCAGAGTTTAAGGTTTATGTTAAAAGGTCATTGACCAGATGACTGATTAGCAGGGACAGCTGATTAGTGCACAGGTTCTGCTGGAAGAGAAGTGGCAAGGATAAAAGCTAGCCTTATCCCTTCATTAGTTGGTAAGCAGCATAAAACAAGAAATGCTCACTCATTGGGGAGCAGATCAAAGTGCTTCACAACTTTAATAATTTTCACCAGCAAGCCTTTATTTTTCAGCGGTTTACAATAATGAGACAACACATGTGTTTTTTACTTAGAACCCCCATCCTAAAAGTTATTTATGAGCGACAGGCAGCTTTAATGTTTTTTGAAAAATCCAGTCAATGTAATTTTTGTAAGATGTTGTACCCTGGTGTGAATTAGGAACCATTTAATATAAACTTAAGTATGGATTTATACTGTATAGCATTTTCTAGAATATGACTTGCAAGAAGAAGCAAAAAAAGTTATTAAAGTAATTAAAAGTGATGCACTTATAACCTCAAAAGTAGTCTCGAAAGCTTGCAATTTGTTACCATCTTTTCAGTTAGGCATTAAAAGGTATCAACCACTGAGAACTCTCAATTCTAAATATTTTTCTATCCACTGGTTAACACGGTACCAAGATATATATCTTTCCTGCACTTATAACCTGCATTTATAGGAAAAAAAGGCCTTCAGTAATAGATCATGCAGGAATATAACTCGGGATACCCCAGATTGAGCATACTGCAATGCTCTGCAAGTGGCAAAACTCTATACTATATATATATATATTGGGTAGGGGGCATTATTGATACTGCAAGTGAGCAGGAGAGCACTTGTAGTACTATTCCTAGCCACTACACCTTGGATGGAGTTGGTGCGTATTGAATTGCAGGCTCCATTCCATTGGTCACGGCAGTGGTCTTTGTCACTGGACGGGAGCTGGAGGCTCGCCTCTTACATGAAGGCATCCACAGCACTTCTTTTGGTAGCCGATCTTGACGTGATGTCTCATGTGGGTTGATGTGGTAATTGGAATCGTCAGTATTGCCAACTAGACCTATATGTAGGAGTATTAGTAGTTTGCAGTGTTCATACACAGAGTAATAAATATTTAATTGAACCAAAATTGAAAAACACACCAAAATCAATTGTAAAAGCTGCATGTTTTACATGTGAATTTTGATGCTGATATTTATTACTTTTGTAATTGGTAAAATCTATTTTAGGCTGTGTGCCCATATGAGCTTTTGGTAAGTTTTTGATGTTGCTGATTTTCTGCATCTATTGGTTAAATGAAGTTGTGTGCGTTTTTTTCATCACATCTTAGCTTTAGCTTTATTTTTACATGTGTTTTATTGCTTTTTCAATGCTCTTCTTGATTTGTCAGGGTTTAAATTAATCTTCTTTGTTTTCGATACTATTTACTTTGTCAAAACTTTAGTGTGTTTTGCATGTGTTTTTATTTTATTTTTGATGCTGCATTTTTTGTCTCTTTTTGGTTTTTGACATTTCAAATTAAGCTGCTTTGTTTTGATACTGGTATTTGGCTTTGACTGAACTTTATTGATTCAGTTATTTGAGGATTGCATGTGTTTTTAGTGCATTTCTGCAGCAGAAATGCATTCAATATGTATTTTCCACATCTAAATCAAGTCTATGGGGAAAATCTACATATAAATCTCAGCGGTGCCCCAAGAGAAATTGACATTTAGCAGCTTTAAAAAATGCACTGCAGGTCAGTTTATTGTGCGTAAAAATAAACACGGCTTAAAAAGTACAAATAACATCAAAATAATATACCGGTACATTAACTTAGGCCGCGGACTGGAAAACATTTGTTACATTTGCAACTTTTTGAATAGTTGCAAATGATAATACCTGGCAATCCTAAACTCCGCATTCAATGGTGAATATAAAAAACAGGCTAACACATATAAAATTGACTTTAATAAAAGGCAAATGAGAATAAGACACAAATTAAAAACAGGCTAAAAAGCTAGACCAAAGACAGGGGCTAATGCAATAATGAATCTGGCCCAGAACTGCAGTGTGTGAAGAACTGTTGTTTAAAGGAACCCTGTTCTTTGGCATGATCGTTATTGGATTCAAAAATAAATTCCTTAAAACCAAACAATGCAAATATTTCTAAAATTCCGGTGTTCCCAATGTATACCTACAACAGATGGCAATGATGTGTACCACTGTAAAGTTATATAAAATAGTACATTGGCATCAGTGTTTCAAAAATTTGTGCAGTGCACTTTTTTTTCAGGATGCCTCAGAATTAGAAAAAACTCTGCACTTTCCTATTCAGTAAAAAAAAATGTACACTGAGGAGTACCTGCCTACATGCAGATCAGAAGGACACAGTCTTGGGCTCTGTTGCAGTAATGGGCCTATAGCTAGGCATTGGGGCCTTTTCACAGTGTGAACAGAGATTTGCATTTTAGAGGATCACAATCAGTGGAGTCTATTTTGTAGAAAAAAAAATACCCAGGTTGGTAAATTGTGTGAAAAACTCCAATCCACCACAAAACCCAATGTGAAGTTGCCTAGAGTGAACTATCAACTTCTCCACTTTGCTTAACCACCACCACCACCACCACCACCAGTTTTACCTATAAAAATGCAGGATTCAGCATAACCACCCTCTTGAGGTCCTAGAAGGTTCTGCTTTTTTGGGAATTGCTATATAACACAGGATATTAATTTACATTTGTGGCTTTTGGGATGTTAGTTAAAGGTTTCACGAAGTCGACATGAAGTGAAAAATTGGCCATATTTCAGAGTTTACTATTTGCCTTTATGCGTGAAAAAACTGTGGAAAGTGATGAAGCTGAAGACTGTAGGTGTTAGTTGGGTTCATTTAAAGCTGGTGAGATCACTTTGACTGCTTTTCATTAACCTATAAAACTCTAGACTGAGGCGCTTACATTCCACAGTATTTTCAGAGAGCCATGGGGGTTTATACAAGCAAATGATCTAATTTCAGAGCTCTGCAGCTGAATGTGCAAAGAAAACAAGGGTGATGACAAATGCCACTTTGACCCCCTCCACCTCAGCCCTAAATGTCACCTCTTAAATGTGTCACAGGTGCCAGTGATAGCATTTGGTATAATGCAGAGCCGGCAGAGAACTTTCTCAGTATCCCCAAAGGGTCAGGCTTCTGTGTCCACTGTAGTCATTGCTAAAAAACCAACAAAAAGTAACAGCACCTGGACTGTGCAGCACCTGGCAGGGCTGATATAGTACATGCCATGCTTTCTGTCTGGGTTGGTGACATGCACAGATTTACTCTGGCTCTAAGATAAAACCATGGAGATAAAGTCACTACCTCTTTGTTCTAAGTTTCTGACTTTTATTTGCTTTTGAAATAAATGTTCATGTTCCGTTTGTCAGTCTTTAGTGTAGTGTAGAAAAGTGGAACACCTTGGGATCATTGATCAGTGTGGTTCCTTATTGTTTTCCCATGACACATTTCATGCTCATCACAGTGAAATATTTTTTTTACATATTTTAGTTCAATAATTACAATCACAAAAGTTTGTTTTATAAGGCTCTGTTCCCTTCATGAGTATCTGATGAGTTTTCATGTGGAATTCTCATTTAAAGTGGGAACACTCCACTCTGAATCCAGTTTGAGCTATGTTTTGGATAATTTGCCTGCTTGTTAAGTGGAGCCCCAACTGTTTAAAAGATGTGTTAGTTCTGTACAAATTTGCTCTGCAAGTCTGGAGGTCTACTGGGGTACCTGAAAGACTTTGGAGATGTGTTCTCAGAAAAAGAGGCAGAGATATTACCCCCCCATTGCCCATATGACTGCACTGTTAATCTTATCCCTAATACCAAATTACCTCACTTGTATAATTTATCAGATCCTGTAAAGACAGCCATGAAAGAATATGTAAACAAAGGTTTAGGAAAGTTTCATATCGGTCCTTCTTCCGCTGGGTTTTTCTTTGTTAAACTGAAAGATAGGGTTCTCCATCCTTGCCTTGATATTCGTGAGTTAACCGAAATTACGGCTAGAAATATTTACCCACTTTCATTCATCCCCGACCTATATAATCAGCTTATGGGAATCAAATGGTTTGCTAAACTAAATTTTAGGGGGGCTCTTATTTTGATATGAATCCAGAAGGGTGGTGAGTGGAAAACAGCGTTTTTAGCATATAAGCGTCTATTTGAAAATCTTGTCATGCCTTTTGGGTTAACCAATGCATCAGCAGTTTTTTAAAACTTTGTGAATGATGTATTTTCTGATTGCAATGGATGGTTTATTGTCTTATCCTGTACCTTGGTGACATAATATTTTCCATTTGTCCATTTTGTTTTACAAAAGTTTAGGGAAAATTCTTTCCGTAATTGGAGAAATGTGCTTTTTCTCTTCAAGAAAAGGGTTTAAGATGGATACTGGGAGAGTTCAGGCCATAGTGGATTGGGTTCAACCATGTGACCTTAAAGAATTGCAACGTTTTCTAGGATTCCCTAATTTCTACAGAAAGTTTATTAGGAGTTTTTCGAAGATCGTTAAACCTTTTACTGATCTCACACGTAAGGGGGCTTGGTCTTAAAGTTTGGTCACCGGATACTATTGGGGCCTTTAATAAATTGAAAGAGTGTTTCATGTCCTCTCCAGTTTTAATACAACCAGATCTCCAGAAACCATTAGTTATAGAGGTGGATGCTTCAGAAGTCAGGTTAGGGGGCTGTATTATCTCAAGGTTAGAACTCTAACCAATTTGTGGCCCTGTGCATTTTTCTTGGTAATTTTCATCCGCTGAAAGAAATTATGATGTTAGGAATAGCAGGCTGCTGACTGTAAAATTAGCTTTTGAAGAATGGAGATTTTTTTGGAGGAAGCTATTCATCTGGTCACTATAGTGATGGATCATATTGAATCAGCTAAACGGTTAATCCCGAAACAGGCCAGATGGTCCTTATTTTTTTCACATTCAGGCCATCACATTGTGAGGGCTAATGCCTTATCAAGCAGCCTTAATTCAGTTTCTCCCCCAGAACGTCCATCCTCCCTTTTTCCTCAGGGTATTGTGGTTTCTATGGTATTCTTAGAGTTGGAAGAGGAGATCTGTAGAGTTTAGTCTTGTCTCCTTCCACTACGCCAGGGTCCAAATTATTTGTGCTTGTGTACTTAAAATTACGTTTGTTTCAGAGGTTTCATGATTCTGTCTTAAGTGGTCATCCTGAGGTTACAGCTACACAGAAAGCTATTGCTAGACTGTTTTGGTGGCCATCCTTGCTTAATGATATTAAAGATTTTGTATATATTTGTGAAGTTTGCACACACGCAGTCTGTCATAACCGGCTGGCTGTGGAATTGGCTCCATTGCTAATTCCAGAATGACCGTGGACTCTTGTTTAATTTGGCCTTAACATACGGGTCAATAAGTTTACTGGAACCTCAACTTTTTTTTGCAATTCTGGTTTTCCTCCCCATTTTTAATAATTTTCTAGGATGAATTTTGGATGTCCTGGAGTTGAGGTTGCCATACAGAAACTTAGGGATGTGTGGAGGAGATTCAGAAGAATATTGTGGTGGCTCAGCTTTGTCAAAAACGGAAAGCCAATAATAAAACGACAGGTCCCATCTTCAATGTAGGTGATAAGGTTTCATTATCATCCAAAAACATTAAGATGAAACTACCATCAGTGAAGTTGGGTCCTAAATTTATTGGCCCGTATGAGATTTTGGAGGTGGTTAATCCAGTGGCTATTAGATGAACACTTCCGTTGATGCCTCATCTCAAATGTGTGCCACAAATCCTTGTTAAAGGAGTTTGTCCTGTCAATGTTGTCTTCCTCGTCTGCGCCTCTTCTGGTTCCTGTTGATTGAGGTTTGGAGTATGAGATGCAGAAGATCGTGGATGCTCAAAGGGTCCAGAATGTTGTCCAATATCTTGATCAGTGTACGGGATATGGATCTGATGAAAGATCTTGGGTTCTGGGTCATTTTGTGAGGGTTTTGTAGTTTGTTTAGGGCCTTTCTTTGTAGGTTTCCTGGAAAACCCAGGGGTCTGGTGGCCCTCTAGAAGAAGGGGTACTGTCACAATTTCACGTATCAGTGTGTTTGGACACAATGAATGATAGTTCTGTTGTCCAATCTAGGACAGGACCATGCTGAGATGTCAGGATGGTGATGGACAGCTCAGCCATCCTATCGGATCTCCTACGGTGTGCTGAGCTGTGAGTGTCTTGGGTGACAATCTAACCGTTCATTCAGGACTAGGGTGTGCTGGGGCTTCATCCATGTGTCTGCTGTTCGGAGTAATTACATGGCTATTTAGCCAGCTCTCTGCCATAGATTACTCCCAAACTTACCTTTGCTCCAGAGTTGTGTGTGTGTGCTCTGTTTCTAGTCTTGTATTCTAATCTTTATTGTTCAATCTTGGATTTGCCTTTGACTTTCCGTTTGCTTACCCTTTTGTCAAGACCCACCACCTTCTTGGAATTTTGACCCAAGACTGTGACCTGACTACTCCTCTATCTCACCCCTCTGTCTATGGCGTACCCTCCTGGCTTTTGACCTCTAATCTTTTGACTATCCAGCCTCATGGCTTGTCCGTGCCTTTTTTTGTTGACTAGTGACTGGCGTCACACACAGTAGGCGTAAGACTCCTATAAATACCATTCACTTTGCTGGAACTGAAGTACCCTGTATTTTTGACATGAAAATACACAGCGTCAAAAACTCACCAAAAATGTATTGTCGGAACTTAACCTCAGAGACTGCCTTGCTTACACCAATGGAATGCATAATAACTGAAGTTACACAGATCCCCCTGTGTAAAGTAGTTGCAGATTACCAGGGGTGGCACACATCTGCAGTTTTTCTAGTTTACTTTTTGATTCATTCAGTCCAGTTGTAGCCTTTTGTTGGCATCATGACTAGTTTGTGCTAAATTGCAAAAGAAAAAGTGAGGTTTTCTTCAAGTGGTAAAAGTTATTATAGACTTACAAGAGTATCGGGTAAATAACTGATGGCTTACAGGAAAAGTACCCACTAAAAATAAACTTTTAATAATTTATTTAAAACTTATACAATTATGAAAAGAAAACCTCAATCTTGAGATAATAGGATTAACCCAGTGTTTATTAAGATAAGTAGCATACATTTTATCCCACAAAAAAACAGATAAATAATGTATGTCCCAAAGACAATAATATATAAAATATTTCTATATCTCCCTACATGTCCCTAAAGAAATAGCAAAAACTAAAAATGTGTGGACCCCTTAAATAAAACTTTTAATAGGAAGTTTAAAACAAATGATTTTGCAGGTTCATGTTGAGCGGATACATGTCAATAATACAAAACATAGATAAAAGAAAGGGTCTACAGAAAAAGGTGCAATAAACCACAACGTGTGTAGGATAATCTGCACTAAAATGCCTTAGTAAATACCCTGCCTGCCAGTGGAGGTTGGCACGATACGTGTCTGCAGTATGACGCCCCCACTCGTCGGCGGCTATCCCTTGAAGACCCTAATAAACCCTGAACATAACACGTAGAGCAAACAAAATCCCATAAGCTAATATGGTTATGTGTGGAAAACTGATACAGAGCAAGTGAGAGAAAAATCTGACAAAGGGGGCAAAATCTAATTAATAAGGTTACAACACTAGCTAAATATGCTATACCAATGTAGACCAATTATGGTACCAGCCCAAATAGCCGTTGACGAGTGGGGGTGCCATACCACAGAAATGTAGGGTGTCAACCTGCACTGGCAGGAAAGGTATGTACGATGGCATTGTAGATTTGATTAGTCTACACACATTTTTTTTTAACCCTTTTTCTGTAGACCCTTTCTTGTATCCATGTTTTGTATAACTGACATGTATCCGCTTAACATGAACCCGCGAGTTTATTTGTTTTAAACTTCCTATTAAAAGTTATATATTAGGGATTCACACATTTTCCTTTTTTTGTTCTTGTTTGGGGCCTCATCCTCATAATTCTTTTTTGTTTTTCCCTAAAGAAATAACTCAACCTAGCCGCAAAGCTGGCGATCTCGCTCACCGTAGGCTGACCCTAGTAGGTCCTAATATATAATGGCTTTTTGCTCTGTTGCTGTTTGTTGATTTTTATTTGTTATGCCTTTTAGACCATTTTAAGCAGGTGTCATAGATGATTGTGACTTTTGAATAGAATATTCTGCAGTGTTGTTTCTTTTGAGTTCCATTTAGCTATTTTTGTGGTATACAGCCGTTATATAATTATGGTCTGGTCTGAAGCTTTTAGGCATGTCGGGCCTTGTTTGAGTTGCATTGAATTAGACCAGTAGATAATATGACCTATTAGGTCAGCCGACTGTGAGCAGGGGAGCCATTTGCGTTTATTGTAGGGTGCCATCCTCTGTGGCTTGGTAGGCATACCGTATATACGCGAATATAAGCTGACCCGAGTATATGCTGCGTCACCTACTTTTGCCACGGAAAACTGGGTAAGTTTATTGACTCGAGTATAAGCCGGGTATGCATTGTCCCCTCATCCCTGTCCTGCTATGCGTGGCTCCCACTGTCCTGTCCAGGTATGCGGCTCCCCCTGTCCTGTCCTGCTATGTTGCTCCCCTAGTCCTCTCCTGGTATATGTGGCTCCCCCTGTTGTATGCATGGATCCCCAGTCCCGCATTGCTCAGCTCCCCCGGTCCCACTTCGCACAGCTTGCTCAGCTCCCCGAGTCCTGCATTGCTCAGCTCCCTTGGTCCTGTATTGCTCAGCTCCCCCGGACCTGCATTGCTCAGCTTGCTCAGCTCCCCCAGTCCCGCATTGGGCAGCTTCCCGGGTCCTGCATTCGTCAGCTCCCCCATTGCAGAGCTCCCCCGCTCCCGCATTGCTGAGCTCCCCCATCCTGCATGGCTTGGCTCCCCCGCCCCCCATGACTCGGCTCACCCCTTCCCCGGTTGTATGCATGCCTCACTTTGCCCCCCCCATCATACTCACACTCCTCGTGCCTGCATCTCCGTCCCTGCATCTCCATTGTCCCGGCGGCTCTCCTCAGCTCAGCAGTCACATGGTACCGCTCATTAAGGTAATGAATATGCTCCTCCACGCCTATGGGAGTGAAGATGCGTCCATATTCATTACTTTAATGAGCGGTACCACGTGACCTCAGCACAGGAGAGGAGAGCCGCTGGGACAATGGAGATGCAGGGACGGACGGTGAGTATAATGTCTTCTGTTAGCCAGTGGTTGTAGCTGTCACTGTGCCACAGCCGCCGGCTCCTGCCGCTGCTACGCCGCTCCCCCTAACCAGCGTTCTGGACAATTGACTTGTATATAAGCCGAGGGGGGCATTTTCAGCACAAAAAATTGTGCTAAAAATCTCGGCTTATACACGAGTATATACGGTATTTCTTTAGGGATATGTAGGGAGGGGAGATAGAAATACATTATATGTTATTATCCGTGGGGCATACATTATTTTTCGTAACTGTTTTCTGTGGTATAAATTGTATAATAATTATCTTAAAGTGAACCTGTCAGCAGGATTTTGCTAAGTAATCTACAGGAATTGTCAGGTTGTCGCTGTTATACTGATTAAAATGCTGTAATCAGTGTTAGAAGTTTTCAGCTAATGATATGCCCGTTTAGTTCCTTTTTTCATGTTTTTTCCACTTAAAAAGTAAAATAATGTATTGAACTATATTGAAAATATACTTTCTGCTTAAATCTATGTATGATACTACTTGTAAGAAGGATGTAAAGTACAGAAGATAAATGTTAAACGTTTGATTTTATGCTAAAATACATTCCATGGTTATTTGGTTTTTGGGAATTGTGAAGAACAGAACCTCAGAACATTTGTTTGTGGTGGAATATTTCTTAATTTGCATTACTTTCTGTAAAAAAGAGAGTTGGCAAAAAGTTAAACAGTCTAGGAATGGCTGTCATTGATCAGCCAGGCAGGATGGACATGGGTCATAGAAAAGGAGCTAAAAGCTTTGGAGAGCTGAGGCTACTTTCACACTAGCGTCGAAATCTCCCCGTCGCCATGCGTCGGGCAGAGATTCCGACGCTAGCGTTTGACGCACTGCACAACGGGTGCAGCGGATGCATTTCTCCGGCGCATCCGCTGCCCCATTGTGAGGTGCGGGGAGGTGGGGGCGGAGTTCCGGCCGCGCATGCGCGGTCGGAAAAAGCGGTCCGTCAGGAGCAAAAAACGTTACATGTAACGTTTTTTGCTCCCGGCGGTCCGCTACAACATGGCGCAACCGTCGCACGACGGTTGCGACGTGTGGCAAAGCGTCGCAATGCGTCGCTAATGTTAATCTATGGGGCAAAAACGCATCCTGCAAACAACTTTGCAGGATGCGTTTTTTTCCATTAACGACGCATTGCGACGTCTGGCAAAAAACGCCAGTGTGAAAGTAGCCTGAGTCATATATAATGGACCCAAAGATGAATGTTTTTGATTTTGTAAAAGGAACCTGACAGGAGATTGATGTTGCCCAAACCATGCTGTCCTGTATGTTTTACTCTGAAACACAATGACATTTCAGAAAAAAATTAATTTGAATATCCGATCAGGAAGCAAATTTCTTAGATGATTAAACCAAGGCAGGTCTACAGTGGCTTCTCCACTCTTCTGCCCTAGACTGACAGGTCTCTCACAGGACACACACATATTGTGATATCTGTCAATCATTTCAGAGTAAGAGATCATTCACTCATCCTTTTTTTGCGTAAGGGTCCTATCTTTGTTTTTCATATCTATAATAGTGAATGGAGTTATTCACATGTCCGTGATTTTTTGAGGAGCGAGTAGTCCGAGCAAAATCAGAGACTTGTCCTGTTTTGTTCCTAGTGTTGGATCAAAATCAGGACTGCAAGCCTGTTACAGAGAAGGTAGAGAATTTTTTTCACATACAAGAAAAACTGATAAAACTTGGCCTGAACTCCAACCAATCTCTGATAAAACTTGGATGAAACTCTGACCTAAACACTGGTGAAAGGTAGTTTTACTGATAAGTGAAAAAAAACTAACATTTGAATGAGGCCCAAAGCATACACAGCTGCAATAATGCAACTAGCATCTGATTCATGCTGCCCATGCATCGGGCTGTATGAGTGTTCTGTTCAATTCCTTTTAAATGATAGTCTAGGAGAAAAAAGGGATAATGCACATAGTTTTAGTGATATTGTTTCTAGTTACAAAAGTACTTTGCTAACATTAAAACTAAATAAGAACCTTTTATACAAATATGTCATTTTAGGGCAATGAGTCAGATTAATTGGTTAGCTGCCCTGGAACAAGGTAACATGGATTCTATTTATGGAAAACAATGGCACCTTTGTCACTTTAATTTTCGTGAATTTGTATGAACCAATCAGAGTCCAGATGTGCTTGGCAGAAAAACTCCTTGAAAGATAAAAGATAGTGTGTATCATCTGTTGTTTGCTCTAGCAGCTGCTGGATGGAAATACTTTGCACAGAGTTGTTGAGTTCAGCTCCAGTGAAAGTGTAGCGACCATTGCTGGCTACTTTACTTCAGGTTTCATTCAAAAGAAAATGAGCTGTACTGCAGTAGCTGGCAGCGACCACTACACTTCAAATACAGCTATGCCTGGTTCATCAAAGCTTTTACTCTAGTATGATACTTTGAAAAGTTGCAATTTTGATGCAACTGGTGGCTGAGCGTCGATAAAGACAGCAGGGCTGGGGCGGGACAGGGGCATGTTGACCGATGCTCGTCAAGTTCATGACGAGCGACGGCATTTGCTATGCCACAGATCTTACTCCAGCAAGGACTGGAGTAGGATTTGTGGCAAGGGGCACACAGAGGTGTAAAGCATTCATCCGGCTCACGTAATTCATAAAGAGGTGTACACATCTTCATGAATCAGGAGTATCTGACTCCAGCACATCCCCTCATCAAGACTGGCGTTACCATGCCCCGTCATGACGTATGGGGCCCAAAGCGTTTACATACGGCTCTGGCAAAAATTAAGAGACCACTGCAAAATGTTCAGTGTGTCTGATTTTTCTCTTTATAGGTATATTTTTGAGTAAAATGTAAATTGTTATTTTATTCTATAAACTACTGACAACATGTCTCCGAAGTTCCAAGCAATCATTTTGTATTTATTTTCTGAAAATGAGAAATGGTCAAATATAAAAAAAAACATTGCTTGCAGACCTCAAATAATGAAAAAAAAAAGTTCATAATCATTTAGAAACAACAATACTATTTTTTTTTAACTCAGGAAGTGTTCAGAAATCAATATTTGGTGGAATAACCATGATATTTAATCACAGCTTTCATCACCAGTCTTTCACACTGCTTTTGGGTGACCTTTGTTTTTCCAGGCATGAACCACATTGAAAACCTCTGGAATGTAATCAAGAGGAAAATGGATAGTCACAAGCCATCAAACAAAGAAGAGCTGCTTACATTTTTGTACCAGGATTGGCATAAGGTCACCCAAAAGCAGTGTGATAGACTGGTGGAAAGCATACCAAGATGCATGAAAGCTGTCATTAAAGGGAATCTGTCACCTCATTTTGCCACTATAAGCTGAGCCACTGCCATTAGGGGCTTATCTACAGCATTCTGCAATGCTGTAGATAAGCCCCCGATGTAACCTGAAAGCTAAGAAAAACAAGTTAGGTTATACTCACCCAGGGGCGGTCCCGGTTCGGGTCCGATGGGCGTCGCAGGTCCGGGTCTAGCGCTTCCCATCTTCATGCGATAACGTCCTCTTCCTTGCTTCTGTCCCGGCTCCTGCACAGGCGTACTGATTTGCCCTGTTGAGGGCAGCGTTAAGTACTGCAGTGCGCAGGCGCCGGGGCTCTCTGAGCTTTCCCGGCACCTGCCCTCAACAGGGCAGAGAATTACGCTTGCACAGGAGCCGCGACAGAAGCAAGGAAGAGGATGTAATCGCATGAAGAGGGGAGGAGCCGGACCCCCGGACCGCCCTCTGGTGAGTATAATCTAACTTGTTTTTCTTATCTGTCAGGTTACATCGGGGGGTGGGGGGGGGGCTTATCTACAGCATTACAGAATGCTATATATAAGCCCCTAATGGCGGTGGCCGCAGCTTAAATTGGCAAAATGAGGTTACAGATTCCCTTTAAAAATCATGGTTATTCGAAAAAATATTGATTTCTGAACTCTTTCTGAGTTAAAACATTAGTATTGTTGTTTCTAAATGATTATGAACTTTTTTTTTTTTTTTTTTGCATTATTTGAGGTCTGCAAGCAATGTATTGTTTGGTTATTTTGACCATTTCTCATTTTTAGAAAATAAATACAAAATGTATTGCTTGGAAGACACGTTGTCAGTAGTTTATAGAATAAAAGAACAATTTACGTTTTACTAAAAAGTATACCTATGAAAAGAAAAATCAGACAAACTGAACATTTTGCAGTGGTCTCTTAATTTTTGCCTGAGCTGTATATCTGCCCCTGAGCAAAAAAACAACTGAAGTGTTAGATCTCTATAGATCTGGTAATGATGACCTATCCTATAGATAGATCATTAACAACCTATGCCCGGACGACCCCTTTGAAAGAGCGACCTGATTGTCTGTTTTGTTCAACTCCTTCATATTATTGCCCAATTTTGTTAAAATCTTCCCAATTATAGTTTCATATTTATTTTTAATGTTGCGTCTATTGCTGTATTGCATCTTGTCTCTGCAGCCTTTCAACATCTTTATTTTTAATCCTCAAATTCCTCCTGACTGCTCGGTATTTGGAGGCTCACCCCCTCTTGTCCGGCTCAGGTCACTGTCTGCAAACATGAATTCTCATAGCGCTCAAATTGTGTAGTACGAAAAATGTGCCCTGGAGTAATGTATTCTTTAAGGTTAGCAGTTATGATTTATGAATGTTTTGTGTTCCATAGAAAAAGGGTCAGCTTCCTGAAGCACAAAAGAGAAGAAAATGATTTTTGAAAGGCATGTGTATGCTTCTCATTGTGAAAAATGCTGCCGTGGTGATGATTTTTTTTTTTTACTAAAAAGAGTGTGTATGTGGAATGTCGTGTTCTCTTAGGGAGTTCCACTTATCAGGCAGAACTGAAAGACTTTCAATGCAGACGGATGGTAACTATTACTTCAAACATCTATAACATATGTGTGGAATAAAAACATGGCAGGGGGGATGTGCTCCCTTGCTGAGAGTAGCTCGGGGATGAGCTCGAGCCCGTCTGGATTTCTGAATAAACATAACTCAAACCCCATGACAACCCTACTAAATATTTGTGATAGTGGTTTAGTACCATCACAAAAAAAGTGAATCTGAGCCAACATATGCTGCCCATGAGTTGCCCAAAAGGATGTTTAAAGTGCCACTCCATTGTTTTTGCTATACCACTATCTGTTCACTACCATTAATATACGGTATGTCCAGTGTGTGCATTCACAGACTTACCGGTCGCTGTCTTCTGCCGTTTCCAGCACATCTTCGGTCCCCTACTGCATCATGTGGCTTCATTATCATAGTCCTAATTTATATTCGTGGCTCAAAAAGTCACTCCAAAGGATATACAACAACCATAATCCTCTAAAGGGGTATACCCGGCAGAGGATAAGAAGTGAGATAAACAAAAATAGAGGTAAAATGACTGTTTATTAATACATTAATTAAAAATAGGGGGGACGCAAAAACATAAAAAAGACAACAAATGGGACCTCCAAGTGGTACAGGGAGAGGAGAGCCAAACAAAATAATGATGGATGTTTATAGGATAGTATCTATGCTGCATGTGATAGATCCCCCTCCATCTGACTAGCTGAATCAGCAGGTAAATTAAGACCTCTTATAACACCATCACATACATTGTGAACAATAGCAGAGCCAAGGGCTGTGTAATGATAAGGGGTATTTCCACAATACAAGGAACCGCTAGTGCTGAGAAAGCTACTAAAGAGGCTAATGCACAAATCCCTATATGGTCACAGCATCAGTGGCTGAAAGAGGTAGATGGTGTTTTTACAGAGTGAATATTTATTACCTGTGCAGAGCCGTGGAGGGAATAGAGGCCGGTGCCCTGGGATCAAGCAGACATATAGCGGTGTGTGGCTGCGCTCTCCCAGACGCCCGACGAGCGCCGTTTCGCAAAGGATGCTTCTTCCGGGGGCGGGTGATGTGGCTGCAGCATTTGCTGCGTGACCGGAAGTCATTTTCTCCATGTAAGTCTATGAAAATCAGAACAAGGCTCTCGTAGACCAATGTATAAGAAAAGATCAGCTCACCCAGATACGAAGAGTCAGTGCAAGGAAACTTGCTGTGCCGCAAGAGAATCGAGTCGAAAAGGAAAGGTATTCCACCTTGAGAATCTTCGATAAAAACACTCTTTATTACAAAAATAGAACACAAAAGTCGCAATTCCAAAGCCGTCTATGGCTGCAAAGACAGATGGCTTTAGTCATTGCATATAAAACTGTGAACAGGTAAACAATTTATGCCATATACTATGGAGCACATGATCCCTCAAAACCAATCCCAGAGAATAAAGGTCACAATGGATAAACAATAAGAAATAAGTCAAAAAAGGCAAAACTCAAGAAACAGCCAACATAAAAATATAGGTATGTAATGAGCATGTGTAGAACAAACCAGGAAAAATGAATTGAGAGTGGTAAATGATATCTTGTTGGATATTCAAACCTGCGGGAAACCTGCAGAATATGTCGTAAGATGCTTATCTGTTCACAATTTTATGTGTAGCGTTTTTATCCAAAGCTCTCATAGACTTACATTAAAATAGCTAGCAATTGTCCACGGTGAGATCCGGTAAGAAAGAGCTGTGGTCACAAGATGGAGACGAGGGACA
This sequence comes from Ranitomeya imitator, assembly GCF_032444005.1. Classification (NCBI taxonomy): domain Eukaryota; kingdom Metazoa; phylum Chordata; class Amphibia; order Anura; family Dendrobatidae; genus Ranitomeya; species Ranitomeya imitator. The sequence goes on from NC_091287.1 coordinate 148,972,971, forward strand.
GGAATCTGTATGTATACCTGCTTAAGGTACCGTCACACTTAGCAACGCTGCAGCGATACCGACAACGATCCAGATCACTGCAGCGTCGCTGTTTGGTCGCTGGAGAGCTGTCACACAGACCGCTCTCCAGCGACCAACGATGCCGGTAACCAGGGTAAACATTGGGTAACTAAGCGCAGGGCCGCGCTTAGTAACCCGATGTTTACCCTGGTTACCATCCTAAAAGTAAAAAAAAACAAACACTCCATACTTATCTACAGCCGTCTGTCCTCCAGCGCTGTGCTCTGCACTCCTCCTGTTCTGGCTGTGAGCACAGCGGCCGGAAAGCAGAGCGGTGACGTCACCGCTCTGCTTTCCGGCTGACCGACGCTCACAGACAGTACAGGAGGAGAGCAGAGCACAGCGCTGGAGGACAGACGGCTGTAGGTAAGTATGTAGTGTTTGTTTTTTTTACTTTTAGGATGGTAACCAGGGTAAACATCGGGTTACTAAGCGCGGCCCTGCGCTTAGTTACCCGATGTTTACCCTGGTTACCAGTGAAGACATCGCTGAATCGGTGTCACACACGCCGATTCAGCGATGTCTGCGGGGAGTCCAGCGACCAAATAAAGTTCTGGACTTTCTTCCCCGACCAGCGACAGCACAGCAGGGGCCTGATCGCTGCTGCCTGTCACACTGGACGATATCGCTAGCCAGGACGCTGCAACGTCACGGATCGCTAGCGATATCGTCTAGTGTGACGGTACCTTTAGATTGTTTTAAGCACTGTTTGAGCAAACTGTTAAATAGTGGCAGTTATGATATGGCTTGAGGCCTTTAAGGGGTAGTCCACCTTTTTGATAAGAACTACAAAAAAGTTCTACAATTGGATTACATTACGAATTTTCCACCGTTTGCATCCTATAACCTCTGTGTTACACTGCCTTTTGTTGGCTATGGATTGAGTAAATTGAGAATCTTGTCAGTGAGCTCATTCTGAGAGTCTGATGGGAGAGTTCGTAATCTTTTTATCTGTCTTATTTTGACCTGCTCTTAAGGTACCTTCACACATAACGATATTGTTAACGATATCGTTGCTATTTGTGACGTAGCAACGATATCGTTAATGAAATCGTTGTGTGTGACAGCGACCAACGATCAGGCCCCTGCTGGGAGATCGTTGGTCGCTGAATAAAGTCCAGAACTTTATTTCGTCGCTGGACTCCCTGGAGACATCGCTGGATCGGCGTATGTGACACCGATCCAGCGATGTCTTCACTGGTAACCAGGGTAAACATCGGGTAACTAAGCGCAGGGCCGCGCTTAGTAACCCGATGTTTACCCTGGTTACCATGCTAAAAGTAAAAAAAAACAAACACTAGATACTTACCTAACGCTGTCTGTCCTCCAGCGCTGCGCTCTGCTTCTCTGCTCTCCTCCTGTACTGGCTGTGTCACCGCTGGATGTCACTGGATGTCACCGCTCTGCTTTCCGGCTCCCAGCCAGTACAGGAGGAGAGCAGAGAAGCAGAGCGCAGCGCTGGAGGACAGACAGCGTTAGGTAAGTATCTAGTGTTTGTTTTTTTTTACTTTTAGGATGGTAACCAGGGTAAACATCGGGTTACTAAGCGCGGCCCTGCGCTTAGTTACCCAATGTTTACCCTGGTTACCGGCATCGTTGGTCGCTGGAGAGCGGTCTGTGTGACAGCTCTCCAGCGACCAAACAGCGATGCTGCAGCGATCCGGATCGTTGTCGGTATCGCTGCAGCGTCGCTTAATGTGAAGGGGCCTTTAGTCGCTTTATGACCACAGATCATATCAAAGTTGAATAAACAGGGAAACAAAAGAGCCTGTAAAAACTAAATGGTGCAGAATGTTTAATCAAACCCAATTGCAAAAATGATGTTTAGCTACAAATTCATGCAATGAAATAAAAAAAATTACCAAAAAGTGGACAATCCTTTTAAACATGGCTGCCTATTATTGTTATAATTGTCATCCATTTTTAGTCCGTCAAATGGAATGTTCATAATAGATTTACTTTGCGTCATCTTAGTATATTTCTGAAATAATACATCTCATGAGTATGCGCAAAGTTTTCCTATGAATCTCCCAGGTCCATGACATATCACATGTCAGGCATTTAGATTGCCTGGTAGTGTCCATAGCATTCTGTGTTCTGTCAACAGACTGCTCATAGAGACTGTTGGTGATGGGTGTTCTATTAACCAATGTCTGCAGCAGTTTGACAGAATGCAGACTGTTGTAAGTGAAGCTTGTTTTATTCTCTCGGTCCTTGATTAAGGGTATTATCTGGGAATTTAAATTCCATGCAATCCAGTTTGGTTATTATTAATTTCTCTCACACTGGGGAAATTTGGATAAAAAAATTGGGGAAAATACAGTGCAAGCCACTCCAGGAAATGTATTGGCGCATAATTCAGATGGTGATCTAGTATTAATGAATATCTTCTATTATTTTGATTTGTTACATATTCACAAAGTGGATTCAGTCTTTAAAATAGGCATGTTCTGTGTTACTTGACAGAGAGCTGCTGACTTAAGGTAATCTGAAAGTAGGATCAACCCTCCTAAGATGTCTACATGGACATGCAAGTCATAGGAAGGTGAATAACATGATACCTTGATATCTGTGATCCATAGTCTTATTCCAGAGAAATCCATTTTTTCTTAATATGCTAATGACCTGTTAAGACCTATGTGCCAGATATAGATCTCCCGGAGAATCTGCCTCTAGATTTTAGTTTTAAATAAAAGTGGGCATTACCAGTGTGAGATATGCAATAACTTACAGTCTGCTCTTTACATGTCTCAAACTGGTAACGCTCCTTTTCGAAAAAAATAAAATCTGGAGGCGGATTCTCAGGGAGATCTATGTCTGGCCCATAGATCTTAACAGCTCATTTACATATTTATAAAAACGCGGATATTTCTGGAATAAGACATTGAATCGCAGATCTCAAGGTATCACTTTATTCAGCTTCCTATGACTTACATACTCATATAGACGGCTTAGGAGGGTTCAACCTACTGACAGATTCCCTTTAAGCTACATGGTAGAAGTATCTTGCCACAAGCCTTCTGCTTTGGTGGGATGTACAGAGACCCTCCACTTAGGCATTCTAATTTAACACATTAGAGACATCATGTTGAAGCCCTTATTTTATGACAGGTGCACTTTAAGAGCAGAAGAGGAAAACCTGATTCTGTTCATCATAAATATTGGGAAAGGGGCTCCTGCTGTTATGGAAGGTAGCAAAATGCCTACCGCATGCAGTTTACAATCTACATTATCGCCACACTTCCACATGATTAAAGAAAGTTAGAAAGCCTGAAAGAAAAAGCAAACTCTGAAAACACACATTGAGATTTATGCTTTGAAAAAGGTTAAAAAGGACATTTCTCTAGTGGTTGAACCACAAAGCTGAGAATGAGAGTTGTGTAAAATCTGCTCTTATCTGTGTCAAAACATATGTAAGATTTAATTGAAAAGTCAGGGTAATGTTAATATTTATTATCTTGCCTTCCCTTTTTTTGTTTTTTCTCTTTTTTGAAATGTCACTCAGGTTTCAAGCAGGCCATACAGCCCCAAAGGCGGCTGCAGGCACATTATGTTCATGAATTATTAGCGCAGTAGAAAAGCATTGTTATCCATAGCCGGCTAAGAAAAAGGCAACTTATTGCTTCTAAGGAACAAAATGCAAGTCCACAAGAGACTGTAAAAGATCTTTCTTTGAGTTATTATTCAAAGTGGGGGTTACCCTTCTTCCTTTACTTTATTTCCCAAAGTGCACTCCTACACACAGCACTGGTGATTAATTAACATTTTATGATCAAGAGGCTACATTCTAACACAAAGCATGGCTTTTATGTCAGCAGCACTCCAATATTACACAGGGATGCTGCAGAAGCTCTGGGAGCTTTCAGTGGTGTAGACTTCTATTAGTCCGCATATGGACATACTATGCTACCTATTATACAGATGTAGCACCTGCCTACTTGACATCTGTGGTGTTATGTCCAATTCTGGACAACCAATTATTAATGGCCCTCCAGTGCTGGAAATATAAAAAAAAGCCCACTTCCCCCCAGAGTGGTGTCACTCATCTCTTTGAGCCATTTGAGTTCACCAGTGGTCTTGTGACATAGAACCATAAAATGTTAGAGTTGGAAGGACCTCCAGGGTCATCATGTCCATGGCTCAATGCAGGATCCACTAAACCATCTCAGAGATGTCTGTCCAGCCTCTGTTTGAAGAATTTCATTGAAGGAGAACTCACCACCTCTCGTGGCAGCCTGTTCCACTCATTGATCACCCTCACTGTCAAAAAGTTTTTTCTAATCTAATCTGTATCTTCTCCCTTTCAGTTTCAGTCCATTGCTTCTTGTGTTTCCTTATGAGAATAAGGATGACACCCCTTCAGATATTTAAGGACAGCTATTAGGTCTCCTCTTAGGCTTCTTTTTTGCAAGCTAAACATTCCCAGATCGTATAACCGTTCCTTGTAGGACATAGTTTGCAGTCCGCTCATCATCCTGGTAGGTCTTCTCTGAAGTTGCTCCAGTTTTTCACCGTCTTTTTTAAAATGTGGCACTAGGTGTTCTCTGAAGTTGCTCCAGTTTTTCAACGTCTTTTTTTAAATGCGGTACCTATAACTGGACACAGTATTCCAGATGAGGCCTGACCGAGGAGGAATAGAGGGGGATAATTACTTCATGTGATCTAGACTGTATGCTTCATGAACAATCAATAGCCACTAATCTTTTGCAGTCTTCACAATTCCATATGAGAGAAAGAATAACCACTTTGTTAAAATAAATATGTCACATGATAATCTCAAAGCTGCGACCCTAACTGATCTTTGGGGAAACTATATAGCAAGTGTTAAATTCTCCTGCAGCTCTATAATAAGTGAAATGCAAGAACTACTTGGTTCCTATTAAAATGAATGGGTTGTATATGTAAAGCACAAATGTGCCAAAGTCCTTCATTGGGAGAGAACATTGCTTTGGATAAGATGATGGCTCTAAAGAGGCATTCCATTTTAACATCCCAAAACTCCTTTAAACAGCATCTGGGTCTTCTAAACCACACAAGCCATTTAAGATCATTATTGGCAACAGCTTTAAAATATTTTTTTGTAATTTTCACATGACAGACGACAACAAGGTTTAAAGTGTGGGCCTACTTCTGGTATCCTTAGCAAAACCTCTGGTTTTGCTGTGGAAACTGTGGCCAGCCAAGCTCTGTATGAAAAATGTAGTGTTACACAGAGTCGGATGAATTCCCTCTAATAATTAATTTCTCAACATAAAAATTGTGAAACCAAGACAGAAAAGCTGTGTAATTATGGCAATCACGGGATGGATAGACATGTTAGTAATATGCAAATTATGGGAACATCGAAGTAAAATTTTAAAGACCTCCGACTTTTTTCAGTATTTCTACACCATGTGCAGAAATATATGCACTTACATGCCTTGGCATGTTATAAATGAGACACTTAATGGTTGACTGATGAATGGTCTGCCACACAGAATGGTTTTGGTGAAACAAATGATCAAGATCCACTGTTGGCAGCTGCCTCTGACATCGTCGACCAAAGATGTTCTTAATGGCAGACATGACCAGAGACACTGCAAGCCGTGGTAGCAGGTTTAGGCCATTCAGGCTGCTTACAGAATCACAAGCAAACTATGGCCTAGTATTGTTGTGTTGAAAAAACGCTTCTAGAACACTTTTTTTGAGAAATAGCTATATCACTGGTTTTTTGGTTTATCCATTCTGTACTTCAAAGGAAATTAAACGTCACATTCCAAGTCTAAGGCATCAAGCATTATTTCCACAAACTATCAGCTGACGCTTACATAATATTGATCTATAAGCCAGTCGTCCAGGTACAGATTCTCCATTCACCTTATTCCACCACTCTCAAAGGCTTTGGTGCAGCTCAAGATGACAAGGGAGGCTGGAATAGAGGCCTATTCTCTACAGCGATGTGTCCCGTTTTTGTCTTGGATGCAGTGGGAGCTGGAGATTGATCTAGAGACCACCTAGCCATCGCCATGAGGAGACCTTTAAAAGGGACATCACACCGATCCTAATCCTAAAATTATGATGTGGAGTAGCATAATGTACAGTAGCCATACCCCTCTAGTTTCCATTACAGGTACATTAACAACTCAATGCAATTTTGGTTTAGTTGTGGATCAAGTGGTACGGACATTTCTTCATAGCGTCCCAGGATCCATTTTTTACACCGCCATTACAGGACGTATGTTGCTGGTGCTATCGAGAGCAGCCAGCATGGCCTCAACTTGTTACGATGGCTTGCAACATCATTGGACTTGTCTTCCAATCGAACACATCCTGGACATCGTTGGTCAGCAGTTGCAAAGAGAGCTGCCAGCAGTGGATTTTGAAGATTTGCATGTCCAAGTGCATTCAGCGTGGCAGAATATTCCTTAGACTTCATTGAATTGATAGGAGTCAAGGTATGTAAGTGTATTTCTGCACATGGATCTTATGCTTAATATTGAATAAATCAAGATGTTTTTAAAATTTTGTTTCCATTTTTCATCATTTGCTTATAATAACACATTTAGCCTGTGATTTCCAAGACTTTTCCTTCTTGGTATTGTAATTTTAAGGTAGAGGAGTATATAAGAGTGACTAAAGCTTACAAGAACAGTAACCTCTCATACTATCAGTTCTGCCTCATAGATGGAAGGTCCCGCTTGGGGGCACCATCTTTATGAGCTCCATATGCAATATCGAGAATATGGAGTTGTCTTCATGAGAGAGCCCCTTATAATATATGTTGCCCGCTATGCATACTACTTATTCTTGTTACATCCATGGAATTCTGAGATCTTGTGTGAAAGCTTTGAGTCTCATCATATATTCTTTTAGGCTAATAGACTTCTAGCTGTACAGAACACATACAGTTATATGAAAAAGTTTGGGCACCCCTATTAATCTTAAGCTTAATGTTTTATAAAAATTGTTATGCACCTGTCAAATTTTGTTTGAATGCAGATTGCACATTTTCTGTTAGTACAATAAACCTCATTTCAAGGCAGAAACATTATTGTGCCCAACAGTTATTAGATATATGAAACTGAAATAGCTGTTGCAAAAAAAACAATTTTTATAAAACAGTAGCTGAAGAGCCCGGCGTTGCCTGGGCATAGTAAATATCTGTGGTTAGTTATAGCACCTCACTTCTCTTATTTTCCCATCACACCTCTCATTTTCCCCCTCACATCTCTCATTTTCTCCCTTACACCTCTCATTTTCCCTAGCACTCCTCTTATTTTCCCCCTCACTCCTCTCATTCCCCCCAACACTTGTCATTTCGACCTCACATCTGTCATTTTCCGATCACTCCACTATTTTCCCTCACTCCTCTCATTTTGCACTCACACCTTTTCATTTTCACCGCACACCCCTCATTTTCACCTCACACCTCTCATTTCCCCTCAGTATATACATGTTTGTCATCTCCCTTATATATAGTATACACCTGTATGTCATCTCCTGTATATAGTATATACCTGTATGTCATCTGCCCTGTAAATAGTATATACCTGCTGTATGTTATCTCCTCCTGTATATTGTATATACCTATGTGTCATCTCCTCCTGTATATAGTATATACCTGTATGTCATCTCTTCTGTATATACTATATACCTGTATGTCATCTCCTCCTATATATAGTATATACCTGTATGTCATCTCCTGTATATAGTATATAACTGCTGTATGTCATCTCCCCTGTACATGGTATATACCTGCTGCATGTCATCTCCTCTTCTATATACCTATGTGTCATCTCCTCTTTTATATAGTGTATACCTGTATGTCATCTCTTCCTGTATATAGTATATACGTGTGTCATCTCCACCTGTATATAGTATACACCTGTAAGTCATCTCCTCCTGTATATAGTATACACCTGTATGTCATCTCCTCCTGTATATAGTATATATACCTGTGTGTCATCTCCTCCTGTATATAGTATATACCTGTGTGTCATCTCCCCTGTATATAGTATATACCTGTGTGTCATCTCCCCTGTATATAGTATGTACCTGTATGTCATCTACCCTCTATATAGTATATACCAGTGTGTCATCTCCTCCTGTATATAATATATACCTGTGTGTCATCTCCTCCTGTATACAGTGTATACGTGTGTGTCATCTCTCCTGTATATAGTATATATCTGTGTGTCATCTCCCCTGTATATAGTATACAGTGGGGCAAAAAAGTATTTAGTCAGTCAGCAATAGTGCAAGTTCCACCACTTAAAAAGATGAGAGGCATCTGTAATTTACATCATAGGTAGACCTCAACTATGGGAGACAAACTGAGAAAAAAAAATCCAGAAAATCACATTGTCTGTTTTTTTAACATTTTATTTGCATATTATGGTGGAAAATAAGTATTTGGTCAGGAACAAAATTTCATCTCAATACTTTGTAATATATCCTTTGTTGGCAATGACAGAGGTCAAACGTTTTCTGTAAGTCTTCACAAGGTTGCCACACACTGTTGTTGGTATGTTGGCCCATTCCTCCATGCAGATCTCCTCTAGAGCAGTGATGTTTTTGGCTTTTCGCTTGGCAACACGGACTTTCAACTCCCTCCAAAGGTTTTCTATAGGGTTGAGATCTGGAGACTGGCTAGGCCACTCCAGGACCTTGAAATGCTTCTTTCAAAGCCACTGCCCTGGCAGTGTGCTTTGGATCATTCTCATGTTGAAAGACCCAGCCACGTTTCATCTTCAATGCCCTTGCTGATGGAAGGAGGTTTGCACTCAAAATCTCACGATACATGGCCCCATTCATTCTTTCATGTACCCGGATCAGTCGTCCTGGCCCCTTTGCAGAGAAACAGCCCCAAAGCATGATGTTTCCACCACCATGCTTTACAGTAGGTATGGTGTTTGATGGATGCAACTCAGTATTCTTTTTCCTCCAAACACGACAAGTTGTGTTTCTACCAAACAGTTCCAGTTTGGTTTCATCAGACCATAGGACATTCTCCCAAAACTCCTCTGGATCATCCAAATGCTCTCTAGCAAACTTCAGACGGGCCCGGACATGTACTGGCTTAAGCAGTGGGACACGTCTGGCACTGCAGGATCTGAGTCCATGGTGGCGTAGTGTGTTACTTATGGTAGGCCTTGTTTCATTGGTCCCAGCTCTCTGCAGTTCATTCACTAGGTCCCCCCGCGTGGTTCTGGGATTTTTGCTCACCGTTCTTGTGATCATTCTGACCCCACGGGGTGGGATTTTGCGTGGAGCCCCAGATCGAGGGAGATTATCAGTGGTCTTGTATGTCTTCCATTTTCTAATTATTGCTCCCACTGTTGATTTTTTCTCTCCAAGCTGGTTGGCTATTGCAGATTCAGTCTTCCCAGCCTGGTGCAGGGCTACAATTTTGTTTCTGGTGTCCTTTGACAGCTCTTTGGTCTTCACCATAGTGGAGTTTGGAGTCAGACTGTTTGAGGGTGTGCACATGTGTCTTTTTATACTGATAACAAGTTTAAACAGGTGCCATTACTACAGGTAATGAGTGGAGGAAAGAGGAGACTCTTAAAGAAGAAGTTACAGGTCTGTGAGAGCCAGAAATCTTGATTGTTTGTTTCTGACCAAATACTTATTTTCCACCATAATATGCAAATAAAATGTTAAAAAAACAGACAATGTGATTTTCTGGATTTTTTTTTCTCAGTTTGTCTCCCATAGTTGAGGTCTACCTATGATGTAAATTACAGACGCCTCTCATCTTTTTAAGTGGTGGAACTTGCACTATTGCTGACTGACTAAATACTTTTTTGCCCCACTGTATATCTTTATGTCATCTCCTCCTGTATTAGACCGCGTTCACACGTTATTTGGTCAGTATTTTTACCTCAGTATTTGTAAGCTAAATTGGCAGCCTGATAAATCCCCAGCCAACAGGAAGCCCTCCCCCTGGCAGTATATATTAGCTCACACATACACATAATAGACAGGTCATGTGACTGACAGCTGCCGTATTTCCTATATGGTACATTTGTTGTTCTTGTAGTTTGTCTGCTTATTAATCAGATTATTATTTTTGAAGGATAATACCAGACTTGTGTGTGTTTTAGGGCGAGTTTCATGTGTCAAGTTGTGTGTGTTGAGTTGCATGTGGCTACATGCATGTAGCGACTTTTGTGAGATGAGTTCTGTGTGGCGACATGCATGTAGCAACTTTTTGTGTGTTGAGTTGCATGTGAGAGGCTAGTGTAGCAAGTTGTGTGCAGCAAGTTTTGCGCATGGCGAGTTTTGCGCGTGGCGAGTTTTATGTGTGGTGCGTTTTGAGTATGTGCAAATTTTGTGTGAGGCAACTTTTGCATGTGTTGCAACTTTTGTGCATGTGGCAATTTTTCCCCGTGTGCAAGTTTTGCGTGTGGCGAGTTTTCCATGAGGTGAATTTTGCACGTGTGGCGAGTTTTGCGTGAGCCTAGTTTTGCATGTGGCGAGTTTTGCGCGTGGCGAGTTTTGAGCGGCGACTTTTATGTGGCGAGGTTGGTGTATGTGTGGTGAAATGTGTGCTGAGGGTGGTATATGTGTTGAAGCACGTGGTAGTGTGTGGCGCATGTTGCGTGTGTGTTCATATCCCCGTGTGTGGTGAGTATCCCATGTCGGGGCCCCACCTTAGCAACTGTACGGTATATACTCTTTGGTGCCATCGCTCTCATTCTTTAAGTCCCCCTTGTTCACATCTTGCAGCTGTCAATTTGCCTCCAACACATTTCCTTTCACTTTTTTCCCATTATGTAGATAGGGGCAAAATTGTTTGGTGAATTGGAACGCGCGGGGTTAAAATTTTGCCTCACAACATAGCCTATGACGCTCTTGGGGTCCAGACGTGTGACTGTGCAAAATTTTGTGGCTGTAGCTGCGACGGTGCAGATGCCAATCCCGGACGTACACACATACATACACACATTCAGCTTTATATATTAGATTAAGCTTAAGATTAATAGGGGTGCCCAAACTTTTTCATATAACTGTATACTGTCCCATAAATGTGTACACAGATACATTGATGTGTCATTCATTTTACTGCCAAATAGGCTATATTTACTAACCTTGTATTATTGAGACATGTATCATTCCGCAAGGAACTGGCAGGTGTTATTCAAGGTTACTGTTTATAAAAGGAATAGCATTTTTCCCATCCGATTTTCCATGTATTCCCCGTCTTGCTTTATACATGTTTATTGTTGGGCTTTACCCTGTTAAGCTATCTCTGATATGCAGCTTTCATATTCTGGCTTTCAGTTAATAGGACTCTGCTTGCAAAGCCTCTTCTCACAGCAGACATCTAGTACTAACTTGAAAATAAGAGGCTTGTCTCATGAGGACAGCCCCCATATTGTGGGGTGGAGTATAATCTAATCCTCGGCATTGTTTTTTTCCTGTCTCTTATTTCCAAATAGCTGGGGACAAAATGAGTCAAGAGGGAGAACATTCTTTGTTTCATGTACTGTGCATTGCAAGGGTAAAAATGTAACTGAGCCGAAAATGAAGAAAGACATAAAAGGATCCCAGCTCAAGGAGGTCAGATCCATCACAGGCTTAGCATTGCCTTCAAAGATGCCGGGACAGGTGGCAGTTCAAGACAATCAGAGGAGAAGCATCCGCTTGCTCTGAGATAAGGGATTCGTGCAGATTCCTGCTATCAGGTCCCAGTCTGCTTTGATGTATAGTATGCCAGGCAACACTACTGGGAGCAGGTTATAGACTCCCTCAGTGACGAGCTTCTGATTTTTTACTTTTAAAGGTTTGATTGCAACGGTCCTTAAGGATTAATTCTTGTTTGAGGTTTACACAGAGGTATTACCTTGCCAGAGACCTTGGCACCACCTATACTAATCTCTTTTGGACAAATATGGATTTTACACCATTTTATTTTCTCATTTTTTGTCTGTCTCACTGTGTAGCAAAGTGGTAAAAGGAATGTTTGTGGCTTAGGCTACGTTCACATTTGCGTTGTGCGGTGCTGCGTCAGCTACGCAACGCACAACGCATGCAAAAACGCATGCAAAATGCAGCTTTTTGTGACGCATGCGTTCATTTTTTCATGATTTTTGGCGCAGAAAAAACTGCATCATGCAGCGTTTTCTGCTGCGCCAAAAAGACACATGCGTCACAAAACGCAAGACAACGCGCGTCCATGCGCCCCCCTTGTTAAATATAGGGGCACATGGCGCATGCGACGCAGCCCCGCACAACGCTAATGTGAACGTCTCACTGTGTTGTTTGGAGATAAAATTGCAAAAAATATAGGAGTGATGATGGGTTTACTTCGGGTTAGATTTAAAATGTAATACCTGTTTTGTATATAAGAAATGTTCACTGCTATATTTTGCGTACATGGGTAAGGCGTTCTCCGGGGATAACATAATGATCAGTGGGGATCTGAGAGCTGGGACTTACACCGATCGGCAGAACATGAACTTTTTATCCCCGTTAGGGCTCATCTCCACTTGTGAGGAAAACGGACGAGTGCAATCCGATAAAAAATCGGATTGCACTCGGACCAATGTTAATCAATAGGTGACACTCCATTTGCGATTTTTTTCCCAGCCGAAATCGGACTGAGAAAAATCTGTGTCGGCTGAGAAAAAAATCGCAGCATGCTGCGTATTGCTGAGATTCTCGGACGAGACTCGCCAATGCAAGTCAATGGGTGCGAGAGAAAAAACGCATGGAATACGGACCATCCGTATTCCATCCGTTTTTTACGGATACCTTACCATTCTGTGGCACAGAACACTGTAAATAGTCCTGTAAATGATTGTATAAAAATATTTGCAGAGAAAAAAACCGGATTGCATACGGATGTCATACGGATGTAAAAACGGATGATGCGATTAAAAATCGCATGACACTCGCATGACAATCGCACAGGTTACATCAGTTTTTTCGGTCCGTAAATCGGACCGTTTTTTTCTCACACAAGTGGAGATGAGCCCTTAGAGTGGAGTGGCAGGGTGCATACCTGACTAGCATTTTATTTATTCTCCATAGGGCTGATGGAAAAGCAAGACACAGCCCCTTAGGGAACTAATATTACATATTAATGGTGATAAAAGTGACCTGTACGGCCAGTCGGTGCAGGTCCCTTAGGTTGGAATTGCACCAGTCAATAAGTTATCAGCTTTCATATAGATAGGTGATAACTTGTTTTCAGTGGGCAAGCACATTAAAGGGAGGCCAGTTGTTAATGGGAATTGTTACTATGCTAGTACTATGTCGCAATGTTATGGCAATTGTACAGGAGCTGGGGAGAAAAAAAAGTGCAATAGGGTCATATCCAGTCTAAAAATTAGATTTATTAAAAAAAATGTGAACACAACAGTTCAAGGAATAGATATTCAGCTGCTGCAGATCCACAGGTCTCCAGACCAGATAGGAGTGATAGAGGAAAAAATGTGGACATTTCTGCGCTGCTGGTGAACTGATGATTTAGTCCAGGGTTCACAGAATGGTATTAAATGCGGTTTTATTATTGACACGTTTTGAAGTTGGTACGTCTTCTTCAGCATATTACCACAACCACAGCTCAGTAGCATTTAGCGGATTGTGCCATGTACCAAGGCGAAGCTGCTAAGATCACTGATTGGCTGCAGCACTGTTCACATAACGCCAATGCTGCAGACAATAACACACTGGGAGCAGCAGTGGAGACTCAGCACTGGAACTGGGGAAGATGAATACGTTAAAGTTTATTTTTTTTTAACAAATTGCAGCCAGGAGACGGAGGGAACCTAGACTTTGCCTTTTTTATTTGGAGGTTTTGCTATGATTTTCTTTATGTATTAGGCTGTATTCGCACAATGAGCTTTTGGTAAGTTTTTGATGTTGCACCATTTCAGCACCCTTTAAGTAAAATAGGTTACTTGTATTTGATTCGAATATACGCAGCGTAAAGAACTCACCAAAAAACGCATCATAGGAATGTAGTCTTATTAGTGCAGACTTCTAAGGATATGTGCACGTGTTACCGTAAGTATTTGGTGAGTTTTTTACCTCAGTATTTGTAAGCCAAAATCAGTAGTGGAACAAGGAGTTGTGGCAAATACTGAGGTAAAATAATGACCAAATACTCATTGTGTGAATGTGTCCTTAGACTACAACCAAATTACTGTCTTCTGGGCTCAGCTGTTAGTGTGAACATGAAGAGAGTCCAATGTGTTCATATTCCTTCATTTAGCTTCAGAAAGATATTTTTCATCATAAAGTTAATTGTCATCGTAAGTTTAAAGTTAATACCGACTGTACATCTAAAATTAATGCTCACACCGAAACGTGCATTTACGATTACATAAATCATTTCACAATACTAATTTTCCTTCCCCAGTTAGACATTTTTACTCAGTTGTCCAAACCAGTTTCAGCACAAAGGGTATGCTGCTGTACAGCTTTTCCAGAATCCGCCAACTGGATTTGCTATATGGCCCTTCACATCTGGTGCCTCAGGCCACACCTTTAATGAAGAGGGTTAACGGTAAAGCTCCAGGGTTTAAAGGTTAATGGGTGTGATTTTAGCAGGAATTAGAAGATTATGACAGAGGGAGTCGGCAATAGGAGGGGTTTGTCATAAGTAAACTGAGGGTCTCCAGACTGACACCTGGCACTGTGAGGATCTCATGTCTGGTTAATATTGGAATGCAGCATTATTTGAATATCCCTATTTACTATATAGACGGCTGGACCTTACACCACAAGGACTTTTTTACCCTTTCTGTCCCCTTATTTCCTCATAGAGCTTGCGAGTGGGGCCCTCACTCCTTGTAATTGTTGAATTATGTGTTACTCTATAAAATCTGTTACTGTCTGTACATGTACCCTATGAATTGTAAAGTGCTGCTGAATATGTCGGTGCTTTATAAATAAAGATTATTATTATTATTATTGGCAGAAAGGATAAGGCTAAGTTCCCATTGCGTTAATGCAACAGCGCTAACGGACAGCGTTGCACGGCGAAATTAACGCCGTGCAATGTGTCCGTTAGCGCACCCACTGGCAGCAATGTTAACGCGCATCGCTAGCGCGTGCCATTTTCGGCACGCGCTAGCGATGTGCCGTTCTTTTGTCACGCACCTCGGACGCTGCTTGCAGCGTCCGAGGCGCGCCCGAGGTCCGTTCCCCACTCTCGCAGATCGGGGATCTGCGCTAGCGGGGACGTTAAACGCGACCCCAAAAAATACATTGCGTTAGCGCAATCCGCTAGCGCTATGCGCTAAACGGATTGCCCTAACGCAAGGGGAACCTAGCCTTAATAATGTGGCTATCCACACTGGTTAAAAGAACAACTGTTAATTTATAGTGGCGAACATGATCAATCATAACATTTCCCTTTTATATACTTCCTTGTGTATTTTAACATCTTTAAAATTTTTACTGATTCCCTTTTTTTATTCTGAGAATTTCCTCAAAAATTGAAAAGTATTTATTAATATTTGAAAATTTGCCGCTGAAACGTCTGCTACAAATATCTACAGCTACACATTCAGCACATCAAACAAAACACAGAGACGTCCACTTCAAAGAAGCCATAAATCAATTTTTCAGACAAAAAAAAAAGTCTGTTTTCAGGGAAGAGCTGAGAGTAACGTATTTTAAATTTTTCCTAATTTTAAGCCATAGTGTTGATGTCTATAACTGTGGCTGCAGTCTAGTTACATAGCAGTTTCAATGTCTTGTTCATTTCGCTTTTTTTCCTTATACGATTACTAGGGCATAAAAGGGTAGCATGTCCTTTTTTATCATAGAACGAAAAGCTTACATCATTTCAAAGCTTTGTCACTTATGGAAACATAATTTATATATTTGATTATGCATGATCTACAGTTCCATTTACAGCATTGTGTCACTTTTTTTGTGGTACAAGATGAAATCATATGAACTGGCTTATCCAACTTTCAAACATATTAAAGGAATTGTCCAGTCTGTTTGTGAGAGTTTGCAGCCACTTTATGTGACTGCAGACTTCTGAATCCTCACAGTGTGTGCACTGCATGCTGTCAGGATTCTCCAGTACCAATGCCAAGACGGGCCAGTCACGTGACTGCAAGTATGCGATTTCCATTCATGCAGTCACGTGTCGACAGAAGTATACAAATCGCATATTTGCAATCATGTGACTGCACCTCTCGGCCGCAACACCAGAGAATCCTGACAGCATACAGGGCAGGTGCTACGAGGATTCAGAAGTCTGCAGTCACATAGAATGACTGCAGACTTTCACCACAAAACTGGACAACTCTTTTGCGAAATAGTTACAACTGATGTAAGATAGCAAAATAGACAATAGTAGACTCTTCTGTTGCCCGCAGATACAGCACTGATTCTATGGTGGACCCCTGTCTCCTTGTTTACAATGCATCAGCATGTGGACGCTGTAATCAATCACATCTTTGTAATAGGCTTGTGCCATACAACCAGTATCATCATTCCTGTCCCATCACTAGGAGGCAGAGGTGTAGCTAGGGTTTTGGTTCAGGAGTGGCGAACCTTCTGAGTGGATCCCTAACCAGATAACCCTGATTGCAACTATAGTGGCGCACCCTAATTGTGGATGTAGGAGGACCTCAGCAGATGACCACGCTGTTACTAAAAAAAAATCTCTATACAAAGCCCAACACTGATATTACAGCCATATGGTGACCATATAGTGGTAGATATCAGTCCTGCAGAACATATAGGAGATTACAGCACAGTTATATATAGTAACTTACAGATGACATTCTTTCTGATGGAATCACTCACTTTTCCCGTCTTTTTCATCTGGTCATAACCGACATGACTACTTCTCCAGTCGGGACTTGGCTCTGCATAGATTACAACAAAGACACGTCTGGCTGCTCGCATTTCTAAAACGACCCCATCTATGCCCAACCTACACAACCTCCTAATCCTGCTGATAGCCCAATGCTGAGCGGCTGCTGCCCTATGTGTCCCTATAACTGAACCTGCTGTTTAGTACTGTGTGCCCTCTAGATGGTAAAACAACCCTCTAGAATATACTAATGCCCTGTGCAAGTGCCCTAGAAAACAGTGCCCACATTTTGCCCCTAGAAAGTAATAATGCCCCCATATGCATTATATGTATATAATAGTATAGTATAATATTCTTCCCATAGGCCTTTATATAATATAATGCACTCCCCATTGGCCTCTATATCGTATAATACACTCCCTATAGGCCTCTATACAGTGTAATGCACTCCCCATAGGCCTCCATATAGCACAATACACTCCCCATAGACCTCCATATAGTATAATGCACTTTCCATAGGCCTCTATATAGTATCATGCACTCCCCATAGGCCTCTATATAGTATCAACATCCAGCTGCTACAGTTGAACTTGTGATGTCTTGTGGGGGGCACCATGCTGGGACCTGGCTCCCTCTGCTCATAGGCCTCAAAGTGTCCACTTGGCAGTGCAGAGAAATCATTTCTCCCTGCTCTGCCGCTTGGCTTAACATTTATTTGATCGCCTGCAGTAAGCAAATGCTGATGTATTATAAACAAAGACCTAAGGCCTCATTCAGTCATCAGTATTTTTGATGTACGAGAAGAGGACCGAGTTTCATTGGTGATTATCAGAATTTCGTTACATTTTGGCCAGAGTTTCATCAGTTTTTTTTCACTGATGAAAAAATATAGTTTCTCTACCTTCTATCAGTCAATAAAAAATGGACAGCACAAGTATGGCATTTAAGTACTGTGCAATTTTTTTATGGACCTACAGACTTGCATTGCTGATTTTTATCCGACACTCGCATCAACATTGAACATGTCTCTGCTATATTGCACTGATCATTCAGTCTGCAAAAATTCACTGACATGTGAGCAGAGCCATAGATTATTACAGGAATGAGCGCTATCTTAAAAGACACAGACAGCACTCGTACGTGAAAAACTGACATGTAAGGCTACGTTCACATTAGCGTCGCGTCGCTGTTGCGTCGGCGACGCAGCGGCGACGCGCCCCTATGTTTAACATAGGGGACGCGTGCGTCTTTTTGCACGCGTTTTCCGACACGTGCGTCGTTTTAGACGCTAGCGTCGGACGCAAGAAAACGCTACAAGTTGCATTTTTCTTGCGTCCGATTTCGTCAAAAAACGACGCACGCGTCGCAAAACGCGCGCGTTTTTGCGCGCGTTTGCGCGCGTTTTTCAGTGCGTCGCGTGTTGCGTCGCCGACGCAGGGCGGCGCAACGCTAGTGTGAACGTAGCCTAAATGAGCTCTTAGTTAGTGCTGGAGCATTTGCGCTTGTTTTCTGGGCAAAGAATATTTTTGTATAGTTTATTTTTATATTATATATAATTTACAGCTGATTTTTATTTTAGGTTCTCTAACCACTTTCAATGTTCTGCCAGGTATACTGCTGACTTTATATACAGGTCCTTCTCAAAAAATTAGCATATAGTGTTAAATTTCATTATTTACCATAATGTAATGATTACAATTAAACTTTCATATATTATAGATTCATTATCCACCAACTGAAATTTGTCAGGTCTTCTATTGTTTTAATACTGATGATTTTGGCATACAACTCCTGATAACCCAAAAAACCTGTCTCAATAAATTAGCATATTTCACCCATCCAATCAAATAAAAGTGTTTTTTAATAACAAACAAAAAAACCAACAAATAATAATGTTCAGTTATGCACTCAATACTTGGTCGGGAATCCTTTGGCAGAAATGACTGCTTCAATGCGGCGTGGCATGGAGGCAATCAGCCTGTGACACTGCTGAGATGTTATGGAGGCCCAGGATGCTTCAATAGTGGCCTTAAGCTCATCCAGAGTGTTGGGTCTTGCGTCTCTCAACTTTCTCTTCACAATATCCCACAGATTCTCTATGGGGTTCAGGTCAGGAGAGTTGGCAGGCCCATTGAGCACAGTAATACCATGGTCAGTAAACCATTTACCAGTGGTTTTGGCACTGTGAGCAGGTGCCAGGTCGTGCTGAAAAATGAAATCTTCATCTCCATAAAGCATTTCAGCCGATGGAAGCATGAAGTGCTCCAAAATCTCCTGATAGCTAGCTGCATTGACCCTGCCCTTGATGAAACACAGTGGACCAACACCAGCAGCTGACATGGCACCCCACACCATCACTGACTGTGGGTACTTGACACTGGACTTCAGGCATTTTGGCATTTCCTTCTCCCCAGTCTTCCTCCAGACTCTGGCACCTTGATTTCCGAATGACATGCAAAATTTGCTTTCATCAGAAAAAAGTACTTGGGACCACTTAGCAACAGTCCAGTGCTGCTTCTCTGTAGCCCAGGTCAGGCGCCTCTGCCGCTGTTTATGGTTCAAAAGTGGCTTTACCTGGGGAATGCGGCACCTGTAGCCCATTTCCTGCACACGCCTGTGCACGGTGGCTCTGGATGTTTCCACACCAGACTCAGTCCACTGCTTCCTCAGGTTCCCCAAGGTCTGGAATCGGTCCTTCTCCACAATCTTCCTCAGGGTCCGGTCTCCTCTTCTCGTTGTACAGCGTTTTCTGCCACATTGTTTCCTTCCAACAGACTTACCATTGAGGTGCCTTGATACAGCACTCTGGGAACAGCCTATTTGTTGAGAAATTTCTTTCTGGGTCTTAAGGTACCGTCACACTTAGCGACGCTGCAGCGATACCGACAACGATCCGGATCGCTGCAGCGTCGCTGTTTGGTCGCTGGAGAGCTGTCACACAGACAGCTCTCCAGCGACCAACGATCCCGAGGTCCCCGGTAACCAGGGTAAACATCGGGTAACTAAGCGCAGGGCCGCGCTTAGTAACCCGATGTTTACCCTGGTTACCAGCGTAAAAAAACAAACAGTACATACTTACATTCAGCTGTCTGTCCCTTGCCGTCTGCTTCCGCACTGACTGCCGGCCGTAAAGTGAAAGCAGAGCACAGCCACAGCGGTGAGTCACCGCTGTGTGACTCACCACTGTGCTGTGCTTTCACTTTCACTTTGCGGCCAGCAGTCAGTGCAGGAAGCAGACGGCAAGGGACAGACAGCTGAATGTAAGTATGTACTGTTTGTTTTTTTACGCTGGTAACCAGGGTAAACATCGGGTTACTAAGCGCGGCCCTGCGCTTAGTTACCCGATGTTTACCCTGGTTACCAGTGAAGACATCGCTGAATCGGTGTCACACACGCCGATTCAGCGATGTCTGCGGGGAGTCCAGCGACCAAATAAAGTTCTGGACTTTCTTCCCCGACCAGCGACAGCACAGCAGGGGCCTGATCGCTGCTGCCTGTCACACTGGACGATATCGCTAGCGAGGACGCTGCAACGTCACGGATCGCTAGCGATATCGTCTAGTGTGACGGTACCTTTACCCTCTTGCTTGAGGGTGTCAATGATGGCCTTCTTGACATCTGTCAGGTCACTAGTCTTACCCATGATGGGGGTTTTGAGTAATGAACCAGGCAGAGAGTTTATAAAAGCCTCAGGTATCTTTTGCATGTGTTTAGAGTTAATTAGTTGATTCAGAAGATTAGGGTAATAGGTCGTTTAGAGAACCTTTTCTTGATATGCTAATTTATTGAGACAGGTTTTTTGGGTTATCAGGAGTTGTATGCCAAAATCATCAGTATTAAAACAATAAAAGACCTGACAAATTTCAGTTGGTGGATAATGAATCTATAATATATGAAAGTTTAATTGTAATCATTACATTATGGTAAATAATGAAATTTAACACTATATGCTAATTTTTTGAGAAGGACCTGTAGTATATTGTGCCAAATAATGCTTGCTATGAAATTTTAACTGTCATATGTGATTAATTACTTTTAGATATGTTATCTGAATATTTATTTAAGTTCACTAATGGGTAACAAACCGGTTTATTCTATAATATGTAACATTTTATGTGGCTTATTTTTATCTAAAGCGGCATATACAATTCTCCAATCTTCAAATCTCAAGTTTCCCATTATTCCCTGAATGTAAACAAAATTACTAAAAACTAACCAATTGTAATATATAGTATACTAGATGGTGGCCCGATTCTAACGCATCGGGTATTCTAGAATATGTATGTCCACGTAGTATATTGCCCAGCCACGTAGTATATTGCCCAGCCACGTAGTATATTGCCCAGCCACGTAGTATATTGCCCAGCCACGTAGTATATTGCCCAGCTACGTAGTATATTGCCCAGCCACGTAGTATATTGCCCAGTCACGTAGTATATTGCCCAGCTACGTAGTATATTGCCCAGCCACATAATATATTGCCCAGTCACATAGTATATTGCCCAGCCACGTAGTATATTGCCCAACTTGCCCAGTCACATAGTATATTATTATTATTATACATTTTATTGCGCCATTTATTCCATGGCGCTTTACATGTGAATACGGGGCAAATATAGACAAATACATTAAACATGAGCAGATAACAAGGCACACGGGTACATAAGGAGGGAGGACCCTGCCCGCGAGGGCTCACAGTCTGCAGGGGATGGGTGATGAAACACTAGGAGAGGGTAGGGCAGGTTGCGCGGCAGTTCAGTAAGTTCAGGATCACTGCAGACTGTAGGCTTGTCGGAAGAGGTGAGTCTTGCCCAGCCACGTAGTATATTGCCCAGCCGCGTAGTATATTGCCCAGCCACGTAGTTCACGTAGTATATTGCCCAGTCACATAGTATATTGCCCAGCTACGTAGTATATTGCCCAGCTTGCCCAGTCACATAGTATATTGGCCAGCCACATAGTATATTGCCCAGCCACGTAGTATACAGCACAGAGTCACGTAGTATACAGCACAGAGCCACATAGTATATTGCCCAGCCACGTAGTATACAGCACAGAGTCACGTAGTATACAGCACAGAGCCACATAGTATATTGCCCAGCCACGTAGTATACAGCACAGAGCCACGTAGTATACAGCACAGAGTCACGTAGTATACAGCACAGAGCCACGTAGTATACAGCACAGCCACGTAGTATACAGCACAGAGCCACGTAGTATACAGCACAGAGCCACGTAGTATACAGCACAGAGTCACGTAGTATACAGCACAGAGCCACGTAGTACAAAGCACAGAGCCACGTAGTATACAGCACAGAGCCACGTAGTATACTGCCCAGTCATGTAGTATACAGCACAGTCACGTAGTATATTGGCCAGTCATGTAGTATATTGCCCAGCTTGCCCAGTCACATAGTATATTGGCCAGCCACATTGTATATTGCCCAGCCACGTAGTATACAGCACAGAGTCACGTAGTATACAGCACAGAGCCACATAGTATATTGCCCAGCCACGTAGTATACAGCACAGAGCCACGTAGTATACAGCACAGAGTCATGTAGTATACAGCACAGAGCCATGTAGTATACAGCACAGAGCCACGTAGTATACAGCACAGAGCCACGTAGTATACAGCACAGAGCCACGTAGTATACAGCACAGAGTCACGTAGTATACAGCACAGAGCCACGTAGTATAAAGCACAGAGCCATGTAGTATACAGCACAGAGCCACGTAGTATACAGCACAGAACCACGTAGTATACTGCCCAGTCATGTAGTATACAGCACAGTCACGTAGTATATTGGCCAGTCACGTAGTATGCACCATATCCCTGTTAAAAAAAAGAATTAAAATAAAAAATAGTTACATACTCACCATCCGGAGCCTCCGGATCGAAGCCGCCGGTTCCCGATGCTTGTCACGTGCTCCGGTCTGAAGATTGCATTGCGGTCTTGCGAGATGATGACGTAGCAGTCTCACGAGACCGTACGTTATCATCTCGCGAGACCGCAATGCATGCAGCGGTCACCGGGGCGTCGCGCGGAGCAGGAAAGGCCGGTTCCTGATCCGGGGGGGCCACCGGAGGATGAGTATGTAATTATTTTTTATTTTTTTTAATTATTTTTAACATTAGATATTTTTACTATTCATGCTGCATAGGCAGCATGAATAGTAAAAAGGTGGTCACACAGGGTTAATAGCAGCATTAACCGAGTGCGTTACACCACGGTCAACGCTGCCATTAACCCTGTGTGAGCGCTGACCGGAGGGGAGTATGCGGGCGCCGGGCACTGACTGCGGGGAGGAAGGAGCGGCCATTTTCTTCCAGACTGTGGCCATCGCTGATTGGTCGCGGCAGCCATAACAGGCAGCTGCCGAGACCAATCAGCAAATGAATAACCGCGAAAGAAAGAAAGAAAGAAAGAAGGACAGACGGAAGTGACCCTTAGACAATTATATAGTAGATTACATTTGGTAGAACTCTGAACTTGGGCAATATATTTGCAAACTTTCTCAACTTCACTCAAAATTGGTTTGGGGTGGTGGTGCCTTTTGAAAGACCAAGTATTCATATAATATAGTGAACCTGAAAATCTGGAGCTTTGAAATATCTGTTGCATTTGAATGTAAGCTATACATTATTTTAGATCAGGGGTGCACAACTTGCAGTCCGGTGACCAAATGCGGACTATGCTGCCATTCTGTGCGGCTCCAGCCATCATTGACTCATCTGCATTGAACAACTCTCATAAACTGTGGGCATAGCTGCGTTCATTGAATGGCTATTTTGACATCATTTTCAGGAATGCTAAAATGAGGAGCAGAGAACCCTTATTGTCTATTATAATGGAATGAAAGACTTATTACCGAATGCCAAGCTGGAAATCTCAAGCATGGGACTGCTACTCAACGGAAAGAAGACATAGGTATTGACTATTGCCAGGTACAACTGGGACACGTTTGAGATGGACAGCGACTAACTGGAAGTTGTAAAGGACTTCAGCCAACTCTGATCGATGATCACTCAAGATGCAGCGAAGACCCCAGAAGTCAATAGGAAAATAGCTATGCACAAATCAATAATGAAGTCATTACATTCAAATCGAGGAACATTTCACTTGCGGCAAAGACATGGCTCATACATAGTTTGGTCTTTTCTGTGGTAACATACGGATGTGAAACCTGGACGATAAGGAAACAAGACAGAAGAAGAATCGACACCTCCGAAATGTGGTGCTGGAGAATGATGTTACCAATGCCATGGATGGCAAGAAGAACAAACAAATTTCCCCACCTCATTGTAGATTGTAAGCTCTCACGAGCAGGGTCGTCTTGTGTTGCTTTAATTATTGTATTGTTAACATTGTTACTTATGACTGCTGTGTTTGAAGCTGTTAAACTGTAAAGCGCTGTGGAATATGTTGGCACTATATAAATAAAGATTATTATTATTATTATTATTATTAAATCAATTTTGGAACAAATCAAGCCAGGCATGTTACTCAAAACAAGGATCACCAATCTATGACTTGCCTACTTTGGACACATCATGCCAAGAAAGCAATCACTGGAGAAGGATATCATGGTTGGAAGAATAGAATAAACAAGATGAAGAGAAAAAACAACAATTCGATTGCTTGATACTTGATTGTATCACATTACAGTGGAGAAAACACTGGTGGACCTATCTAGGCTTGCACAAGATCGATCTTCGTACAGATCGTTCATCTATCAAATTGACATGGCTTAGGGTTGAGCTGAAGGCCATTAAAAAAACAAAAAAATTTTAAAACTTCAGAAATAAAACTCCCATTTATTAGATTCTGACATATATAGTACTGTCAATTTATACCTTTGATCAGATTTCCTTTAAATTTCTTGATGACATTGGGAGTTGCACAATTACAAAATTAGGCATTCGTAGCCAAAAATGTTGTGCACCTCTGTTTTAGATGACATGCTAATTCATGCCATTCCCTGCTTTAAAATGTACAGTCAGACTTCGTAGTTACGGTACACCTTTGCCTGATGGGAATCCTTTGCCATACGGTTGGAGACCTTAGTACTAGTGATGAGCGAGTGTACTCGTTGCTCGGGTTTTCCCGAGCACGCTCGGGTGACCTCCAAGTAATTGTTAGTGTTCGGATGATTTAGTTTTCATCACGGCAGCTGAATGATTTACAGCTATTAGCCAGGCTGAGTACATGTGGGGGTTGCCTGGTTGCTAGGGAATCCCCACATGTAGTCAAGCTGGCTAATAGCTGTAAATCATGCTGCTGAGGCGATAAAAACTTAATCTCCGAGCAGTCATAAATACTCGCAGACCACCCGAGCGTGCTCGGGAATACCCGAGCAACGAGTACACTCGCTGATCACTACTTAGTACCCCAAAGTAAGGCTTCCCATGATTGATATTTGTAATATGTTAGAGAAATGCATTATTTTTGGCTTCCTTTTTATACTTGTTATACGGTACAGTACATAATGAAGCACTTTGCTCTTAGCATCTATAGCCTAGAAATAGAATAACCCGTTCGGTGTTTGGTAGGAAATCATGATGTACCCCGCTGACATTTTGAAATAAGCAAATTTAATGGGTTTGGTACAAGAATGTAAATACATTCAGATACATGATAGTATTTTGAAGGGGGTAAAGCCCATAAATCTTTGCGTAAACTTATCCCAGCTGGGAACTAGCTTCTGCATTCTAGAGTTGGAGCTTTGTTCTTATGTTTGACTGTCTGCAATAATTCAGGCACATATTAGATAGATTGCTGGTCCCAGAAGTCATAATGAAATAACCTTCATTCCCAGCCGTAGGGAAATAAGCGCACAATCAAGGGTTTGGGCAGATCTCTCGATTAAACAAAGGACTAACTGTGTGCAAATTGCTCCATAACAATTTGTAAAGAACCCACTTTATACAGATGCAGATGTAATAGCTGATATTTTTAATCACAGCAGCAGGACTGTAAATGCCTTCAGCACACGGCCCTGGCTGTGTAATTAGCTGCTACAAACTATTTTGATTTGAAATTGCCTTGATAAGTTCCCTGGACTAATTGGCATGGGACGGTGTTAAAAATCAACTTGCGCGCATTACTTTTTTTTTTTTTTTTTTACCCAGACACAGTGTGTATGATGAAATTCCCCAGTGACAACGAATTCTGGAGAAAAAAATGTTTAAAAAAATAATTATGATTTTTTTTTTTAAACTTCAGGTGATACCTATAACACTCCTTAGGTGTTAGCTGTACTGGATGGAATATTCTTGGAGATATGTAGCAGCTTGATTGTTCAGAAAGGACACTTCAGACAGGCAGAGTGCTCCATGTACTGATGAGCTGATGCATTGCTGGGGTAAGGGACCCATTACTCTGTAAGATGGAAGAAATGATAGTTGAGCTTTACATTTTCCAAAAATGTAGAAACCAGATCTGCCATGAAAGAATTACCATAAAGTACGTAAAGAATATGCAGAACTGTGAGCAACTTGTGAACCTGGAGCACAGAGGTATGACTACCTGACCTTCAGACAAAAACTGTAAATCGTTCAGAGTTTCATCCAAAAAACTCGGGTAATTTTTTTCTCACTTGTTATCCGTGTGCAGTCTGCTTTAATACGGCCGTGTGAATGAGCCCTTAGGCTGTGTTCCCATAAGGAGTTTTTGACACTCCTACACAAAAAATGCAGCGTCTTACAGTTTCATTGACGGTGATGGGATTTATAGGCTTCTTTGCCCACTGTGCAAAGTGTTTTTGAAATCTACAACATGTCAATTCTTCTTGCAATAATTATGAGTTTCATTTGATCATTTGCTGATTTTCTCCATTAGCTTAAATGAGATGAGGAAAATCCGCAGAAATAAAGTGCATATGCTTTTTTAGTTAATTTCCGTTGTACGTAACACATGTAATCCACTCATCACTCTCATCAATGAAATTAAATTAATTTTATCAATCGAGACTAAGTAACAGGAATTTTAAAAAACTAAGCAGCAAAGTAGTTATATTTGTAAATTTCATATCAAAAAGAGAAAAAAAGCAGCAGAAAAAACTATTAAATGCACATGTAAAAAGACACACTCAAAATACAACAAAAAACACAAATAGCCATAGGCTACTTTCTCACAATGAGATTTTGGTGAGTTTTTCGGCTGTGTGCACACGTTCGGGATTTTTCGTGTTTTTTTCACTATAAAAATGCTATAAAAAGCTTACATTAAGCATCCTATTTATTAAAATGCAATCCGCAATTTTTGTGCACATGCGGAATCGCATTCTGGAAAAAAATGCAGCATGTTCATTCTTTGTGCGGAATCGCAGGGATTCCGCACACATAGGAATGCATTGATCCGCTTACTTCCCACATGGGGCTATGCCGACCATGCGGGAAGTTGGTACCCAGGGTGGAGGAGAGGAGACTCTCCTCCAGGCCCAGGGAACCATATAATTGTTAAAATAAAAAAGAATTAAAATAAAAAAATCGTGATAGTCTTACCTTTCGGCGGCCCCGGCAGCCTTCCCACTCCTCGCGATGCTCCCGTTCCCAGTAATGTCTTGCGAAGATGACCTGTGATGACGTCGCGGTCTCGCTACATCATGCAAGAGACTCGTGCGAGTTTCTCACATCACAGTCGCAAGTGTGACGCCAGCCTTAGGGGCATACTCACAGTCAGTATTTTGTGTCGTTCTTGACAAAAATGACAGCCAATTCCAATGTGTTTTCAATGGCTCTAACTTTCGTCAGTAAAACACGCTGGAAAACATTTGCACATGACTAAAATACAACTAGAGTGCATCTGTGGCAGTTTTTGATGCAATTTTTTGAGCATAAGCTAGACGTGGATCCAGCTGTAAGGAGCACTATAAATAAGTTTTTAATTTCCATTCCTTTTCAATCGACTTCTGGCTTTGGCAAAAACAACGGTGACATACTGCCAAAAATGACGTGTGGCTCCCACCTTGCTGTTTTCTGTGGGATTAGAATGAGGGGATGCTTTTTTAGGTAACCCTTTACCCTTGTCCTTGTGAATACAATTTGATTGCAGTATTAGACACATCCTAAGGCCGGAGTCACACTAGACCGTAATATGGCTGAGTGCAATGCGATAAAAAATCGCATAGCACTCGGCTCAATGTTAATCAATGGGGCAGCTCCTATTATCCGTTGTTTTCTCGGCCGTATTCAGGATCCGAGTAAAATCACAGCATGCTGCTGGGAACTTTTCAGAATATTTTCCCACGCTCGAGTTCATATGAGTTCATCCAGCAGAGGGCGCATCACCACGACTCGAGGTAACTACAGTACATTCCCCTGCATTCCATTTAGTCACCAAGTTTTACAGTCAGGAGCACAGCTGCATTAGCAGAGCTCCTGGGTGTAAAATGATTTAACCCCTTCAAATGGATTTACAGCGTGGGACAAGACTGTAACGACGGAAGGTATGGAATATTGTTGTTTGTTTTTTTAACTTTGTTTCAGGTGACAAGAGTGTTCAGGTGGATTAAGAGTATAATAAAATATTAAAACACCATGTGTCTTTATTTCATTAAAATACTTTTTAATAATGTGTGTGTGTGTGTGTTTTATTAATCATTTCGTACTATTGGATTAATAATGGATAGGTGTCATAATTGACACCTCTCCATTATTAACCTGGCTTAATGTTACCTTACAATAGCAAGGTGACATTAACCCTTCATTACCCCATATCCCACCGCTACATGGGAGTGGGAAGAGAGAGGCTAAGTGCCAGAATAGGCACATCCTACAGATGTGCCTTTTCTGGGGTGGCTGGGGGCAGATGTTTTTAGCTAGGGGGGGCAATAACCATGGTCCCTCTCTAAGCTATTAATATCTGCCCTCAGTCACTGGCTTTCCCACTCTGGCGGAGAAAATTGTGCGGGAGCCCACGCCAATTTTTTCCGGGATTTAACCCTTTAATTTAATAGCCTGAGACCCCAAATTTGACACAATGACACCTCTTACATTACTAAAGAGGAATATGTAATAAAAGAAGGGATATGAGATGGTTTACTGTATGTAAACCATGTCTCATATCCTGTCGGGCTTGGGAAGGAGATAGGAAAAGCCGGCAATTGAATTACCGTCTTTTCTGCTATCTAGCGCTGTATGAAATATAAATCTCTCTCTCTCTCTATATATATATATGTGTATATATTTAGACTGTATATATGTTTTTAATACTTTTTGAGGCCATGGATCCATTCTATGTCCGTCTTGCAAGCCGGCGAGAAAATCTCGCCGTACGGATGGCATTCGGATGTCACACGGATAATTTGATGTGAGGAAATCGCATCCTCGCACTGCACATGGATCACTGTTTTGTAAACATTTGTGCGATTCTCGTCCGTGTAAAATGTACCGTATTTTTATACGTTGTGTGTGTCCCCGGCCTAAAGACATAAATACTTGGAGGCATCTTCACATATTGCAGAAATTAGGTCTTCTTCATGTTAATGGAGTCAGTACAGGTCTGCAAACATTATATTTAATGGACATCTCAAAATATCACCAACAGACAACTTTTATTTACAGACAAATTAAATGACCATAATAAATCATAATGATTATAAGTGATACATGTCTACAGACCATAAATCCTTCATGAAGGCATTAGCTGCATTCAATGTCAACTGTAAAGGGTGATAAATACAGTCATAAAAATCTGTACCAGACTCTACAGTTTCAAAAAAATCATGGACACATCAAATTTTCTTCTTCGGATGGGAAAAAAATGCCTTATTTTATGGATTGACTAGGAATTTCTGGACGATTAATAACCCGAGGTCAGTGATAGACCTGATGTATAAAGAAGGAAACCAATATACCGTAAATGGTAAAAACGGCCATTTAGTCTCATTCAGCTGTAACTTGTTCTCCTGACAGGTGAGGGTGCCAGAGGAACTCCCAAGCCGGCATATATTTTTGCCACAGTTTGTGGTTATGGGCTACTTTGAAAATGATATTTGATTTTGGTTTGCACAATAAAGTTCCTAATATTGTAGCAGGTCTTCATTTAAAGGCTGCCATCACACTATCAGTATTTGGTCAGTATTTTACATCAGTATGTGTAAGCCAAACCCAGGAGTGGAACAATTAGAGTAAAAGTATAATAGAAACATATGCACCACTTCTGTAGTATCACCCACTCCTGGTTTTGACTTTCAAATACTGATGCAAAATACTGACCAATTACTGCTAGTGTGACAGCAGCCATAGTGTCTCAATAATTGTGAGAATAATTTTAGGTATATGCAGAAACCCCATCATATTGCCGTGAAAGTTACTGTGAAATTTTGCTTAAGGGGAACCTATCATGTCCTTTTTAGCCTGTAAACTGTCCCCAGTGCATTGTTAGTGATGTAATGTGCAACACTAGCACGTTTTTTTCATTAAAAACGGCGCTGTAATCATGTGCAAAAAGCACTTTATATAGTTGGAGTGTACCTCGTCATTTAGTCATAGGGGTGTGCTTCATATTGTTCAGTTACAGTTGTCACCGCTCACGCAATTTAAATGATGCTTCCGGGGTTGCGCCGACGTCTCTCGAATCTGCTTTTAAAAATCACTCGCCTGCGCAGTGTGTCATGGAGCCACGCTTGCGCAGTGTCGATATTGGAGCCGTGCTTGCGTCGTGACGAGCTGCTCTGGCCGCACACAGTGAAGGTGGGTACTACACACATTTTCAATAGGCACGTGCGGGGAGCCGCTTGTCAGGATGCATATGCGGCTCCCCGATCGACACTGTGCAAGCGCGGCTCTGTGACACACAAGGGATTTTTCAAAGCGGATTTGAGTGACGTCAGTAACAAGCATGACTGAACAAAATGAAACACACCCCTCTGACTAAATGAGCAGATGCAATACAACTTTACAAAGTGCTTTTTGCACATGATTAGACTGCCGTTTTTAATGAAAAAACGTGTTAGTGATGCACATTGCATCAGTAACAACGCACTGGGGACAGTTTACATGCCAAAAAGGGCTAAAAAAGGACATGACAGGTTCCATTTAAAAGGCACAACGTCAGGCCTTCAGTATTTGTGTAAGGACTCATGCAGAAATCATTAACGGTAGTTTTTCGCATACGAGTTCTATCTGCGCTTTTCACTGATAGAAATCGTACCCATTATAGCCTATGGGGCTCTTCACATGTACAGGTATTTTTGCAGACTGAGTTGTCCATCCAAAATCATGGATAGATATCCGATGTCTCGACTCAATCTCACCAATGCAAGTCTATGAATTTGTGAAAATGTCAGACAGCACTCGGATGCCATCCATTTGCTGTCCTTATTTATGGATTATTTGATATGAGAAGGTTGAGAAATCTTCAAAATTTTGGTTCATCTGAGAAAAACTGATGAAACTCTGACCAAACTTTGATTATAAAAACTGACACACTAATCAAACTCCTTATAAATCATCTAGTGACAGAGAATATGTAATTGGGGTGAAAAGCTGAACTGTACGTCTTCTCTTCAGCCAATTTAATTATATAACTTTGATGAAATTTGGATAAAAAACACTGTTTAAACTCGGACCGATTTTTGGCATACGTTAAAAATCACTGACGTGTGAATGAGCCCTGACTGTGCGCACTACATGAACTTGGGAGAAATGGAGGAATTAGCACTAATTATAAGATCCCCAGCATTGTGCTGCACATTGTAATACTCTTTGTCGGCACAGTGGAGGGTATGTATAAAACACTGACGGACAGATCTCTTGACGTCTGTCACTTTTGTATGTATCCTGCGCTCTATCAAGGACTGCACACACAACTGGATCCAGATTCTTCCAGCGATTACTCCCCCACTCAGCGGCATTACTGGAAATGGATTGGCCTGAGGGGCCAAATTGTCAAATTATGCCCAGTATGGACAACCTTATTTTAGGATTCAGCCGTCCAAATTATAGGATTATCCCCTGCAGATAAGGGGAGGATTAAGCTGCCTGATGAAAGCGTTTGCATTACTCAATGCAACATAGCAATACTCTTCAGACAATTAGTAGGGAGTCAATAAACAATTGTTCTCATATTATGGCATAGCTTGTAGCAAGCGAGTGTACTTTGGATGGATGGAGGAAACAGGAGCATACTCCAAATTAACATTGTTTATTCAGGTCTCTGCGTATTTTAGCAAGGTTAGGAAAAGAAAAGGCTTATGTGAGGTGCCAGTGTGTCCTACATGCACAGGGCTTGATCATAGGAAAAGACTTCTACCATCCCCTTCAGATGAACATCAATGGTATAAATTGGACGTCTATTGTAAAGGAACATGCATGAGCTGTGAGATCATAGGCTGCTAATGTAACCTGGCAGCTACGAGCCAGTAACATAATTTCTTCCATTCAGCAGCAGAACCAGACCCCGAGCAATATAAAACAAGTCAAAACCCTCATGCCATCCTTGTTTGTGTCTCCAGTTGCCCTGCGTGCAGTAACTATTACTTTTCCAGCTGAACTAATGGAGCAACCAGTGCTTGTATCAAAGGGACGGGCAGGGTAGCAGCCAGAGTAACTGCGGAGACTGAATAGTCTGCATCAGTGCTCATTCCAGGCACTTGTCAGGGGGAAGCCTTCCTCTTTACACTGATACATTAAAGCTTCAATACTCTCTGTGTCTATGAAAATGCCAGCTGGAGGAATGGATCCAAAAGATTTTTGCATTGCCATTGATACAAGAAGCTGAGATAAAAGGAAACTTACGCATGAGCTCGGCTTCACGCAAAGACATAATATGTCTACTTTTTTTTTAAATCTGAGGCAGTCTCATCCATGCCATGAATCTGCAGCCTTTGGATATTCTTCTGAAAAACCACGGTGGCTTTCATTTCATGTTTTATGTGATGTATTGCTGTGCGGTCTGTTTCTCTAATGTTTAATTTATTTCGTTTCAGTTTGTGTTTACCTGATGTCGGAAACTTTTCCCTTCCAATAAATGTATGGCTGGCAAATCCTGATTAATATAATGCAGCCTGAATTGGAGTCATGCATGGACTGACTCCTTCCAAAGTGGGCTTCGTATTCTCTGCTCTCTAGCTTGAGTAGATCCGAGTCACATCAGACAATATGAGTGTCTAAGGCCTTTCCAAGAAGTTGTAAGGCCACATGCCCATAATGATCGTTCCCCTAAATTACTCAGATGTTCAGCTGTAGGCCATTTCTGTGTATTAGTAGAAAAAAAATCCACAGCGATACTCTTGACTTTCAGTTAAAGCAACTAAAGGCCCCCATGTACGTTAGATTAAAGTCTGTTGCTGGTTGAATGATAGTTTGAAGGGAACCCGTCAGCTGATTCATATTTCCTGAACCATAGGCAGCATGAATGAGAGCCTGGCCTAACGATTGAGACGAGTCGAGTCCAGCACCGACCCGGACGACTTTTCCCAGTGCCACTCCAGATGATTGACAGGTCGCCTTCTATGGGAGAGACCTGTCAATCACCTCTAGGATCACTTTCAAGAGCCTGTTTGGGGCACCAACTGACTAGTTTCATTCCTGGCTATGGATTTTGGATGGTTCTGGTTCCTAAAAGATCTTTGAACCGCTGCCGTATTTCAAACAAAAGTATACCTGGCTTCAATGATGTAGTTAGACTCTAATTCATGCTGCCCGATAGAACAGGTTCACTTACATGAATAACTATAATTTTAGTCGCTCATCCTGGCCATACATGTTCAGTGAAACTGGACAAGGGACAAACAGTCTTTCTGGGAATATTCTTTAAATTAAAGATTGTCCATAATTGAAACAATCTTTCTTTGAATGAAAGATATTTCTTCCAACTTTCAGTAAAAAATCCTATGTCCCCGACTTTATTTTGTACAACGTCAATAGTCAGCTGATACTATGGTTTGTTCTGAAGATTTTAACTGAAGAAAGATGGTTTTGGTTGAAATCATTCATTTTCCTCATCCTTAATCTAATGTGTATGAAGTGTTTAGAATAAGTTATGACTGGAGCGCCTTATCAGGACCAAAGCAGCTTATTCTTTCTAACTGCATTAATGACCCTATAATAAAAGTTTTTTTTCTCCTCTCTTCAAGATCGCACCACTCTTATTATTATTTATTGTTATAGCGCCATTTATTCCATGGCGCTTTACATGTGAGGAGGGGTATACATAATAAAAACAAGTACAATAATCTTAAACAATACAAGTCACAACTGGTACAGGAGGAGAGAGGACCCTGCCCGCGAGGGCTCACAATCTTCAAGGGATGGGTGAGAATACAGTAGGTGAGGGTAGAGCTGGTCATGCAGCGGTTTGGTCGATCGGTGATTACTGCAGGTTGTAGGCTTATCGGAAGAGGTAGGTCTTCAGGTTCTTTTTGAAGTTTTCGAGGGTAGGCAAGAGTCTGATGTGTTGTGGTAGAGGGTTCCAGAGTAGGGGTGATGCGCGAGAGAAATCTTGTATACGATTGTGGGAAGAGGAGATAAGAGGGGAGTTCTGCCTCCCTGGGAAGGGCAACATGCTCTTGGTGAGCCACGGTTCAGAGGTGGTCGGTAACTAGGCAACGAGCAGTAACCTGTAGAATTAAAAACACCTCCTTACTAGAGAATGGAGAGGATTTTTCCTAAGAAGTTCTTTTAAATAACTTTTTATAGCCATAATTACCATTTATATATTTATCCTTGCTTATATAGTGCTATCATGTTGCACAGCCCTTTACAGACTAACTGTCCCCATTGGGACTCACAGCCTAAATTTCCTATCATTATGTGTTAGAGCAGAAGCTTCTGTTAAGCTATCAGCATGTTGAATATTTTAATATATTACAATTGATACAACTAATCAATATAGAAGCATTACAATTTTTGTTTTCAGGGGCACATACCAAAGTTCAGTTAATAATGTTGAAAGGACAATCTGTTTGATGTAATTCTTGGGCCTGACCTTAAAACAGGCATCTTACATACCTTTATCATATGTGACCCACACAAGCATTAGTAAGTGCCCCAACAGGCCTCTCTAATCCTTAAGCTGTAAGAAAGGGATATAAATCTTTTCAATTGAATTGAAAGCCTAGATTTAACAATTGATCTATGTGCACAACACATGGATGTGCAATAAAAAACCACGTATTAGTCAGGATGGTACTACAAGCAGCAAGGCAAATATCAAAGAGCTAAAAGTTTAGAAATGTGATAAATCCTGCTGAGGAATGCAGATTGCAGGGGTTCTCACCTCCAACTCCATTTATATTTCAGATATATGGGAAAATACCACATACTTGTGTTGTGTATGCCCAGAATTCAGGCTAGGGATTTCTTATAAAATGTACAGCTTCCTTACCCCCCACATTTGCTTCTGATATTTATAACAGCAAAGATAAGCAGAATGGATTTCCATGTGCATTACATTTATATAATTTGTAATAGAAAGACCTTCATGTGTCTCCATATCCTCTGATGTACCGATCCTAAATACTTATACTATTGCCTTGCTGTTGTATCATTCATGACTCCAATTCTCCCCATTTATGTTGCCACAGTTTCTCAAATGTATTACAAGTCTTAACAGGGTTGTCCTTTTTTAGAAAACATTCCTTCATATGCTGATAAAGTTCTAAAGAAAAACCAAACTACCGTATTATTTACCCTGCCTGGATCCAGCACCGGTTTTCCACTTCTGCCACAATCTCTCTTATCATCCGCAGCGGTGGCGTCTTCTTGATAGTGCTGCAGCTAATCACTGAGCTCAGAGGCTTGTACCTCCTACACATGCAGAGCCACTAAGCTCAGGGTTTGGCTGCAGGATTGTTCTCGTGATAACAACACTATAGCCATCGAAAAAAGTTTTCTAAAAGAGAATGACCCCTGTAAGGACATGTATAGTGAAAATGGCTGTTTAGTATAGAAATATGTGAAACTAATGTTAAAGGGGTTGTGCACTACTAGGACAACCCCTTCTTGATCCAAATGTTTGGCCCCGATAAAATAATAAATCTTATACTCACCTTCCGTGTTGGAGCCGTTCCCGCGATGTCAGCAATTCGCAGTCTTGGGGCTCTGGTGCTGCTCTTTTGACACATGATGCCAGCACCCAATCAGCACTCGCATCACTGTCCCCGCCTTCGGACAAATCAAACACGAAGAGGAAGTGCGGGCTGCAGCTGATCTTGGACTTCCTTTTCAGACTCCATTTGACAGGAGGCGGAGACAGTGACACCAGATCTGATTGGGTGCCGGTGTCACGTGTCACAGCAGCCACAAGGGAGCCCCGTGAGTCGGAGTGCAGATAATGTGGGAACGGCATCAGCACAGGAGGCGAGTATAAGCTTTATTATTTTCTGGGGGCTAAATAAGGGGTATGAGAAGAAGTAGACAAATTAACTGGGTGGTATGTTTGATAAAGGCAAAGCTCAATGAGGTTCCATTGTTTGTCCTTAGATAGCCCTTTTTTGTAAAATGTATTTTATTTGGTCATAAAATAAACAACAGCTTCTCCCTTACAACAAGGAAACATATCATGGACATCCCTCTTAACATACTTTTGGAGACATTGTTGCTCTTTTGTGAAGACCCTACTGTTTTATTTTTTATCTGTGTCATGCCAATAACTTTATGGATAGAGAAACCTCAATATTTCATGGGTGAGGTATTAGTACTTTAAGGCGAGGTATCTTAAATGCTGACTAGTTGAATAATGGAATTTAGTCCTATTGAAATTAATAGGGCAGAAGTGTTAGTTTCTACCTATGGATGGTAATTGTCAGTTCATTTGCACATAGTATTAATGTGCCATAACAAGAGACAATTTGACCTTTTGACAATAGTCCAACTTGAGATAATGTGGATCCACTGGACTAAGCCGGACATAGGATAAACTGGGGGATCTGGTTTTGCCAACGACAAAATCGTTTCTGTTAGCAACAGCCTCTGTGATAACGGACTGGGGTCAGCAAATCACATTTCCAAGACTACAATCGGAAAATGCAGTGAGACATGTCAGCAGAGTTCTTTCTCAATGGTAGACAGTCAGATAGTCAAGACAGACACAAATTGGTATATTCGCGTAACGATACAGAACAGAGCTCTCAACAAATGGACCTTCCTGCTCATATTTCCATATAAACAGCAAAGCATCGCAGAGCAGGAGGAGACAACAGGCCGCATGAAAAAAAAGCTGTAGTGGTCTGTTGGATGTGTTCTAACTACTGGACTTGGTGACCCCTACGTTTACTTAAAGGGGTTGTCTGGTCTAAAAAGAAAATTCTGAATCCCCCCAATTGCACTTTGCACCACAAGGATTCACCGATTTCTGAGCCGGGAACGGCGGTGATATATGCAATATGCATACTCCCTGGCTGAAGCCATCTTTTGGCACTGGCCTCGCTCCATGCAAGTGTGTAGAGCGAGGCTGCACCCACTAGATGGTCCCGCCCTCGCTCCATACAATTTAGACCGCACAACCCCTTTACGTTTATCCTTTCCTCTTATTTTTGAGCACTTCTTTGGAAGATGCATCTTATATGCGAGACTTCTTATATGTATCACAGTTTGATATTTTTATTGGCTTATTTCTTGTTTAGATTCTCATTATTGCACTTTATTACATCCTCTATATGGAGTTCTCAGGGTCAGTTTTCTGTTCGTTGTTATTTGGATATTACGACCATTGATAACGGTCATTGCTAATGTTGAACTTAACAAATCAAAATATTTTTGCGGGATCGTCACAATAATACATTTTTTGTCACCTTATTTATTAGTTGTCTTTTTTAGTTTCTGTGAGTTGATTCTTTCATTATGGTTGGTGGTGCCCACTTTTTCCTGTTACCTAGTGGCTAGGAGAAGAACTCAGACCAGCAGAAGAGAAGCATGACACCCTTATTGTTAGTCTAGCTATAAGAACTGCTGTAAACAATAGAAGAAAAAATGGGGTGGGTTTGTTACATCCTCAGTTTACAATAAATTGAAAGGCTTGAAGGCATCTAAAAAGAAAGGTAACATATGGCAATGAGGACACACATTTTATACTGTCATAGAACACATATTAGCATAGTATACAAAGATTATTTTCACCACTTAGTGTTACAAACGTGATGATAAATGTTAGTGAAGGGATTGGACCAGGGAGAGAAACACTTGTCTACTACCAGCTTAGCCCCATTAACTTCAATATACCAGACACAACCCATTGACAAGACCATACTGTTGGGAAGAAAGCAGCCATGTTTGTCTAAATCTAGACAATCCACTAAGCTAATCGTTTTGGGAAACTAATAGAAATAAAAGCATGCAATTCCATTCCAGTTGTTGGATTGAAAATATTGCTGGATTTTTGGCCTTCAGTTTTGGATAATTTTTGGGCGACAGTGGATGATTTTCTGCTTTACGTATGGAAGCTATTCCTTGTGTTGCATAATCATTTTGAGTTCTCTCTTCCCTTTTAGCTATAAAGTAATCAAACTTAAAAGTCAATTATAAGAGGAAACCGGGTCTGATAACCTTAGCGGATTATCATTATGTCACATGTTGGGGCCAAGTGGAGTGTAAGCAAACAGACCTTTGAAGAACGCTTTAACATGTTTGGTGTGGGGCGCTAAGGACTGGAGACTGTTTACACAGCACAAAAGGCTTCCCTGCCTGCCTCCCTCTTCTAAAGCGCTCGTATTCTGCTGCTTGCCGTTTGCCTTCCTAATGACACCAAGCTGTTTGTTTGAAATATGTCGCAGAGCATATATAAAGAGCGTATATAAAGAGCGTATATAAAGAGCGTCCACTTTAAACATTGATCTCATTCAAATAAACCATGTGCCTGAGCGTGAGAAGTGGAGGAAAGCTTCTGGCCCAGCCTTACCTTCCGAGAGCGGATGCACAGGACCAAAGCCAGAGCATGCCATATCAACTGCTTTATGTGTACCTTGCAATTACACCATTAGGCCTCCCTACTTAAATCATAGGCAACATTTTTAGGTTAAGCCAATACTTTAGTCTTTCTTGCATTTAAAGGCGCACGTATTCACTTTACATACCTTTATTTTCACATCTTTGTATTGTTAGAAGAGTGAAAAATCCCTTATTTAAGTAGAACCCTGACAAGTATTTTACTCTGAAGAAGAAGAAAAAAAAAGAAATGTATAAAGAATGCAGAGGTTGGGATCTGCTTAATGTCCTGTCAGATAGGGGATTAAGAATATGAAGGAAGGAATTTATCCTGAAAGAATAGAGGGAGTTTGAGGTGCAGCTGCCAAGAAGAAAGTTGTGTGAGAAAGATGGAAGAAAGTACAACAATTAACTATTTAATTGCCATAAGACACGGGAAAGAACATTTTTCAAGAGCGTCTTTACCCATAGAACTTGCAAGTACTGCCCCTGCTAAAGCGAAAAGTAACAGTTTTGAAAAGTAACAGGTAAATGAATAAATATATGTCTACAAATGCATGATCACTAGGGAAAAAGTTGTACTTATCGATTTAATCTTATTGCAAATTTGTATTCTTTCTGAAATGGCATTTTTAAGAGATTAGTAAAATGATTATATCCTTTGGAGTTTTGGTCATACACTTAAAAATATTCAACACTCAATTGTATCAATAAACCTTTAGTGTGACTGATTCAGAGAGTTCTGCTTACAGATTGTAAAAGAAAATAATGCTTCGTTTCTAAAAAGGTTTGTCCAATAAGGCTTCTGAGATCTACTTGCTCTATTAGACCATGCGGACATCATAAAGAAGGGGTTTCCCTGTTCAGAAGACCGCTTACTAGTGATGAGCGAGTGTACTCGCTGCTCGGGTTTTCCCCAGCACGCTCGGGTGACCTCCGAGTATTTATGACTGCTCGGAGATTTAGTTTTCATTGAAAAGCTGAATGATTTATAGCTACTAGCCTGCTTGATTACATGTGGGGATTCCCTAGCAACCAGGCAACCCCCACATGTACTCAGCCTGGCTAGTAGCTATAAATCATTCAGCTGCCGTGATGAAAACTAAATCACCGAGCAGTCATAAATACTCGGAGGTCACCCGAGCGTGCTCGGGAAAACCCGAGCAACGAGTACACTCGCTCATCACTACCGCTTACTAGTAGGTAGGATCGCTTTAAATTACAGCGATTCCTCCTGTGGTAAACTTAGTACTGCCTAGCATTAAATAGTCACATAAATGCTACAAGACCAGGTGAAAGTACCCCAATCAATACCAAGTGATCCCTGGAAATTGGTGGAAGAAGGTTGAACTTGATGTACCTAGGGCTTTTTTCAACCTATGTAACTATGAAAGTACCTATGACAATCGGCTAACTGCTAGGATAGCTAGTTCTTGGAAGGAGGTTACCCTGATGATATCACATCCTTAAATGTAGCCCACTTTAAAAAAAATACTTGTAATATCTGCCTGTGACCAAAAATGGGGTCCAGACTCAACACAGCTGTATACGGTCATCTTGACTTTAGATGAAAGACAGTAAAGTCACATGTAGACTATGCGTGTGGGGGAAAAACTTGTAATCCGTGAAATGGAGAACTACAGAAACGCCAACTCTTAATGTTTCTTTAACCCCTTCCCGACCTTTGACGCCACGTAGGCGTCATGAAAGTCGGTGCCAATCCGACCCATGACGCCTATGCGGCGTCATAGAAAGATCGCGTCCCTGCAGATCGGGTGAAAGGGTTAACTCCCATTTCACCCGATCTGCAGGGACAGGGGGAGTGGTAGTTTAGCCCAGGGGGGGTGGCTTCACCCCCTCGTGGCTACGATCGCTCTGATTGGCTGTTGAAAGTGAAACTGCCAATCAGAGCGATTTGTAATATTTCACCCATTATAACGGGTGAAATATTACAATCCAGCCATGGCCGATGCTGCAATATCATCGGCCATGGCTGGAAATACTAGTGTGCCCCCACCCCACCCCTCCGATCGCCCCCCCACCCCCCGATCTGGCCGGTACACTGCTCCGGCTCCCCTCCGTCCAGTGCTCCGCTCCCCCCCGTGCTCGTGTCCGCTCCCCCCGTGCTCCAATCACCCCCCCGTGCTCCAATCACCCCCCCTGCACTCCGATCCACCCCCCCCGTGCTCCGTTCCACCCCCCGTGCTCCATTCCAGCCCCCCCGTGCTCCGTTCCACGCCCCCCGCGCTCCGTTCCACCCCTCCCGCGCTCCGATTCCCCCCCCCGTGCTCCGATCCCCCCCCCCGTGGTCCCCCCCCACCCTATCATACTTACCGATCTAGCCGTGGTCCCGTCCGTCTTCTCCCGGGCGCCGCCATCTTCCAAAATGGCGGGCGCATGCGCAGTGCGCCCGCCGAATCTGCCGGCCGGCAGATTCGTTCCAAAGTGCATTTTGATCACTGAGATATAATCTATCTCAGTGATCAAAATAAAAAAAATAATAAATGACCCCCCCCCTCTGTCACCCCCATAGGTAGGGACAATAAAAAAATAAAGAAATTTTTTTTTTCCACTAATGTTAGAATAGGGTTAGGGGTAGGGTTAGGGGTAGGGTTAGGGGTAGGGTTAGGGGTAGGGTTAGGGGTAGGGTTAGGGGTAGGGTTAGGGTTAGGGGTAGGGTTAGGGGTAGGGTTAGGGCTAGGGTTAGGGTTAGGAATGTGCACACGTATTCTGGTCCTCTGCGGATTTTTCCGCTGCGGATTTGATAAATCCGCAGTGCTAAACCGCTGCGGATTTATGGCGGATTTACCGCGTTTTTTTCTGCGCATTTCACTGCGGTTTTACAATTGCGATTTTCTATTGGAGCAGTTGTAAAACCGCTGCGGAATCCGCACAAAGAAGTGACATGCTGCGGAATGTAAACCGCTGCGTTTCCGTGCAGTTTTTCCGCAGCATGTGTACAGCGATTTTTGTTTCCCATAGGTTTACATTGAACTGTACACTCATGGGAAACTGCTGCGGATCCGCAGCGTTTTCCGCAGCGTGTGCACATACCTTTAGAATTAGGCTATGTGCACACGGTGCGGATTTGGCTGCGGATTCGCAGCAGTGTTCCATCAGGTTTACAGTACCATGTAAACATATGAAAAACCAAATCCGCTGTGCCCATGGTGCGGAAAATACCGCGCGGGAACGCTGCGTTGTATTTTCCGCAGCATGTCAATTCTTTGTGCGGATTCCGCGGCGTTTTACACCTGTTCCTCAATAGGAATCCGCAGGTGAAATCCGCACAAAAAACACTGGAAATCCGCGGAAAATCCGCAGGTAAAACACAGTGCCTTTTACCCGCAGATTTTTCAAAAATGGTGCGGAAATATCTCACACGAATCCGCAACGTGGGCACATAGCCTTAGGGTTAGGGTTAGGGTTGGAATTAGGGTTGTGGTTAGGGTTAGGGGTGTGTTGGGGTTAGTGTTGTGGTTAGGGGTGTGTTGGGGTTAGGGTTGTGATTAGGATTATGGCTACAGTTGGGATTAGGGTTAGGGGTGTGTTGGGGTTAGTGTTGGAGGTAGAATTGAGGGGTTACCACTGTTTAGGCACATCAGGGGTCTCCAAACGCAACATGGCGCCACCATTGATTCCAGCCAATCTCGTATTCAAAAAGTCAAATGGTGCTCCCTCACTTCCGAGCCCTGACGTGTGCCCAAACAGTGGTTTACCCCCACATATGGGGTACCAGCATACTCAGGACAAACTGCGCAACAATTACTGGGGTCCAATTTCTCCTGTTA
The DNA here is from genome assembly GCF_032444005.1 of Ranitomeya imitator. Classification (NCBI taxonomy): domain Eukaryota; kingdom Metazoa; phylum Chordata; class Amphibia; order Anura; family Dendrobatidae; genus Ranitomeya; species Ranitomeya imitator. The sequence goes on from NC_091287.1 coordinate 149,015,464, forward strand.
CCCTTGTGAATCTAAAAAAATGCTTGCTAAAACATAATTTTTGAGGAAAGAAAAATGATTTTTTATTTTCACGGCTCTGCGTTGTAAACGTCTGTGAAGCACTTGGGGGTTCAAAGTGCTCACCACATATCTAGATAAGTTCCTTGGGGGGTCTAGTTTCTAAAATGGGGTCACTTGTGGGGGGTTTCTACTGTTTAGGCACACCAGGGGCTCTGCAAACGCAACGTGACACCCGCAGACCATTCCATCAAAGTCTGCATTTCAAAAGTCACTACTTCCCTTCTGAACCCCGACGTGTGCCCAAACAGTGGTTTACCCCCACATATGGGGTATCAGCGTACTCAGGAGAAACTGGACAACAACTTTTGGGGTCCAATTTCTCCTGTAACCCTTGGGAAAATAAAAAATTCTGGGCTAAATAATTATTTTTGAGGAAAGAAAACGTATTTATTATTTTCACGGCTCTGCATTATAAACTTCTATGAAGCACTTGGGGGTTCAAAGTGCTCACCACACATCTAGATAAGTTCCTTTCAGGGTCTAGTTTCCAAAATGGGGTCACTTGTGGGGGGTTTCTACTGTTTAGGCACATCAGGGGCTCTGCAAACGCAACGTGACGCCCGCAGAGCATTCCATCAAAGTCTGCATTTCAAAACGTCACTACTTCAATTCCAAGCCCCGGCATGTGCCCAAACAGTAGTTTACCCCCACATATGGGGTATCACCGTACTCAGGAGAAACTGGACAACAAATATTGGGGTCAAATTTCTCCTGTTACCCTTGGGAAAATTAAAAAATTCTGGGCTAAATAATTATTTTTGAGGAAAGAAAACGTATTTATTATTTTCACGGCTCTGCATTATAAACTTCTATGAAGCATTTGGGGGTTCAAAGTGCTCACCACACATCTAGATAAGTTCCTTTGGGGGTCTAGTTTCCAAAATGGGGTCACTTGTGGGGGGTTTCTACTGTTAAGCCAGATCAGGGGCTCTGCAAACGCAACGTGACGCCCACAGAGCATTCCATCAAAGTCTGCATTTCAAAACGTCACTACTTCACTTCCGAGCCCCGGCATGTGCCCAAACAGTGATTTACCCCCACATATGGGGTATCAGCGTACTCAGGAGAAACTGGACAACAACTTTTGGGGTCAAATTTCTCCTGTTACCCTTGGGAAAATAAAAAATTGCAGGCTAAAAGATCATTTTTGAGAAAATAATTTTTTTTTTTATTTTCATGGCTCTGCGTTATAAACTTCTGTGAAGCACTTGGGGGTTCAAAGTCCTCACCACACATCTAGATTAGTTCCTTTGGGGGTCTAGTTTCTAAAATGGTGTCATTTCTGGGGGATCTCCAATGTTTAGGCACACAGGGGCTCTCCAAACGTGACATGGTGTCCGCTAATGATTGGAGCTAATTTTCCATTTAAAAAGCCAAATGGCGTGCCATCCCTTCCGAGCCCTGCCGTGCGCCCAAACAGTGGTTTACCCCCACATATGGGGTATCAGCGTACTCAGGACAAACTGGACAACAATATTTGGGGTCCAATTTCTCCTATTATCCTTGGCAAAATAGGAAATTCCAGGCTAAAAAAATCATTTTTGAGGAAAGAAAAATTATTTTTTATTTTCATGGCTCTGCGTTATAAACTTCTGTGAAGCACCTGGGGGTTTAAAGTGCTCAATATGCATCTAGATAAGTTCCCTGGGGGGTCTAGTTTCCAAAATGGGGTCACTTGTGCGGGAGCTCCAATGTTTAGGCACACAGGGGCTCTCCAAACGCGACATGGTGTCCGCTAACAATTGGAGCTAATTTTCCATTCAAAAAGTCAAATGGCGCGCCTTCTCTTCCGAGCCCTGCCGAGTGCCCAAACAGTGGTTTACCCCCACATATGAGGTATCGGCGTACTCGGGAGAAATTGTCCAACAAATTTTATGATCCATTTTATCCTACTGCCCATGTGAAAATGAAAAAATTGAGGCGAAAAGAATTTTTTTGTGAAAAAAAATTACTTTTTCATTTTTACAGATCAATTTGTGAAGCACCTGAGGGTTTAAAGTGCTTACTAGGCATCTAAATTAGTTCCTTGGGGGGTCTAGTTTCCAAAATGGGGTCACTTGTGGGGGAGCGCCAATGTTTAGGCACACAGGAGCTATCCAAACGCGACATGGTGTCCGCTAACGATGGAAATAATTTTTCATTCAAAAAGTCAAATGGCGCTCCTTCCCTTCCGAGCCTTACCATGTGCCCAAACAGTGGTTTACCTCCACATGTGAGGTATTGGTGTACTCAGGAGAAATTGCCCAACACATTTTAGGATCCATGTTATCCTGTTGCCCATGAGAAAATGAAAAAATTGAGGCTAAAAGAATTTTTTTGTGAAAAAAAAGTACTTTTTCATTTTTACGGATCAATTTGTGAAGCACCTGGGGGTTCAAAGTGCTCACTATGCATCTAGATAAGTTCCTTGGGGCGTCTAGTTTCCAAAATGGGGTCACTTGTGGGGGAGCTCCAATTTTTAGGCACACGGGGGCTCTCCAAACGTGACATGGTGTCCGCTAAAGAGTGGAGCCAATTTTTGATTTAAAAAGTCAAATGGCGCTCCTTCCCTTCCAAGCCCTGCCGTGCGCCAAAACAGTGGTTTACCCCCACATATGAGGTATCAGCGTACTCAGGACAAATTGGACAACAACTTTCGTGGTTCAGTTTCTCCTTTTACCATTGGGAAAATAAAAAAATTGTTGCTAAAAGATAATTTTTGTGACTAAAAAGTTAAATGTTCATTTTTTCCTTCCATGTTGCTTCTGCTGCTGTGAAGCACCTGAAGGGTTAATAAACTTCTTGAATGTGGTTTTGAGTACCTTGAGGGGTGCAGTTTTTAGAATGGTGTCACTTTTGGGTATTTTCAGCCAAATAGACCCCTCAAACTGACTTCAAATGTGAGGTGGTCCCTAAAAAAAATGGTTTTGTAAATTTCGTTGTAAAAATGACAAATCGCTGGTCGAATTTTAACCCTTATAACTTCCTAACAAAAAAAAATTTTGTTTCCAAAATTGTGCTGATGTAAAGTAAACATGTGGGAAATGTTATTTATTAACTATTTTGTGTCACATATCTCTCTGGTTTAACAGAATAAAAATTCAAAATGTGAAAATTGCGAAATTTTCAAAATTTTCGCCAAATTTCCGTGTTTATCACAAATAAATGCAGAATTTATTGACCTAAATTTACAACTAACATGAAGCCCAATATGTCACGAAAAAACAATCTCAGAACCGCTAGGATCCGTTGAAGCGTTCCTGAGTTATTACCTCATAAAGGGACACTGGTCAGAATTGCAAAAAACGGCAAGGTCTTTAAGGTCAAAATAGGCTGGGTCTTGAAGGGGTTAATTTCAATAACGACTCCAATTTCTCAGCATACCAACAAAACAGTCTACAGACAGATCATTTCACTGCCATTGGCTGGACACATGGCATACATTGTTAATCTCCCAACACAGTATCGCAAAATTGTTTTTTTTTTTAGATCTGGATATCTCAAGGTATGTCGAAGAAACGGAAAGGACACATCTTGTGTAGTTTTATAAGGTAGAGAAAATGCTACAAACCATTTATATTGCATTTTCTAAAAAAAATAAATAAATACATTTGCAGGTCTACTTATTAAGCACTGGTTTTCCATGGAAACATATGCTTTGGGCCATTTGACAGAGTAAATTAATATTTTCTCGTTGATTAATGTGACATGTATACATTTAGCTAGGGACTGTAAAACAAAACGGAATCCCAAAAATAAGTAAATTACTAGTTAGCATTCAGCTTGTATCAGGCCCTTACAAATTTAATACACGTCCCGGATATCCCATTTAACATCTTGGAAAAGTAAAGCAAAAACAAGATTCAGATTATTTACAGACCTATGTGTTCATATAATTGCAGCCAGAATACAGTTTATGTGATTTTTTTCCCCAATGACCCTAAAACTCTTTGTATTTCCTACGTGGCTTCTGAGAATATTCTACCTGGCATGAGGGGGAAAGCTGTGCATTGGATTACCGGTGGCTCTCCGTGCGCCGGCTTCTTACAGTACATTATGCAGTGCTTAGCAGCTGTTTTTTGGAACATCAGTCAGGAAATTGTATGATAAATTGGAGGTAGCCGGGTCCGCAGGCACTTCACTCTGCTTCAGCAGTTTTAGCTTGACTTTAGAGAGGCTGTCGTGTGATATTCTGTCAAGGGGGTAACATCAGGAGATTGATCACATACACTAACATTTTTCACATGTATTTGAGATATGACGGGCAGCAGCTGTTCTATTCATGTGTAAATAATAAGCCATGAGCAGGATAATTGTATCAGATGCCCAATGTTTTATGCAGCAGTGAATTAGGCCTGCAGAGATAGCGGCTTCTGAATGATTTACACTTTCTGCAAAGACTAACACAACTAGTATTGTATATCTGTAGAAGCAGAACTTTTAGAGACTTGTAACCCTGCCCACTCAAGTGGAATCATTTCTTATCAATGACTGAGTATTGAATAACTAAAGGAAAGCAGATATAAGGAGATAATTACCCCAAGTCACTAGTGACGTAACTTGAAGTCTGTGGGCCCCAATGTAGAATTGCCCACAGGGCCCCCCAACTATCAGACGTCCATAAAGATAACATGACATTTACTCCTAGAAGGTTTTAGAAGCTCTTTATCTGCCTCCTATTACCCTTTTTAATATCCCTAAATGCTAAATGAATATGTCTAAGTCCTTCTCCCACGGGCTATTTTTTTTTTTATTTTGGCTTTTTTCTCCCCTTTTTCCAAGAGCCATAACTTTTTTTTATATTTTTGTCAGCATATGAGGACTTGCTTTTTGCAAAACCAATCACAATGGTTTGCCACAAATAACTCAACCCGTGTCTCAAAGGGTTAATGTACCGCACTAAACAATTAATCACATTAATGGAAACCACTGAGTGAAAAGAAGGGTCCCCAACACTGGTACTTTATCGAATAAAAAATATATCTTTATTTATATAAACAATAAAAACATAATAAAGAGAACTCCTCCAGTAGAAGCAGAGCGAAACACGCGTCGGGGCAGAGGGACGCCCGGGAACCTCCACCTACCCATCACCTGGTTTGTAAAACCCGCTCATCCACTGCAGCTATGAAACCACAGCAATTTCAGCAGCCATGTGTATAATAACCTACATTTGGGACATTTTCTTTGCATGTACTTATACATATGCCTAAGCTGGCAATATTTATTTGGAGAGTTCATATTGTTCCATTGTTATGACATCATATTCCTTGGTTGCTTAGTAATTTCTATTGCATATTGCTAATATAATTATCTTAGAACACTGTGCAGTGGGTTAAAGCTTACTAATTAAGGTTATATTGCATCAGTGGGTTTGTTTGTAGGAGATCCTAGGGTATTGAAGTCCGGCTTCTTTTTTGGATCTAGCACCTTCTCTTTATTATGTTTTTATTGTTTATATAAATAAAGATATGTTTTTTATTCGATAAAGTACCAGTGTTGGGGACTCTTCTTTTCACTCTGTGGTTTCCATTAATGTGATTTCTTGCAAAACAAGTTGTACTTTTACCATAAAGTGTACTGGAAAATAGGAAATAAATTCAAAGTGTGGTGAAATTGCATAAAAAAAGTGCAATTCCAAAATCGTTTTTTTGGTTTCCTTTATTTACCATGTTCACTATTTGGTAAAACTGACCTGGTAATATGATTCCCCGGGTCTGTACGAGTTCATAGATACCAAACTTGTATACCGAAGTTTATTTTTTATTTAAGCAATGAAAAAAAATCCAAAATTTGTAAGAAAAAAAAGTTTTGCGTTTGTCGACATTTTCATAGACCCATAGCATTTCCATTTTTCGAGATTTGGGGCTGTGTGAGCCCACATCAAAGGCAGGGACATGACATATGACATAAATATACGTCATACGTCGTGAAGGGGTTAAAGGCAGGTGCAGACGAACATATGTTCACTCTGAGTGCGATCCAACAAATCATCAAATCGCACACCGACCAATTGTTAGTCTATGGCGCCATGCAAATGTCAGAATTTTCCCTCAGACAGGGAAACTCGCTTGAGTTTGATCCGATATTCAGATTGCACTCAGCCATGGAAATCAATGAGTCCGTGGAAACCATCGGACTGCAAGCGGATGATATCTGAGTGCCGTCTGATTTCCACAGACTCATAGAATGGAGAAGATGAAGACATTTTTTTTTCAATCTTCCCCCTCATTCGAGAGAATTGAATCACCCCATGATCATACTCTGATCAAACTCTGATCAGAGTTTCATTTGCATAATTGGCCTTATTCTCACAGATGAGAGAATACACGCTTGTCTGCTCGTGCCGTATAGAGAACCAGTCAGCACAATTTTGTAATGTAGAGAAAAGGCATGGCTGTAATGACACTGTGACACTGATTACTTTAGCTAAGAAATCCAGCTTTGTTGTTCTGTAATCAGCATTTGAAGTTTTCTACTGCTTAGGTCTTCTCCTCCCTGTCTGTGATTCCCGGTCCCTCTGCCTGCCTCCTGCCTTTGAAGGACCGGTCACAGCTGAGATTTCAAACAGGAGGTAGTTCACTCACAGACTGGAGGCTGATGGAGGGGCTGGGGAATCACAGACCGGAGGCAGGTGGAGTGGATGAGGAATCACAGACTGGAGGCTGATGGAGGGGCTGGGGAATCACAGACCGGAGGCAGGTGGAGTGGATGAGGAATCACAGACTGGAGGCTGGCGGAGGGGCTGGGGAATCACAGAACAGAGAAAGGTGTAGGGGCCGGGGAATCACAGACCGGACTCAGGCGGAGGAGTCGGGGAATCACAGACTGAAGGCAGGCGGAGGGGCCGGGGAATCACAGACTGGAGGCAGGCAGAGAGGCCAGGGAATCACAGACTGGAGGCAGGCGGAGGGGCCGGGGAATCACAGACTGAAGGCAGGCGGAGTGGCCAGGGAATCACAGACTGGAGGCAGGCGGAGAGGCCGGGGAATCACAGACTGAAGGCAGGCAGTTGGGCCGGGGAATCACAGACTGGAGGCAGGCGGAGGGGCCGGGGAATCACAGACTGGAGGCAGGCAGAGTGGCCGGGGAATCACAGACTGAAGGCAGGCAGAGGAGCCGGGGAATCACAGACTGGAGGCAGGCAGAGGGGCCGGTGAATCACAGACTGGAGGCAGGCGGAGGGGCCGGGGAATCACAGACTGGAGGCAGGCAGAGAGGCCAGGGAATCACAGACTGGAGGCAGGCGGAGGGGCCGGGGAATCACAGACTGGAGGCAGGCAGAGTGGCCGGGGAATCACAGACTGAAGGCAGGCAGAGGAGCCGGGGAATCACAGACTGGAGGCAGGCAGAGGGGCCGGTGAATCACAGACTGGAGGCAGGCAGAGGGGCCGGGAAATCACAGACTGGAGGCAGGCGGAGGGGCCGGTGAATCACAGACTGGAGGCAGGCGGAGGGGATGAGGAATCACAGACTGGAGGCAGGCAGAGGGGCCAGGGAATCACAGACTGGAGGCAGGCAGAGGGGCCGGGGAATCACAGACTGGAGGCAGGCGGAGGGGCCGGTGAATCACAGACGAGAGGCAGGCGGAGGGGCTGGGAAATCACAGACTGGAGGCTGATGGAGGGGCTGGGGAATCACAGACCGGAGGCAGGTGGAGAAGATGAGGAATCACAGACTGGAGGCTGGCAGAGGGGCTGGGGAATCACAGACCGGACGCAGACGGAGGGGATGAGGAATCACAGACCGAACGCAGGCAGAGGGGATGAGGAATCACAGACTGGAGGCAGGCAGAGGGGCTAAGGAATCACAGTCCAGACACAGGCGGAGGAGCCGGGGAATCACAGACTGGAGGCAGGCGGAGGGGCCGGGGAATCACAGACTGAAGGAGGGCAAAAGGGCTGAAAAATCACAGACTGGAGGCTGATGGAGGGCTGGGGAATCACAGACCGGAGGCAGGTGAAGGAGATGAGGAATCACAGACTGGAGGCTGGCGGAGGGGCTGGGAAATCATAGACCGGGAGCTCGCCGGAGGGGCTGGGGATTCACAGACAGGGAGGAGAAGACCCAGCTTACAGTCCGGCCCTTTGCACCAAAATCTAATTCGCAGTAAACTTATGGTAATTGAAGAAGAACCACATAGTGGATTTCTTTACCAAAGGTAACAGTGTAATCAATATTACAGCTTCATTGTCTTTACAAAGTTATACTGACAGGTTCTCTTTAAAAACAATGATGAATCATCCATGCCCTACCTGCCTGCGGGCAGCCGACTTGTCCGAGACCGCTGTTGATCCATCTGGGGCATGCCCACAGCAGCGTGACTGACATCCCAGCACATGCAGCAAGAGCAGGGAGGAGGAGGAGAAGAGACCATCACACACATAAGCACACATACTGTAGCATTTAGGGATAATACAGACATAATGAAGGCCTCTTTCAGATGTTTGTCCAGTGTGTCAGGTTTTACCTTCAGTATTTCATCAGTGATTTTCACTTATAAAAAAAAAAAGAAAAACAAAATGCAAAGCTTCCACCAGTGTGCTATCCGTACGATGTGTATGATTTTCACAGACCCATAGACTTCTTTGGTTGCTTTTAATTCGTGATGCCAATAGAAAATGATGATGTCTCTGATTTTTGTTTGCTGACACACGGTCCACAAGATAAGCATATATATGTGTATATCACCATAGACTATAATAAGTACGTGTTCCGTCCATGAATACCCTGGATAGACCCTTTTGGTTGACAGAAATAAGTTTATATTGTACCTTGCAGCACATGGGCAACCAGTGCAATGAGTGGCACAAGGTAAAGTCATTAGTGTAGGTGCTGGACAGAAATATGAGCCTTTCTGTAGCATTCAGAATGGGGGAGAGAATAGTTGGGGAAGACAGATTGGTACTGCATTGTAGATTAACTGAGCACTTGCTTTTCACACAGATTGCAACTGATGTGTGGGGTTCTAGTAGCTGCTGTAATGCTTGCAGGTGGCGCATGTGGTTCTTGGACCTCGTGTGCCACAGGTCCGGACCTGCCTAGTAAGGGGCCTATCTAAGCAGCTACCTGATGCTCTCTGGAGCTCATGATGGTGGAGACAGACTGGGCAGCACTTGCTTAGAATGGCTAGAAGAAAAGATATCACACAAGGATTTTTTTTTTTTGCCCATTCAAGGTCTGTCATTATATTTGTCTTTCAATCATATTTTATTTGATTTCAACATAGCTGCTATTATGTTTTCTTCTTTATAGATCCTCCTCATCTGTTCCCTGCTTTTCACCCTCCTGTACCAATTGATGCAAGACATCATGAAGGACGTTATCACTATGAACCTTCTCCTATTCCCCCACTACACGTGTAAGTACATTCACAATGACTTAACTATGTAACTATGCATATGTTAACATGTATTCTTCAGGTGACAGGCAGTCTTCAGATGACCAACTTCTGTACCTGTGATCAGTCCCATTCTGGTAAAGGCTGTAATACAAGCATTTATGTTATTTCCAAGCATCGGCAGATACAGTCTTACAATCTTAACAGATCAGTAGAGCCCCCGTCACACACAGCGAGATCGCTAGCGAGATCGCTGAGTTTTGTGACGCAACAGCGATCTCAGTAGCGATCTCGCTATGTGTGACACGTACCAGCGATCAGGCCCCTGCTGTGAGATCGCTGGTCGTGTCGGAATGGCCTGGGCCATTTTTTGATCGTTGAGGTCCCGCTGACATCGCTGAATCGGCGTGTGTGACGCCGATTCAGCGATGTCTTCGCTGGTAACCAGGGTAAACATCGGGTAACTAAGCGCAGGGCCGCGCTTAGTAACCCGATGTTTACCCTGGTTACCATCCTAAAAGTAAAAAAAAACAAACACTACATACTTACCTATCGCTGTCTGTCCTCGGCGCTCAGCTTCTCTGGTCTGGCTGTGAGCGCCGGTCAGCCGGAAAGAAGAGCGGTGACGTCACCGCTCTGCTTTCTGGTCACTGTGCTGTGTGTGACAGCTCTCCAGCGACCAAACAGCGACCCGGATCGTTGTCGGTATCGCTGCAGCGTCGCTATGTGTGACGGGGCCTTAGGACCCAGTTGCTCTTGACTCTCATCAGTAATTTCAATTAAAATAGGACTTGTCTTTAAATCTAATGTAAATTTACTTTGCAGCATCTCCCTTATTATTTATTATGCATTTCTTATATAGCGCTATCTTATTCTGCAGCACTTTACAGATATTATCATCACTGTCCCCGATGGGGCTCACAACCTAAATTCCCAATCAGGATGTCTTTGGAATGTGGGAGGAAACTGGAGAACCCGGAGGAAACCCACGCAAACACGGGGACAACATACAAACTCCTTGCAGATGTTGTCCTTGGTGGGATTTGAACCCAGGACCCCATCACTGTAAGGCTGCAATGCTAACCACTGAGCCACCGTGCTGCCTGTGCTCCCTTAAATGTCTTCAACCTTGAAGTCTAATCTGTACTTGGGGCAGCATGGTGGTTTAGTGGCTACTGCTGCTGTCTGGCATTGGGGTCCCATGTATGGAATCTTCATATTCTCCCCCATGTTGGTGTGGGTTTCCTCCCACACTTTAAATAAATATAGATAGAAAATACAGATTACGAGCCCCAATGGGGACCATGATGACAATGTGACGACTTTCAATAAAAAACAGACTTGAAGATTTTTAGATATATTACTTGCTATTATTTTGTTAGCGCTTTACAGACGGCATCACTGTCCCCATTGGGTCTCACATTCTGAACCCCCATCAGTATGTCTTTGGAGTGTGGGAGGAAACCAAACATCTTGCTGATGGTGTTCATGGTGGAAGTTAAACCCAGAACCTCAGTGCTACAAGACTTCAGTGCTCACCACTGAGCCACCATGCTACCCAGCTGACCAACACATACAAAATAACCCATTAAGTCAACTATTGATTACATGTAATGAGCAAGAGCACATTTCTGCAGCACATCTCCCCCTCTGCAGCAGCTCTTCCCCACGGTCCTTATGTTTTATATAAAATGATGGGAGTGGGCTGCTCTGAAGACTGGCAAAGAGCCAAGGACTACTTGTATCCTAATGGAGTTTACGGACAGAATTTGCTCAGTTATGAAATCTTCTAAATGTAAATATTTATTGATTATTTTTCAACCTATTTTACAAGGAGTCAGTAAAAGTTGTGCATCTATTGATATCAACAGTAATATCCCCCCAGTCATTTCTTACTTACACATGGCTAGCGGGCTCCCGGGATTTGTTCTTGTTGTATTCCATCTTTTCAGCCTTTACTCACTCTGTAATTATGTCTGCGAAGAAGATGAATGAGGTTCTTTCTAAACAAGTTCTCCTCTGTGAGTAGAATTAATTGATATTAACACTCCTAACTACCGCTGAAGTACACATCTAATGATGTTTGCTCTAGTCTAGCCATCACCAGGCTGCACTAGCGGAGCAAATTTGCCAGAAGGTAAGTAATAGATCTGTGTCATAATTTCCTTTTTATTGTGTTCTCTACACAGTGTGTAGGGTATATCTGGAAAGCTTTAATATATAGAAACAAGCGTAACCCGGTGAAATTTTATAAAAATTGTTGCAAAAATCTGTGAAAAATTTGATTGATATTTCAAAACTGATACATGATGGTTAGTGTTGAGAATAGAAAAAATATTTAAAATCTCACTAAATGCAGAGATTGATGTATTGTCCACTAGTAAGACAATCCCTTCTCGATCTGAATGTTTTGGCGCCAATAAAATAAAACTCCTATACTCACCTCTCATACCGGCGAAGTTCCAGCTGTATCGGCACTCACGTTCCTGAGACTCCCGTGCTGTTTTTATGACATGTCAGCCCAATCAGCGCTGATGTCACTGTTCCCACATTCGGACATATTGAACATCAATAGCTAGCCAGGGCTGTGACTGCTCTGTGAATTCCTCTTAGGCCAGAGTCACACTAGACCGTACTCCGGACGAGTGCTAAGCGATAAAAAATCGCCTCGCACTCGGACCAATGTTAATCTGGCGGGCAGCTCACATCATCAGTTTTTTCTCGGCTGTTTTATACGTGCGAGAAAAATCACAGCATGCTGTGATTTGCACCATATATCGGCCGAGAATCACCAATGAAAGTCTATGGGTGCGAGAAAAACTCGCACACCACACGGACCATCAGTGTGACTAGCGAGAAATATGCACCGGTGTCCTTTAGAAAAGGAAAAATTCAGTGCGGTGTACAGTAAAATCACACTGACAGGTTAGAATAGAATAGATAGAATAAATATGTACACATAGTATAGGTATATATATATCTTTATATTTCATAGAGATCTAGATAGCAGAATAGCCGATAATTCAATTGTCGGGTTCTGTATAATAATTGCAGAACCCGACAGGATATGAGACATGGTCATACAGTAAACCATTGCATATTCATTAGATTTTTATATGTCCCTCAAAAATAAAGTTAGTTGTGTGTGTGTAGAATTTAGGAGCTGTAGGTGTTAAATTGATGGGTTAATTCACGGAAAAATATGGCGTGGGCTCCCGCACAATTTTCTCCGCCAGAGTGGGAAAGTCAGTAAATGAGAGCAGATATTAAGAGCCTAGAGAGCGACCATGGTTATTGCCCCCCCTTCCCCCCCGGATAAAAACATCTGCCCCAGCCACCCCAGAAAAGGCGTCACTTAGCGTCTCTCTTCCCATTGTCCTAGAGCATTTGCATATGAGGTAATAAGGGGTTAATGTTACCTTGCTATTGTAAGGTGACACTAAGCCTGGTTAATAATGGAGAGCTGTCAATAAGACACCTATCCATTATTAATTCAATAGTCTGAAAGGGTTAAAAATACACACGTTAAGAATAAAGTATTTTAATGAAAGAATGAAACACACAGGTTTAATATGCTTATTGCACGCTCAATCCAAGCGAAGCCCTCGTTCTTCTGTAGAAAAATAAGAAATAAAAAAGCAACAATATCCCAAAGGCGTGGGAAAATCAGCTGGCATTTTCCCATGCTGAAGAGTTCATTTGAGTTTATGCAACTTATTTTGTATGGAGCATCTTATGGTGCCCATAATGAACTGTATGGAGCATTATATGGGGCTCCTGATTCAATATGGATATTCAAAAACTGGTATCTATTTTTATTTTTGAAATTTACCAGTAGCTGCTGCATTTCCCACCCTAGGCTTATACTCGAATCATTATTTTTTACCAGTTTTTTGTGGCAAAATTAGGGGGTCGGCTTATACTCGGGTATATACGGTAACCCCTTGAGATGGATTATTGTGTGGGACTTGACTGTACGGCGGACAGGTATGTGATATTGTTGCTTTTTTGTTTTGTAATTTTTCACAGAAGAACGAGGGCTTTGCTTAGATTGAGCGTATATATATATATATATATATATATATACATATATATATATATATATATATATCAGACTGTATATATGTTTTCAAGAATATTTGAGGTCATGGATCCATTATATGTCCATTTTGCAAGCTGGCGAGAAAATCTCAGCATACGGATGCCATATGGATGACACACGGATATTTTTTTGAGAAAAAATTGCATCCTCGCACTGCACACGGATAACATACGGATCACTGTTGAGGAACATTTCTGCGATTCTCGACCGTGTAAAACGGACTGATTTGTTATACGTTGTGTGTGACTCCAGCCTTAAAGTGCAAAATATTCGTAGACCAGACAATGACACCAGCGTGATTGGGCACAGTGCTGACGTGTCATTGCAACCTCACGAAAGCCTCGGGAACGTGAGTGCTGATGCTGCTGGAACAGCACCGGCATAAAAGATCAGTATAAGGGTTTTATTTTATCACCGCCAAACATTTAGATCCAGAAGGTGTTGTTCTAGAAGTGAACAACCCTTTTAAACTCTTTTATACTTTGGTATACATTTAAATGGAACCTGTCTCATAATTCATGCTGCCAAAACCATGGGAAGCATAAATAACAGACCAGCTCCCTGATTAGGAATATTTATGTTCTACCCTGAAACTCTGAGGAGCTTCATAGAAAAACATAGTTGAAAACAGGATGAGGAGACTATTCCCCTTAGTGACCAGGCAAAATTTTTGAAATCTGACCAGTGTCACTTTATGTGGTAATGACTCTGGAACGGTTCAACATATCTCATTGATTTTGAGATTGTTTTTTTTCGAGACACATTGTACTTCATGATAGTGGTACATTTATGTTGATTTTTTTTATTTATAAAAATATTAGACATTTTACAAAAATTTCAAAAACTTAGCAATGTTCAAACTTTGAATGACTATTCATTTAATCCAGATAGTCATACCATGCAAAACATGTTGTTTTATTTTGTTAGCATTTTAGAAGGTTTAAAAATGTAGCAGTAATTTTTCATTTTTTTTTCAAGGAAATTTGCAAAATGTATTTTTAGGGACCTACAGTATGTATGAAATATTGAAGTGACTTTGGGGGTCCTATGTATTGAAAACTGTCAAATGTGACACCATTTATAAATGGCACACAATGTATTCAAAATTGCTTTGCTTTCACGTAATTTATTAACCCTGCAGGTGCATTTCATGAATTAACGCAGTGGCATGACAGTAATGAAGACATTTATTTTTACCATCAAAATGTTGATAACTTCTGAACAGGTCGCTGTAGCTGGCAGACTCTAAGGCCATTATTTGGCCATGAATTGCCATGGCAAACATCAGGACCACACAATCATTATCTCAGGGTGCCGATGGGGATAAAGAGGAAGCCTCCACACTCTGTTAACCATCTAGGTGCTGTAGTCATTATTGACAGCAGCATTTAAGGGGTTAAACGACTATAGTCGGTACCAACACTTATCATGGCTGATGCAGCAAGTTGTCAGCTATAGTGTTCAGCTGACAGCTACAGGATTGTCACTCATGGAGGGATGCTAGTCTCTTATAACACAGGTCAGTAAAAAGACGTATTGATGGTCACTAAGGGGCTAGTCACAGAGGTAGGTCCCTACCGTGTGACTAGTTAATTTGACCACAATTTTCAACTGTTTTTCCTCAAAAATGCCAATGACCCATTAACGTTCGTATTAAGGTAGCTGGTATCTGATTCATGCTGCCTGTAATTCGGGCATCCTGAATCATGTGACAGGCTTCCTTTAAGATGGTTGTCTCAACCTCTTTGTAAAATGAAGCCAGCTACTGATCCGATATGATGGACACCTAAAACCTAGCAGTTGTCATAGAGGGAAGTTATAAGTGGCAGTAAAAACTGTGTCCTCCGTTTTTTCATAAGTAGGATGCTGCCATGTAGTCCTCCATATTTATGAGTTCTATGTAACGCCACCCTCACTCCTGATTGGCAATTTTCTGCCTATGCACAGTGTACACAGAAAGCTGCCAATCAGTGGTGTGGGCGGGGTTATACAGAGCTCGGCATTCAGAGAACTGGTAGATCTGGAACAAACAAGAGCAAACAATGATTTGATTAAAATTGCAGCAAGTAACCTAATAAGTGACACATCACTGGAATCAGGGTCTCTGCGACTATATCGTGCTGATCTCAGATGGGTTAGCAAAAAGCTTGTGACAATTTCCCTATAGTAGCAGCTATATAACTTTTTATACACATTATCATTTTTTAATACTTCCAGTAAGCACAGATTTATTGGACAATGGTTGAAATATCAATGTTACTGCATACTGTATCTTGCACAGCTATGAACTGAGAACTTTCCTAGTCGAATCCAGATTGATTTGAGTATTGTGAAGAATGGCGATTTCTCATTTGTTTTTTGTTATTAAGTTCTTCCTGCACGATGCGGCTGCGCTCCATCTGCCGCTTTTACACTACCAAGCACGTATTAAGACTTCATCACAAAAGAGTAGATTCAATTAAAATCTCATAGCATGAAATATGCTCCATATTAACTGGATGACAACTCATTTGCTTCTGAATGTGCAGGGAAGTCACAAATTAACCTGCCTTTGTTTTCCAGCCATAGTAGTTGAATAGTCTGATCGTTTCAATTATACAGATGATAATAAGCCCTAATCCATAGAAATGTAGAATGTGACATAGGAATAAAAGGGAAGCGAGATGATTTTTGTAGCGCAGTTTGCTCTGGAATGCCAATGACTCTATAGTTGGTGGATCTAGCCTGTAAGGTATCAGGGCTTATGTTTTACTAGAGCACATTTATGCATATTACTAGCAGTTACCTGATACTTGATGAGTATGGTGTTAAAATGCATGGAAATATGCTGTGAATGATCATCTGCTGAACCTCCTGCATTTTCTACCATTTTGGCTGCTACATCTCTGGCACCTGATAAAAAATACCCAGAAATACTAATAAGAACCAGCACTGTCAAAAACAGGCATAAAACATACTCCAATAAGGATATAAACAGAAGAGAAAAAGGAGTACCAAACCACCCGTAAATAAAATCTGTTATTTATTGGTAGTAGATCTAAAAACATATAACATACAATACAGTACAAAATAGTATCAAAAAATGTATATTATCATGGACAAACACGTAAAATTGTGAAGGACACAAACAAAAAACCAACCATATTACATAGTGTACACAGGACCATGCGTATCTGGCATTGCATATAGCAGCATCTAACACCGGTTAAATAGAAAGTTCCAGGGTAAAACCACCTAAATCACCACAATTGTGGCTTAAAAACTAAGTGTCCCAAACTCAGTGTGATGTATACCGATCAAAGATACAAATATCTCACCCAGATAGGTCCGTGTGTGTGGTTGGATATAGCCCCAACGCACGTTTCGCGTGGGCTTCCCCAGGGGGCCATGATGATTTTTGTAGCGCAGTTTGCTCTGGAGTGCCAATGACTCTATAGTTGGTGGATCTAGCCTGTAAGGTATCAGGGCTTATGTTTTACTAGAGCACATTTATGCATATT
The DNA here is from genome assembly GCF_032444005.1 of Ranitomeya imitator. Lineage (NCBI taxonomy): Eukaryota > Metazoa > Chordata > Amphibia > Anura > Dendrobatidae > Ranitomeya > Ranitomeya imitator. Next base: position 149,032,445 of record NC_091287.1, read on the forward strand.
ACTAGCAGTTACCTGATACTTGATGAGTATGGTGTTAAAATGCATGGAAATATGCTGTGAATGATCATCTGCTGAACCTCCTGCATTTTCTACCATTTTGGCTGCTACATCTCTGGCACCTGTCTGAAATGTTTTGTGGCACTGACCAAAGGACAAACAGTCTTTCTATGAACGCTCTTTTCAAGGTGTTCTACCTCTTATTGCAAATATTAGACTAAATCTCCATATTTGTCATCAGATTTACTTTACTTTGATGTCTTGAGGTAAAATTCAAATGAAAAAAAGCCTAACCCTTACTTAAAGGAGATATCTGGGACCTTACAAGAAACCAAAAATGTACCTAAGCACTAACAGGCGGGTAATTGCAAATTACCTGCCTCTTGTGTTCGGCGCCACTCCTGCCAGGGATTCAGAAACCTCTTCTAATGTCACGTCTACAAAGCAGAGGCTTCTTCTCCGCTCTGGTCTGTCAACGGGGCGGGACTTCTGATATCATTCTGATTGACAGCCGGATCCCCGCTGTCTAACTGGGGCAGTCAGCTGTCAGTTAGAATCACTTTGGAAGTCCTGCCCCATTGCATCAGCAGAGGCAGCCGAATCCCTGGCAGGAGCGGTCTGTGACCACTCTGTACTGGGGAAGAATCGCGCCATGCACAACAAGCAGGTGAGTTGCATTTACCTGCCTGTTAGTGCTTAGATACATTTTTTGCTTTTTGTAAAGTCCTTTATGAAGAGTCTGCCACCACACAATGACTGTTCATATCAAGCACAACACTGTGTAAGAGACGTAGTCCTATTAATAATCATTGCTATAGTGTCCTAACTCTTAGTCTTATTTGCCAGAAATGGTTCTTTCTTCAAATATGCTAATGAGACACTCGGGGAACCCTGGACTTGGCCAAGTAGTTCAGGGCAGTTTCCCAACAATTTATTCATATATCTACACCGCACTCTTTCATGCCTGACAAGTTTCAATATGATCATGGGATCTTCATTGTCAATATTGTCCCCCTGTTTCCAATCTCCTGGTTACCTTGTCTCCTTAGGAATCGGCAGCGCCTGTAAACACAGCATTGACTTTCCAGACGCCAGATCAAAGCTTCACAGAACTCCTCTGCCATGCCAAGGATGCACTGATCACCTGATTAGCAGATTTGAGCAATGAACAATTTCTGTCAAACACAGTGGATTTGGACTCAAGGTTGCCATTCTTATTTGGGCTATATATCGTATACAAGACACTGTGCTTGGTTTGAACAGTCAGTTTGGACTGACAAACTTCCTTTAAAAGGGCGACCCTATCAGAACATCCTTTTCTCAAAAGTAAGACAATACAGTAAAACAAGTGACCAACTGCTTGCAGATGCCATACATGCAGAAATGTAATGCATGGCTTTGCCAAATCTGCCACTTTCTGCAGCATCTTTACCCTCACTATCTTTAAATTTTGCTGGAGACAGATCCAGAGCTCACCCACCATGACTACTTGAATTTGATAGGTTAAAACATCCTCTAAATGTGCTGATTATTCATCAACATATTCATTTTATAATTTTAGAAATATTATGGTTTTACAAGGAATCAGTAAATAATATGCATTCATTGACATTAGCAAACTGTCTCTTCAAGAGGAGGAGAACTTGAACTCTAGTGCTACCCATTGGAAGTAGCAATCCCAAAAGTTACTATCAAACCGGAACAATTTGAAAATGTATTTTCCCAGAGCTGAGGAGCATTGCAAGGCTTATAAGCCTCCTCACATTGGCATGCCAGGCTGGGCATGTCACTCTCCACAAGGAAATTGTCTCTTCAGAGCGGAAGAGGACCAGAACTCTTGCACTACCAATTGAAGGAAGCAGCAATGCTAAATGTCAATATCGGCTTTCTAACGAACCTTTTCACATGACTTAGGATAAAAGCCAAAGCCAAAATTTCAATTTTCAGACACTGTGTTTCAGGGTACTGCCCCTCATCAGTGCTAGGTGTGAGATCTGGTTTGGCTGGGTGAGAGGTGTCTGATTGGGATCCAAGGAGTACTGTTCCTCCTTGCGAAGAGCGACGTCAAGCCTCATATGTCGAGGTGAAGAGACTTTTAAGTCACAATGCTACTCTGGAAAATATGCAAATTGTTTCTTCAGAGAGGAAGAGGACTAGAACTGTAGTGCCACCTATAGGAAGTAGCAATCCTAACAGTCAATAGTGATTCTCTAATGAGCCTTGTCATGTGACTTAGGATAAAAGCCAAAACCAAAATCTAAATTTGCAGACACTGTGTTTCGGGGGAACCTCCCCTCGTCAGTGCAAAGTGCGAGATCTGGCTTGGCTGGGTGAGAGGTGTCTGACCGGGATCCAAGGGGTAACGTTCCTCCTTGCAGGAAGTGACATGTCAAGCCTGACATGCCGAGGTGAGGAGACTTTTAAGGCGCATTGTTCCTCTGTTTGACATGTCGCTCTCCTCAAGGAGGAACGTTACCCCTTGAATCTCAACAAGGAGAAATGTTATCCCCTAGATTGGCATTAGCATTAATTTCTTGGCAAAAGATTTTTTTCAACCAAAGATATTTCATGCAATTATTGGCCAAAAAACTCTTAACAAAAATGACTTAATTCAGACAATAATGATAGTGTGCCATCAGTCAGCTAAAACGATCATAGGTTGCTCTATTTCACCCAAGAAATATTTATTTTCATTGATTCATCATTCAATGTTTACGGGCACCATAAGTTTTCCTAAAAATAGGTTATTGGCTTTAGACAATGACTTATTCTTAGATGGCTCACAAGCTTATAACTGGATGTTCTGTTATCTCGGATTGTGGACAAGTTGTAAAAAGTGGGGAAAAGCAGCAGGACTACAATTTCCCTACGGCACCACCGTAGGGTACATAAAGCATTACAGAGTCCTATAGCGATCACTGGGGAGTCTGTGTAATGCAATAGATGCTCTTTGTGGCCGATCTGGCTGAGACATGAGGGTTCTAGAAGAGCGCCCGCTGCTAATAAATGGCACAGCCTCAAGAAATCATTTAGAATCTCCAATTGCAGGACCCCCAAAAAACCTGGCTTTAAATCTACTGAATTACTGAATCTGATAAAACCACATGCCATAATGTATGTTTTAAGGATAATAATTCACTTGTGAAAAACTGCTGAAATTGTTCTGAGATGTCTAATTAATCATAATAAATGCAGAATGCCAGCTCTTGATATTAATGTACATTGGGGGTTTTGCTCTGAACGCCTGGTAAAAAAAAAGTCTGTGTTCTTTGTGCAGCAGTCAGCAGTATTAGAAATGAACTCATGTATTCACAAGCAGTGAACCTGAAGCAGGCTGCTTCTATAGACGCCTGTCAAACCTGTTGCAATGGCCGATGATGCACTGAACTGTAACAAAGTTTTCCCCAACACAAAGATGCCTCTCATGAACAGTCCGCCTCTAACAGAAAAACATTCATACTGTACTTTATATCATATTATAGCCTACTCGACCTCCTATCATGCTTTATATGGAGTCATACCATGTCGTACTTCATGCTAAATTCATTACATGTACAATTACTACATCGTAGTCATATTACATTCTACTACTGTAGATACAGATTGGGATAATTCTGGTAAATTTCTGCCTGTATTTATTCTGTACCTTTATTCTATATTCACACTTTACTGTAATTCATGCTCTTCATTCTGTACTTCATTCTCTATTGACACTTTACTATACTTCATACTGTATTCATTCATTACTTCATTCTTTAGTCATATTTTACTAGACTTCATCCTGTATTTATACTTTACGTCCTACTGTATTCATTCTGTACCTTTATTCTATATTCACACTTTACTGTAATTCATGCTCTTTTCATTCTGTACTTCATTCTCTATTGACACTTTACTATACTTCATACTGTATTCATTCATTACTTCATTCTTTAGTCATATTTTACTAGACTTCATCCTTTATTTATACTTTTTGTCATACTCTTACCTTTTTGTCATACTCTATTCATACTGTACATCATTTTGTATTCATATTTTAGAATTCTTCATATTTATACTTTACATCATCCTTTATTCAAACTGTTATTCATTATGAATGCACACTTTTCTCCATACTGTATTTTTACTTTACATCATACTGTATCCATACTGTACTTCATTCTATAGTCATACTTAACTAGACCTCATCCTGTATTTATAGTTTATGTCATATTGTTATTCATACTGTACATCATTCTATATTTATACTTTGCTATACTTCATACGGTTTTAATTTGATACTTCATTTTATAGACATACGTTACTAGATTTCATCTTGTATTTATATTTTTGTCTTACTGTATTCATATTGTAAATCATTTTATACTCTTACTTTACTTCATATTGTGTTTGTACTTTACATCATATGATACTTTATTTTAAATTCACACTTTACTTTATACTGCATTCATTCTGTACCTCATTCTGTATTCATATTTTACTATACTCAATACTGTATATATTCTTTACGTCATACTGTATTCATACTGTGCTTCATTTTATATTCACACTTTACTGTATTTGTACATGACATCATCCTGTATTCATACTCTACTTCATTCTTTAGTCATACTTTACTAGGCCTCATCCTGTATTTATAGTTTACGTCATACTATATTCATACTGTACATCATTTTATATTCATACTTTACTATAATTCATACTGTATTCTTACTTTAGATCATACTGTATTCATACAGGACTTCATTTTCTATTAATACTTTACTATACTTTACTATACTTTACTATACTTACGTCATACTGCTTTTACACTTTATTTCATAATGCATTTAATATTTTCTTCATACTTATTCATGCTGCACTCTGATCAGGTTGTATAACTAGATGCACCCAATCACTGGATTACGTATCAGTAGCTTCCATTTTATGATATTATTTGAGGTCAGAAATAGCCTATATTATACAATATAATATGCCATTCTAGCAATCTGTTGACTAGTTTTAGGTTATTTTCTACTGCGGAATATAACTGTTCCTATTGCTTACCTTAAAAAAATAGCAATAATTGCATATATTAATAATGTTATAAAATGTTAATGACTGTGTGTCATAATGCATTATGGGCTATTCTGAAATATTCATAAATCAGGGCCAATACTTCTGTAATCCAAGAACTGAGTGTAGGAGTAAGTTAGAGATAAAGAGGACAGGGTTGGACATTGCTGTCTTGAAGAAAATTTACTTCTGTGAAGGGTGTCCATTGTTTAGGCTTTTGTGAACTGTGCTCACAGTAAAGTTCCAGTGCACTCAAGTGTTTGGAGGGCTATTGTTAAAGGGGTCTTTGTTTCCTTTGTAAAAATGTTTATTTTGTCTTTCTTCCCATAGGGATCCCTGGTCTCTTTCTTCCAACATCCCCCCTCCTTTCCATCTAATTTTCTGCTTGAATGACATTCCTTTGGGCGCCAACCCCAAAGTTCTTGTAAAAGGATTGATTTCTGAATCTTTTTAATAGTCCCCACTTACAGCTGCCCTGGACTAGTAAACTGTTTTTGAAGTACTCCCAGTGTATGGCTCATACTCTATTACTAGCCTTTGTAGACCATCTAAATGACTTCCGCAAGGTTACTATTATCTTTCGTATTGGGTACAAAAAAGTAAAGTTCGGTCAATGAAAATGATCATCGAACATGTACAAGAAGCGTAAAGCATATGTGTAATTTAAAAGTAGCAAACATGTTTGTTTATAAGGGTTCATTTCCTCGAGCAGATAATCATTTAAATGATGAATGATGCGATTGTAACTCACAGCAAGTAAGTGATGTCACACAAGCGTTTATACAGGATATATTGTAACATGTAACATCGTGAATGTGATCACACCGACAGATAACCTTAGGCTGCTTTCACACATCAGTTTTTTGTTGTCAGGCACAATCCGGCGAATTTTGTAAAAAACGGATCCGTCGGAAATTGTGAAAAACTTATGCAATGCATCCGGTCTGATGCAACGTTTTTTCGCCGGATCCCAGTTTGTGGATCTGTTGGCTATATTGGATTCTGGGGAGGAGAAAGAGAGACTCCATTTGACCTCACGTTTCACCCGTTTTTCGCTGGATTTATCTCTGTCCGTTTTTTTCGACGGACAAAAAAAAACGTTCTTATGTCCGTTTTCTCTGGCCGCCCCAAAATGGATTTCCGATGGATCCGGCAAAAAACGGATGAAACGTGAGGCAATCCATCGTTAATACAAGTCTATGAGAAAAAAGCATTTTTTTTTTTCAAAATTCGCCGGATTGTGCCTGACGTCAAAAAACTGATGTGTGAAAGCAGCCTAAGCTAATATACTTGTGTTTACGGTTTAAACCCCATAAGTTATACTATTTATCTTGAATACATTAACTCATAACTTCATGCTCGAATATTTCCATTGATCCTGTACAAAGAAATTTTAATCAAATTAATTTCATGATTTTATATGAACAGTAGCATTTTCATTTATTAACATGACACAAATATATGTTCACTCCAATGCTCCACCTGCTACTGAACATTTATCTCTGAACACCATCAACCAATCTCTGAGAGTAGTCCATATTTAGGACTTGCATTTCCACTCTTACTATTTGCCTATCTAATTTTTGAACAAGTGAAGATAACTCTCTTCTCGACCCTCTACAATCCGATTTCCGCTCTTTACACTCTACTGAAACTGCCCTTACTAAAGTCTCTAACGATCTACTAACATATAAATCTAATATCACTGCTCCCTGTTAATTCTCTTGGATCTCTCTGCAGCATTCAACACTGTAGATCATCAGCTCCTCCTCACTATGCTTTGTTCCATCGGCCTCAAGGACACCGTTCTTTCCTGGGTTCTCCTCTTACCTCTCTGACCACTCCTTCACTGTATCTTTTGCTGGCTCCTCCTCTCATTTTCCCTTACTGTTGTAGTTCCTCAAGGATCGGTTCTAGGCCCCCTCCTCTTCTCTTAGTATACTGCCCCTTTTGGACAAACAGCCAGTAGATTTGTTTTCCAGTACCATCTCTATGCTGATGACACATTATACACCTCAAGTCCTGATATCATGCCTGCCTTGTTAGAAATTACTAGTGATTGTCTTACTGCTGTCTCTAACATCATGTCCTCCCTCTATCTGAAACTGAACCTGTCAAAAACTGAACTCCTTGTGTTTCCTCCCTCTACTAATGTGCTTATGTCTGACATTGCAATTTCCATGTGTGGTTCCTCAATTACTCCTCAGCAACACGCCCGCTGTCTTAAGGTCATACTTAATTCCGAGCTTTCATTCACCCCCCACATCCAATCACTGGCTTGCTTTGTTAGCTGCACCTCATAAACATTTTTAGAATTAGGAACCCATTGAAGCGCCAGGCAGGCGCGAAACGGCCGTCGTTCAAGCTATCACATTCCTTGGTACATACACCCCCGTGCCGTGAAGATTCTTATGCAATAAAGAGATACCTGCTCTGAAGATTGGTGAGTGCTGCCACTTTTCTTTTTTGGTATGATTTTTAGAATTCCACCCTTTCTTACTTTTGACTCTGCAAAAACTCTCACTGTTTCTCTTATTCATTCTCGTCTGGACTATTGTAACTCTATACTAATCGGTCTCCCTCTTACCAAACTCTCCCCTCTCCAATCTGTCTTGAATGCTGCAGCCAGGATCATATCCCTCACCAATCGCTACACTGATGCCTCTACCTTGTGCCAATCATTACACTGGTTACCCATCCACTCCAGAATCCCGTACAAACTTATTTCCCTCACCCACAAAGCACTCCATGGCTCAGCACCACCCTAGATCTCCTCCCTCGTCTCAATCTACCACCTTACCTGTGCCCTTCGTTCTGCTAATGACTTGAGGTTAGCATCCTCAATAATCAGAACTTCCCACTACCGTCTCCAAGACTTTTCACATGCTGCGCCAATTCTTTGGAATGCACTACCCAGGTTAATACGATTAATCCCCAATCCACACAGTTTTAAGAGTGGCCTAAAAACTCATTTGTTCAGACTGGCCTACTATCTCAACTTATTAACCTAACTATCCCTGTGTTGTCCATTCAAAATTTTTACCATAACCAGGTTCCTCGCATCATATTCTCACAAGCTTTATGCATTTCATAGACCTCTGTGTCTGTACTGTTACATACTTAGGCTGATAACCGGTTAACGCAGCATTACATAAAAATCCGATTCTTACACTATGGCTGGTCCGGACAACGAAAGCAATTGTTACCATCCACCTTTTGTGTTTCCCCTTTTCCTCATAGTTTGTAAGCTTGCGAGCAGGACCTTCATACCTCTTGGTATCTGTTTTGATCTAGGTGCTTATTGTTATGCTGTAATATCTATTGTCTGCACAAGTTCCCTCTAAAATGTAAAGTGCTGCGGAATATGTCGACGCTATAGAAATATAATAATAATAATAATAATTATTATTATTATTATTAACAGTCTCCGTTTACAATTTTTCAAGGATAATTGAGAATTTTTTCGCTCGCAGAAACAATTTCGTGTTCGATGAGCGAGCATTTATAGGACACGTGCAGTCGCTCAACCCAGTCACACTATATGATAATTGTAAGCAATGGATCGTTAATGTTAGAATCTGAAGGATTATTACTTATTAGCTTTAGTCTGGTCACTTACAGTAGAAGCTTTAACTAGGCCTCAAATGCCCTCTTACTGACAATAAAAAAGGTAAATTTAAAAAATTACAATTACATACATTAATAATATCATAAATTGCTTTTCTTTTGATTCTCTGTAAGGTATTAAACAATCGTTTCAACACTTTTCTTTTTCAGAGTGCACGTTACACCGCTAAAGCTGACTAGTTTTCCAATAAAGGTCAATCTTTTTTAAAAAAATGGGTCTGGGATCAGCTAATAGGTAATGCATAAGCAAATAGAGTCATCCATCCTAAGATAACCATTCCTGGCCACCTTCTTTATTTTTACTGATTATACTACCCACCACTGATAGATACTGCGGCCACTCTCCGACTGGTCCAGAATCATTAGGAGGTTATCGGACTGCGGAGCGACTGTCCAACTCTTCTTCAATGGAGAAAAATAATCAGAGGTTATGAGGTTAAGCATAGAGATGGAGAAGAAAAAGAAAAAAGTGCAGGTTACATGCAGTGTTTGCCTGGCGTCTACAGCCGTACTAAGCACATCCACTCTGTGGCTGAGACTTCATGATTAATGGTGTTTATTCTTGACAGAAGCCTCCTCTATTTATCTGCAATACAGTTTAGTGATTTTATCAGTCACCTGAATGAGAAATATTCAGTCATACCAATATTGCAGTGTAAATTGAGTAGAGTCACTTTTTATTATATCTCACAGCCTTATCATCCTCACAGTAATTTTCTCGCAGTGGTTTGATACGGAAAGGCTGGATTTAGCTGTACTTGACACAAAGCCTCTTCAATTCCACTGAAAGTTCAGACTGCTCTTAGAAATGCAAAAGAAAAAAAATACCTCACTCTTATCCAAGCAATTTCAGAATTTGAAAGAATACAGATAAAGAAGCTGAGACCTGGATGGGGAAAAGGATGTAAATGTGGAATCGTCTAATAGCAGTAAAGTGACTTGTGAAAAGGTCCTTCAGTATTAGAACTTTGAGGCTCAGTTTAAAGCATTGTGCCTTGATATGTAGCTCTGTTTGTTCTAATCAGTGACGACCGGGCTTTGGTCCGAGGGAGACCCGATCTTCATCTAACTGATTACAGATCCTTGGAAATTTCCATGCCTTATGAAATGAACCTCAAAGGAAAGTGCACATGTTTAATCATACAAGCTTTCCACTAATATCCTTGGAAATATTTGAAAAGCAAAATTGCCTAACAAAAGATACTACCCTAAAGATACAATACCTGGCTCTTCAGCTGGAATTGAAAAGAAAGTTGTTTGTCTGCTTTTAATACTACTCTTAAGGTTTTTTTAATTTTAAAATATTCTAATTGGCAAAGGTATAAGGATTATCTCACAATAAAAACCTTTTTTTTAAATGATCTAAAAAGATACTTGGGCATCATAAAAGGGGCATCACCTTAGGTGTCTGTTTATAAAATGGCAAGATGCATGAATGAAATGACAGATAGTCCTTGTTATAGTGGTTATTTCCATCTTTTGAGCCAGTAGGCTCAGTGACATATAAAATATCAAACTTAGCTTTTCTTACCAGACCTGGGTCTAGCGCTGCCTCACCGCCACTGCTTGATCTCCATTAATTGGCTTCATGCCAAGAGCGCAGCAGCCAATCACTTGGGTCAGCAGGAGCCCCTGAGGTTTAAGTCAAAGCTGCAGTTGATCAGTAGCAATGGCGGAGAGGTAGCGTCTATCTCCGGGGTGGGAGAAGTAATTGATGGTCAGTTTGTCACCTTACACATGACTGATGCTGTGGGCTGAAAATATTTCAAACGCATTTATACGTCCTTTTTTCAATTATGTGTTTGTTCCATCTTTTTAGCGGAAAGAACATGTATACATTATAATCTATGGAGTTGTTAACACATCCATTTTTTTTTATTGTGTGTGATTTTTCTTCCGTGTCAGGGATCAAAATTATTGATACTAGTATGTGGGTTTGTGAAAAACCAATGCCAGCTCACATTGCCACCCATGGGGTCAAAATCCATTTTTGGATTTGCGGAAGATTTGGCGTTTCATATTAAAACTTTTCTCCTTTCAAACCATCAGGGGTTAATGTCTGTCCCTAGCCCCCGGTGGCTGCTGGTGTAATAACATTGCTGCCTAGACTGTTGATGTTGCTGGTGACCACTCCCACCATCCTTCAAACGGTCACCTAATACATCAGCTGACTGTTGGTTATACAGGTCCTTTTGGATACCAACTATGCTGAAGACTGGAGGTTGCTGGTTCAGTGGTGCTTCAGTTGAATGCAGTAATTTGGTGCCTTACTCTGCTGTGCGGAGCTTTTCAGCAGTGAAAAGCTAAGTGTTGTTTTGTGTTTCCTTTTCCCTGTGGTGTTTGTCTTACCTTACCTTACGTTGCCTTAGTGCAGCAGTGGGACCAGTGTTCTCACTTGCCAATTCCCTACTTAGGGATAGGAGCAGGACAAGTGAGGGATTAGGTATCTTGCTCGGCGGCAGGGTGAAAGAACACGTATAGGGATGCTAGTAAGAGCAGGGCACATCCTCAGGTGAGTGCGGGAGGTGTCCACTGCCCCTTCCCTACTGACAGGGCCCACCGTTGTTAAAGTGTCCCTGGTGTACCCTTTTGTGTTTCGCCGTTTTGTGACTGTCCACTCGTCGGGTCATGCCATGCTAGGGCAGTCACTTTGTGACACGTGTGCAATCCATGTGTTTTTCTGTGATTATTATTACAATGTACAGGAAAAATTTGCATTTTTTTTCATACTAGAAAACTGACACTGACCCAACAATGATGAAAACACTGCTGAAAAAAAAATTACTGATATCTGGAGGAGGCCTTAATTATAATCAATATTCTGCCCAATGAATAGTGATAATGAGAGCTTACAGTGTAGTCAAGCCTACAATAAAGTGAAGTAGTAAGTTAACTGCGTGTTTGGCATCGCCTTCATCATACTGAACTATGCAATCATGTTACCTGGTTATTTTTACTGCACAATTAACGAAACCCAAAAAACAAAGCCCCAAAAACGATATCGGAATTGCATTTTTATTTCACCATTCCACCTCACTTGGAATTTTTTTTATATGTTCTCAGTACATTATATGGTAAAATGAATGCTTTCAATCAAAACTACGACTCATCTCACAAAAGACAAGCCTGTATATGGCATTTTGGAAAAGGGAAGGAGAAAACAAGAGTAAAAACAAAAATTGTCTGCATCTTTAAAGGAGTTATCTTGGGCTACTTTACTTTTTTTTCTCATGGGATTGACATACAGATAGTTGCTAACTACCTGCTTGTTTTGCCCAGTGCCATCTGAAAGCAATCACAAACTGCTGCTTCATGTCAACAGATCAGCTCTTCCGGGCGGCTTTGTCCATGGGGCGTGACTGCTGATGTCATGCTGATTGACAGCCTGTTCCCCACAGATTGTGCAGTGGAAGCAAGCTGTCAATCAGCATGACAACGGCAATAATGCCTCATCAACAGAAGAGAGTGGAAGACAAACAGTAGCTTTGTCGATGTTACAATACCGGAAGCAGCAGAATTTAACTCCCCAGAATACTAAGCGAAGGTACACATAACTATATGAGGGGGACCCTCAACTACTGCAGTTTTTATTATCTATATTTATATTGATTGTATTAGGACAGGTGTTTCCCCTTTTAGAAAAAGGAGTCTTTTTGTGTGCCTGTTTTTTTTTATTACTGTTACTTTCTCCTACCAGAAGAGATGGCAGAAGCAGTTCCCTCCCAACCTCCCCCTTTTTCTTTGTTTTACTGTGCAATTGTATATTTGATATTTTACTTGACTGCTTACCCTGTTTAGGTTAACTTTATGTATTATTGCATCCTTTATCTGTGACCTTCCTACCTACATGTTATCATCTACAGTGCCTTTCGAAAGTATTCGGCCCCCTGGAACTTTTCAACCTTTTCCCACATATCATGCTTCAAACATAAAGACACCAAATGTAAATTTTTGGTGAAGATTCAACAACAAGTGGAACACAATTGTGAAGTTGAACGAAATTTATTGGTTATTTTAAATTTTTGTGGAAATTCAAAAACTGAAAAGAGGGGGGTGCAATATTATTTGGACCCTTTAACTCAATACTTTGTTGCGCCACCTTTTGCTGCGATTTCAGCTGCAAGTCGCTTGGGGTATGTCTCTATCAGTTTTGTACATCAAGAGGCTGAAATTCTTGCCCAATCTTCCTTGGCAAACAGCTCGAGCTCAGTGAAGTTTGATGGAGATCGTTTGTGAACAGCAGTTTTCAGCTCTTTCCACAGATTCTCGATTGGTTTGATTTGAGGTCTGGACTTTGTCTTGGCCATTCTAACACCTGGATACGTTTATTTGTGAACCATTCCATTGTAGATTTTGCTTTATGTTCCGGATCATTGTCTTGTTGAAAGACAAATCTCCATCCCAGTCTCATGTCTATTGCAGACTCCAACAGGTTTTCTTCAAAAATGGTCCTGTATTTGGCTCCATCCATCTTCCCATCAATTTTAACCATCTTCCCTGTCCCTACTGAAGAAAAGCAGGCCCAAACCTTGATGCTGCCACCACTATGTTTGACAGTAGGGATGGTGTGTTCAGGGTGATGAGCTGCGTTGCCTTTACGTAAAACATATAGTTTGGCATTGTTGCCAAACATTTCGATTTTGGTCTCATCTGACCAGAGCACCTTCTTCCACATGCTTGGTGTGTCTCCCAGGTGGCTTGTTGCAAACTTTAAACAACACTTTTTATGGATATCTTTGAGAAATGACTTTCTTCTTGCCACTCTTCCATAAAGGCCAGATTTCTGCAGTGTACGACTGGATGTTGTCCTATGGACAGACTGTCCCACCTCAGCTGTAGATCTCTGCAGTTCATCCAGAGTGATCATGGGCCTCTTGGCTGCATCTCTGATCAGTCTTCTCCTTAGAATGAAAGTTTTGAGGGATGGCCGGGTCTTGGTAGATTTGCAGTGGTATGATACTCCTTCCATTTCAATATGATCGCTTGCACAGTGCTCCTTGGGATGTTTAAAGTTTTGGAAATTATTTTGTATCTAAATCCGGCTTTAAACTTCTCCACAACAGTATCACACACCTGCTTGTTGTGTTCCTTGGTCTTCATGATGCTCTCTGTGCTTCAAACAGAACCCTGAGACTATCACAGAGCAGGTGCATTTATACAGAGACTTGATTACACACAGGTAGATTATATTTATCATCATTAGGCATTTAGGACAACATTGGATCATTCAGAGATCCACAATGAACTTCTGGAGTGAGTTATCTGCACTGAAAGTAAAGGGGCTGAATAATATTGCACGCCCTACTTTTCAGTTTTTGAATTTCCCCAAAAATTTAAAATAACCATTACATTTCGTTCAACTTCATAATTGTGTTCCACTTGTTGTTGATTCTTCACCAAAAATTTACATTTGGTATCTTTATGTTTGAAGCATGAAATGTGGGAAAGGTTGAAATGTTCCAGGGGGCCGAATACTTTCGCTAGGCACTGTAATTAAAAAAGAAAACATTTTGATTGACATTTTTGGCATTACCCTTCTAAGCTCAATGGTGGACAATCATTCAGTTATAGTTTCCTAGAGGTTCCCTCCACAAGGTAAAGTTTCTGTCTTGAGCAAAGATGACTCTTCATGAATTGGGAGTTAAGTGTCTTTTTATAGATTTTAACTTTTTTTAGCAGGCCGAGAAACTTGATTGCGCCATGAGCATGCTTGGATAACACCTTATCTGAGCACGTTTCTTCATTCCTAGTAGAGATCGGTGCCAGGCACAGCAATAAGGTAGTCAGCAACTACTTTACCTGCTCATAAGTTCTTAGGCCAATAAGAAAAAGGAAACTAGTCCTCGATAACTCATTTAGGGAGCTAAACAGAATTCCCTCCTACAATAACATACATGCAAATTCAATATTGGCTGCTTTGTTGTGTTATATCCCATGCTTTTTCTACAATTGTTTGGTGGCAGTATTACCATATGTGTGCCAGTTATCTATTTGGATTTACTATTGAATTGGAGACACTGACTCTGTATCTAAGGCTGGGTTCACAGGACCGTTTTTCTATCATCTGAGAAAATTCTTTCCATTTATGCTAATCACACTCTGATCTCTTTCCATTTATGCTAATTACACTCTGATCACATTCTGATCAAAGTTTGATCAAAGTTTGATCAAAGTGTGATCAGAGTGTGATAGGATTTTTTCGGAGGTAGAGGGAAAAAAAAGTTTCTCCACCTTTTCTTTATTGTCAGTCTGTGAAAATCAAACCACGCTCAAATGTCAGACGAATGTGGTCTGATATTTTCCATGGACCCATAAAGTTGAGTGGGCGAGTGCCATCAGATTTTCGGGACAAAGCGTGCATGCTGCAATTTTTTCCTTTGGCCGGCTCGGTCTAAGAAAAAAATCGGATATGTGCACAGTGTTAGGACTGGCGGAACGCACCAAGTTTAAGATGAAATAATATTAGGTGCGTTCGCAGTCCGGGGTCCACCGTGTAGGTGAAAACCTGCTGCTAGTAAATGGCAGTGCTATATGGCGGTGGAAGCGAACCCTGTTAAGTCACAAGATCGCAATACCGCACTAAAGAGCGCAATCTAAGAGTCACCGAACTCAATCCCTAGACTCGGGGTTGAAGTCCGTACAGACTAATTGCGCACAACACCGCAACAGGGTGTATTAGGTAACTAATAGAAATATTTTTTGGAGCACCGAAGTGCGAACTGTGCCATACTGGCAGACACCACCAAGCACCCAGACGTGGGTTAGGAAGCGCACTACTGGCACGTGGTGCCGCACTGGCGGTCACAGCAATGGACGCTGATTCGTGTGTATCACGTTGTGAGGATAGTCGGGCGCTAGATAGCAGCCATACACCTTACGCAAACAGTAATTCAATAGGGTGGGTTATTTGAAGGACAACTTGCACTCATCAACATACACACGTATACAATAGTACACTAGCGCATGGCCGTGCGGTCATGCGAAGCTAATATAGCTGCAGTATGTATAGGACCTTCCAAAAAAGGACCAATGGGAACCGCAACAACATCTGAGCATGTGACCCTTGATCTCCAATGGAAGATCTCACCCTGGGCTTGCTCAGAGGGGAAAAAGCAGGACTTAAGTCCCAAAAGCGTCTGCTCGCCGCTGCCCAGCACTGGCTTTAATGGCAAAAGCTGGAGAAGCAACAGCTAGCCTAAGCACAGAGTGAGACTGGGCCAGATGCAAGGACCGACGTCTCCGCTGAGCAGGTTCCACTGCGGCAGGAGAAGAATGGGAGACCGCAGCAGAAACGGCCCAAGATTCCCCCTGTGCAGAAGCGGGAACTCGACCCCTAACACACAGTACCACAGAATTACATGGGGGCGAGTGCTATCCGTCAAAACAAACGATGATTTTTAAATCGATTTTTCACTTTCAGGAAGATGGACATCAAATGCTCTCAAATATCAAACATAGCTGGCACTTACCCTCCCCTGGTTCTGTGGGAACTCTCCGCCGTTGCTCAGGTTGTGTTGTTTTGACAGTGTGCATCACTGCAGCTGCGCATACACAGCTGGGAGCGAGTGAGTACCTACTCTGTTTGGTATTTTACAATGTTTAGGGTCTACTTTAATAAATGTGGAAAACCCCTTTAAGCAAGCTTAAAAATTATTTCACTTAATGAACGAACATTTGCTCTTTCATCAGGTGATTCGCAGCCTGATTCCTCTGGCCAATTATCCTAAGAATGCTCGTTTTCTGGTAATCAACTAGTATAAATGCACTGTTAGGACTCATTCATTCAGACATCAATTTTTCGTGCATGAGCGCTACCGTGTTTGTTCACGAATAGCACTTGTACCTATGATAGTGTATAGGGCTGTCCACATGGCCATCTTTTTTTGTGGCCCATGCAAAATTGTGGAGACATGGCCGATATTGATCTGAATGTAGGATGAAACTCAGGAATGCAAGTCTTTAGGTCCACAAAAAAATCTCACCCATAAACTTGTGACATCCCAGTACTGTCTGTTTTCCACAGATTGCTACTGTGGAACAGTACAGGCGGGAGAAACTTTTTTTTTCTTTTATCTGAGAAAAACTGCTGAAGCTTGGACCAAACTGATAAAAACACTGATGAAATTCGGTCCATTTTTCTTGTATGTGAAAAAATGGATATCTCAGGGATCACTTACCGTACTCATCTGTTTTTTGTATAAATATCTGGTTAGTCCCAGTTTATCAGCGTAGATCATCTCCCTTGTTTTGTACACTGATCCTAAGCTAAGTTGCTCCATTTGGCCATTATGGAGCAGGAAGCACCATTAAGTTTGCAGTAGTATGGATTTATAAGACTGCAGGTGTGAGATTCCCAAAGGCTGTTTGACAAATTAATTGCTTCCTGAGCTGTGTGCTCTCACACGACATGCCCTCTTTTTTGAATAGCCCAGATTCTTCAGACCATTGCAGTATCTGGTGCTAATGTAGCTACAGACACTGAAGTGCATTCTCCTAATAGCCTTACTATTTCTTTATCACATCATTAGCTAATTGAAAACAGACTGTTCATTTACTATTTCTGTAAAGAAGCCCAATGTGTTATTTTTAAAATATATATTACCATATAATTAAATAATATTAACTATAGTTTCATCTTATAAAAACTAAAAGATCAATGTCTGACCCTCATCTGATAGTCATGTTAAGATATAAAACTGCTCCAATAGTGTCTCCAAAGTTCCTCCCAAGTAACATGAGCATTGTATTGTTACACAGTTGTGCTACACTATTAGGGCTCATAAGATGATTGTGGATTTCAGGCAATATCAGATTGCAACGCACAACCTGACTGTCAGCCTCCGAAGCTTGACAGCCTCATAGAAATATATGAAGCTGTCACAATTGGGGCGGGAGAGCCTCTGCCCGTCCGTGCTTTAGTGGTCCATGCTCGGATGGATTGCCACAGATATCCAAATAATAATAACAATAATCTCTTTATTTATATAGCGCCAACATATTCCATAGCACTTTACAGACATTATCATCGCTGTCCCCGATGGAGCTCACAATCTAGATTCCCTATCAGTATGTCTTTGTAATGTGGGAGGAAACCGGAGAACCCCCACGCAAACACGGGGAGAAGATACAAACTCCTTGCAGATGTTGTCCTTGGTGGGATTTGAACCCAGGATCCTAGCGCTGCAAGGTTGCAGTCCTAACCACTGAGCCACTGTGCTGCTAAATGAGCCCTTAGAAACAATAGGTGGGCTTATCTAACAACCAGCATATGTCGACACACGAGCAGTCGACCATCTAATGTGTATCAGTACTCCTGATTCTCTCTGACAGATTATTTTGCTCAAGAGAAATCGCAAGCAATTTATAATTAAAGAAAGTGTTTCATCAGAAAATGACCTATTATTGAAATCAGGTTTTTGTGTTGTTATTTATTTACTTTTTTATTCCTCAGTGTTTTTTCCCGATATCACAATTTTCAATTTAGAAATCTTGCACTTTCCGCACCCAATCTTTCTATTGAAGCCCCTAATGAGCATGTGTAAAGGTGATTGTGAAGGAAAAGGAGGAGCAGAGTTAGAAGTGACACATCTCAGAATATGATCAGTGATCAGCCACAAGCAAAGGTTAAAGAAGACCAGATCTGTAGGACTTTTTTCTTTTTTAAGGGGAGGTGGGCAAAATTTCCATGACATCAACCACTGCGTTGGGCATCCACATATCTGCTTTAAATGAAATAGCAATTGTGCACTTATAACAGGATGCAGTTACAAAAGGAAAAAATCTGTTTTGAGGTAGAGATTTGGTTTGACCAAATTTTTATGTTAGTATGACCCACTCCAGTAGACAGAATGGAGGAGCTTGCTAATTTACTTTACACCATGTGGTTTCCTTTTCAATTCTGAGAGACCATATTTTATCAAAGGAGGTTTGAAACGGAGGATAAGTGGGAAGAGACGAAGGTCTACGGATGAACATTACTGTCTGCCCTTCTGTGTTAGATGCATATTACCTCTTTTACTAACAGACAAATCCTCTTTTTATACTGTTATAACTGGTTCACAAATAAAAGAAGGACCAGAGATCACACTCTAACATTTTTTAATGATTAAGTAAATATTTTCACTGCATTTTTATTTGTATAGCTAAGAGGTCTTTGATGCTTCTACCCACCTCTTCCTTTGCCGTTGATCTTTCTTATTTAACTATTTGCCATTAACTGTTACCCTTTAAGAAAATCTCGTGATATGGCATTTATTTCTAAGAGCAAAGAAATATGAAGGAGAATAGTTTCTATTATAGTGTTTTACTATATACATGACACAGTAGCATCATTTGCACGTAACACAGCACTAACCAACAGTAAGCTGGTATTCCAGTCTAGAGTGTTATTCTGTAGGCTAATGTGAAGGAGCTTAGTCATGGCTGTCTTCATCGAGTCTCTTGGACTTTTCAGGACATTGCATAATGCGTCATCAATCTCATGACAAAATGCATATGCCAATGGTGCAGAATGATTGGCACTCGCCTCGCAGCTTTTTATTACTGGACCTCATGACGTAAACAATTTTGGAAATAATGGTGCTCTGCAAAGTATTCTGTATTACGGAGCCTCAGGGACCTCATGTGCTGCTCTACTGAAGGTTGTAGGTAGGAGATATTTTTTTCCTAAGATGAAATACAGTTGCTGGGCTGTAGGGTAGTAAGAAAAGTATACCTGATGAACCATACCCCAAAAAAAATTCTGTCGAATACCCCTAAAGGCTTGTAAGCCTTCAAGCAAAAATATTGGCCCAAAAAGGAAGGACAGTTTTCATAGATTTGCCCTGTTAGCCTTCTCATGCCATTTTTTTTGGGGGGGTTGTTGTTTTTTTTTAACCAGTGCTGAATAGAAAGTGCTGAACTTTTTCTTAAGTCGGCATATTTTAGTTTGCAACGATTTTAATTTCTGCTGAGAATAGGACAAAGTTTTCCAAGTTCCAGATGCTGTAGATAAGAGAGGAATGAGGGAGAAGAGACAAGTATCACATCCACCATAGTTTGTTTCATTGGCTCTGGAGCTCTCCCGGGAATTGCTTTGATCTGTGATTAAGATATCTTTCTGTCTAGCCTGGAAGACATGGCAGAACTGCCTCTAACATTAGATTACACTCTGCGTTGGCGACATCTGCCAATAGCAGCTCTCACCATTATCACAACACATCTTCTTCTGTATTCAAGAGCCCTCTGTCTTCGCTACATGTTACTTAATTAGACTCTCTGTCTTTCGTCTTCTTCAAGAGCGTTTCTCTGTTTTGGTTAAGTGATAACAAAAAGTATTAATAATGTACATAAAATATACCACCTGTAACAAAGTACAGTATATTTTCATCATTTTTAGCATTTGTAGGTGGCCCTCACAAATCATTTTAGATAGATCGATAAAATGTCAGTAAATGGAATTGGAGTGACAATGAGGTACAGTATGTTTTTCTCATGCAAACAGTGCCACTCTTGTTTGTGGGCAGTGTTTGGTATTGCAGCTCAGCATCTTACCCTTGAATGAACAAGAACAGCACTGTTTGTAGAAGAGAAAAAAACAGACTTTGCTTTCTAATCATGTACAACCTTGGTTAAGGCTTGGAATTACTCTAAAGTCAAGTGGCAATGTGTGTTTGATGTGAGGCTATATATTGATATAGAAATTGCTGAAATGTCTGCTGCTTTTCTTGAACATTGACAACGTGGACCGCGTTTCCTAGATCCCCTGCTTATGCCAAGTGAGTGAAGCACTGGGTAATACCGTTCTAAAGAAGAAAGCAAAATGTATGGACAGGGTCATGGTTGTTGTCAGATGATTCACAGCCTTAGCTACTATACATTCCAGCAATGTCTGGACTAGAAATGTAGACCTTGCTTTAATATCAAAGATGAGTCCCTTGGTTCACAAGTTAAGTTTTCAAACTACCCATTATTTTTCTTTTCCAGGCCTTCTGCATTAGCAAGCAGCCCAACATATCCAGATCTTCCATTCATACGGATATCACCACACAGGAACCCTGCAACCGCTTCAGACTCCCCTTTTAGCCCTCCTCATCCGTACATCAATCCCTACATGGACTATATCAGATCTTTGCATAGTAGCCCCTCACTTTCCATGATCTCGGCAGCTCGGGGGCTCAGCCCCACTGATAGTAAGTATGTATGGCGATTAATTGGAAAGGTACTTGCAGGTAGTGTTATAATGTGTGTGGTCATTGCTTCAGCTTTGTACCCCTAGATGGCTTTGAGTAATAAAATAAAATTATCCCTATCACTTTCCTTTTGCTAAGTTTCATACAGTAAAATGATATGTAATTTACTCCTCACAAGTCTTCAGAAAAAGACCAAACCTGAACTAGAGAACCTTGGATTTTAGCTGTTGCTAACTTAATCATAGTCACTGTCAGTTTGATCAGATTGTAATCCTAGCTGAATGTTAAGATTTCACATTGGAACCGCTTGGATTTTAGATGACTATCAAATGCATAGACTCAGTCTCAGTGCCAGGTATGATAGGTATGATCAACATTGTGTAAAATGAGGCACTATTAAACGCAAATCCATTCCTGTTCAGCATGTGAAAGGCATCCGCAGCCATTTCTGCGCTGACTGCAGGACAGCAAAGGACATGTCTTATCTATTAGACACCTTAATAAATTATAGAAGATAAGGCAGGATGGTAGGAAATTGCTAACATTTCCTCTTTCACTAAACATCTTGCTTTCTGTCCTCTCGCACCAAATACTGCTGTTGACGAGAGCCCGAAGTGCAAGAAATGTTCTTTTCTGCCTAAATGTGTGAATAGGATCAGTAATTCAGAAATATAACGATATAATCGTTTTTTCACCATCCTTGATGGATGCAGTAGCATGAAAGAGGACCTGTCTTAGGTCAAAAGTCGACAGTTTTTTTATCTTAATTTATTTCCACTGCTTTACTGAATATTTGTTTTTTTGTTTTGTTTTTTAATTCAAAATATGTTTCTAGGGCTTTTTTATTTCATGCAATTTCTTATAGTCTTTACAAAGGGGTGTTGCTCATAGGGTAATAATACAGAGGAGCCTATACTTCCGCCCCCAAGGAATCATGTGCCACACCCTTTTGGTAATGACCATACAAATTAGTACTAAATAAAAAGATCTATATCTCTTTAACTGTATAGCAGAGTTAAAAAAGAAAAAAAGCAGAATACTTAAAGGAGCAGTGGGAATAAAAAAAGAGCAAAATCTGGTCACTTGTGACCTGATGACAGGTCCTCAGAAAGATCAAGTGATTGACAGCAGGATATATACACTTCTAACAAAGATGACAGATTTTCAGCCAGGTAAATAAGATCGTCATAAGATCTGGCACCTATTCATTCCCCGATGGATAAATATTATATGTTATAGATCATAAAAATTTGTACAAAATTTACTTTGAAGACTAGAGAAGCGTCATATACAGGACTGCACAGATTAGACCTGCCTCTCAGCTGCAAGAAGTGTAACACTAGGTCTGTGGAATTTTCAGCATCTAAATGTGACCAATCTAGATGCAATCCTTCCCATTCACTGACAGCAAGTAGAGATATTTAAAAAGTCAGGAATTGAAAGCTCAAGCATGTGAGAAAGTGGCATTTTTATTCTACTGAAATTAAGTGGTGAGGATGATGCCATGAAGACAAATATGCTTTGCAAATTAGCTTTCCTTCTACAATAGGAAAATATTTCTCCATAGATAGCTGTAAGTCAATGACCAACCCATTAAACAGTTTAGAAGTATCAGCCAAACTAGAATGGGACCCTGATGTAGACTACTGATGTAGTTCTTGGACGATATTGATTCCTCTAGTGGCAATGTATCCTGGTTTAGGGAGTCTTATAGGCAATGCTTCTTGGGGTAAATTGCAAATTAGTTTTCCTCTGTTAATAAGAAAATGATTTCTCTATTGCCACAGAGTAGTTGCCCTTTAAATCAATGAAATTTAATGGAATCTGTCACCCCAAAAATCGTATATATGAGCTAAGGCCATCAGGGGCTTATGTGCAGCATTCTGTAATGCTGTAGATAAGCTCCCGATTTAACCTGAAAGGTAAGAGAAACAGGTTATATTATACTAAACCCAGGGGCGGTCACGCTTCGGTCCGGGTTCGATGGGCGTCGTGGTCCAGGTCCAGCGCCTCTCATCTTCATACGATCCCGTCCTCTTCTTGTCTTCCTGCTGCTGCTTCAGCGCAGGCGTACTTTGTCTGCCCTATTGAGTGCAGAGCAAAGTACTGCAGTGCGCAGGCACCAGGAAAGATCAGAGAGGCCCGGCGCCTGCGCACTGCAGTACTTTACGCTGCCCTCAACAGGGCAAATCAGTACGCCTGTGCCGGAGCCGCGACACGAAGCATGGAGGATGACATCATCGCATGAAGATGGGAGGCGCCGGACCTGGATCCATCGGACCGGACCTCACTGGACCACCCCTGGGTGAGTATAATCTAACTTGTTTGTCTTACCTTTCAGGATACATCGGGGGCTTATCTACAGCATTACAGAATGCTGTAGATAAGCCCCTGATGCCGGTGGCCTTAGCTCATATATGATTTTTGGGGTGACATATTCCCTTTAAACCTAAATATATCAGTCAAGCCAGAGTGACACCATTCTGCGGAACTCTGTTTCAGAGTTTTTACTCTTCATCAGTATACATTATGATACTTGTTGGCTGAGTAAGATGTCTTTGCAGAAATCAAGTCTCATTTAATGAGCCTTAAAGGATCTGCTTATTTAGAAAAAGTATGCAAGTTAACACTATTCCAGAAGGGAGAAAACCGTGTCTCTAGTGCCATCTGCAAACTCTCTTTAAAAAAGCTAAGTGAACACTTAAATTACACATTGGATCTTGATGAACAGAAAATGTATCTATCTAGATTGTGTAATTAGTTGAGAACAAAATGATGCCTCTCAAAGGACAGCAGAATTATCAACCATTTGAAAATCAAAAGTAAAAACATAACATCAAAGTTGGATACAATGTGTGTGAATTTCATCATGGAAACTAATAATGCAAGTAGTGTGTATGGCCCCAACATGCCTCTATGTCCTCCCAACAGTATTTGAGAAGGAAAAAACTGGAAGGAGACAAAGTGCAAAATAGGGTCTTATCTGGGCAACAATATTAACAGAAATGCACAAATTGTGCTCACCTGGTTGTGTTGTGTGCACACAACCACTGATAGCGCTTTAGGTTGATGCAGACCCACAAGAAAATAAATACATGAAAAGTGAGAGCAAATGGGTTGTTCTGTGCTGCCGTGAAATAATGGAAGATGCCAATCCAGTAGTATCGTGATTGTCCTGATAAAGAAACGCTTTGACAAATAAACCACATACTACTGGATTGGCATCTTGCATTCTTTCACTTCAGTGCAGAACAATCCATTTGCTCTTTCTTTTTATGTATTTAACCCAACAATATTTGGGCATACTCCCAATGAAATGGCAGATGGTGTCCTGGAAATCTCCTTCCAGACCTGGATCAGGGCATCAGTGAGCTCCTAAACAATCTGTGGCACTAGTTGACAGCATCGCATGCATTAATACATAATGTCTTAGAGATTTTAAGTTAGATTCAGCTCTGAAGAATGTGAGAACCAGTCATATCAACAATGCCTGCTTCGTCCAGTAACTGTCTTCACACTCTGGCCATATGAGGCTTGGCACCTTCTGCATTAGGAGGAATGCAGGGCCCATTGCACCAGCATAAGGTCTGAGAATGGCTGTGAGAATTTCACCTTGTACAACAGCAGTCATGTTGTTGTTGTCTGTGCGACCCTCGAAAAATATGCTTCCCTTGACAGTCACTGACTCACAACCAAACCAGTCATGCTGGATAATATTGTAGATAACATAATGTTCACCATGGTATCTTCTTTCATACCTGTCACATGTGCTCAGTGTAAACCTGCTCTCATCTGTGAAGAAAATAGGGAACAATAGTGGACTCATCAATTTTAGTGTTCTTTGGTGGATGTCAATTCATCTGCATGCAGCTGGACTTTCGAAGAGCCTGATACCATGGACATCGGGCCCAGTGTCCATTTGGCCCTTAGACAGAATATTGTTGCTCTCATGCTTCCTCAAAGAGTCTGGTCAGAAACTTACAACACAAGTAACCTACTGAAGGCCATTTTGTAGTGCTTTGGCAGTGCTCCTTCTGCTCCTCCTCAAACAAAGGAGTAGATACTGACCCTGTCCAGCTCACTTCATGTAACATCCTGGCTACTGGTCCATGTTTTTGATACTGCACGGCGAGATACAGGAAATCTTCTTGAGATAGAACATATTGATGTGCCATGGTATAGGATCTAGGCTACCTGTTTAGCCTGAATGGGCTGCAGGTTCCACTTCATGCTACTATTTCTAAATTAACAAAAGGCAAAACTTTGGAAGAATCAGTCAGGAAGGATAGGGAGACAGTGGTAGTCCACCACCAAAACCAGCAAAGCTATTAATTGTTTAGGGGTTTTCTTACTGTTGCCTCTCCACTGCATCTGATGTCGCTTTCATTAGCACGATTTCTGGTAATTCCTAACCGGATAGATTGGTATCCCTGAAGTTTAATTGTCTTGGTGTTATATTATGATGTGCTAGCGTTCCTCTATTGTTCCTCTATTGTGTAAAAACATTAAAGCTTGTGGTCATGCAGCTGTCTATTGTATTTTGCAGTTCCACATGCCAGTGTGAGCCCTGCTGAATATTACCAACATATGGCCCTGCTTACAGGACAGCGTAGTCCGTATGCTGATATCATCACTTCCCCAGCAACTCCAGGTGCTGGAGCCGCAGCCCTTCATATGGAGTATCTTCATGCTGTGGAAAGTAAGTAATGCAGTAGTTCCATCCTTGAATTTTGTTTTTCAGACGCATAATATTTCACACCATAATGTAATGTAAAATATGTAGTTTAGTGCCCAGTGTATTGTGTGCACTATTGTGCTTCTGGGGAAGAATACGGTTCGAAAAATGACATTCAGTGTAGCATGCTGTAGATACAGCCATATGAAAATATGGTATTATGTTATCTCGGAAAAGGCCAAACTCAGAATCTGACATGAATCCCATGACATGACTTTTAGTAGGATATTTTTAATTTAACTCCAATGTTTTTTTTCTCTTGTGTGGTATTAAAATGGAGATATAAAGTCATCGCAAACTTTTACTATAAATGTGCCGAGATATTTTCTGGGATTATGTCCAAAGGCAAACAAGTTCTGAGTGGACCTTGTAAGAACATCAAAGACCGACTGGAAACTTTCAAAAACGCTTTCTTGTGCTCCTCTTAGTAGACATTTCCAGCTAAGAAATTTATCTTGTAGCACTGGCAAGCACAGGAAAATGTTGTGTTCAATCTTAAATTCTTTTGGCTCGAGCAAATAGCAGTCTGGCACAGATACAGTTACCGTATGTACTGCACTAGGAAATATGTGTCATTTTTATACTTCCATTGGTCTACGGAGGAGCAAACATATAGAAATTAGATACATAACAAATCCTCAACGTTTTGGTTTATAGACTGGTTTAGAACACAAAAGAATACAGGTAACATAATGTGTCCAGAGAACAAAAGAGCAGAGAGTGAAAAATAATTGAGGAAAAACATGAAAGAAACTATTATGTATTATGCTATTCACATTTATAATAACAATCTTAAATTAATCAAATTTTAATTCATGTATTATATTATTGACCTACAAATAAAATGAATGATTTACTAAAAGATTTTGTTATATTCTGTATAACCAGCCAGTAGAGTTTTAGATATATATAAAGACATGTTGTACATGTACCATATGGATTGTTTCATTTCTTTTACTCCAAATTAGTGCAACTTTCCCTATAAACAGTAGAGTTCATGTATGGCCACTATTTCCCTCTAATGCTTACAGTTAATGGGTCAACTTTCGAGGAAGCTCATTAAAAAAGGGATTATTGAATAAATGTTAGACTAAACTACTCAACAAAGCAGACAAAGAATGCCAGACTGGAGCAGACAGGAATCAAATGTCCAGCCAGAAAAGCTTTTTTTTCTCTTTCCCTTCCGCTTGTTGAACTAATATTATATTATATGATGACAAAATGTGGGTTTTACCAAATGTACATGCTTATTTCTGAAGAGAGTTTAGCAATACTGGAATCCCTAGTTATGACTGTAATGAGATACTTGCAGTCCATAAATAGTGGTATAGAGGAATCACCTTAACATTGTAAACATTTGATTTCCATGACTTAGGCTGGGTTCACATTACGTTGTGGCGTCCGTTAGACGGACTACGTTACACCACGGCTTAATCGCGGTGTAACGTAGTCCGTCTAACGCCGCCATTATCCCCTATGTCGGACGCATCGCTAGCGCACGCCCACAATGGGCGTGCGCTAGCGATGTGCCATCATTGAGTGATGGACCCTGAGACGCGGGCTACAGCGTTTCCGGGTCCATCACTGCTAGCGCATATAGAGCTAGCAGATGCTCTATCTGCGCTAGCGCTCTGCATATACCGGCACTTGCGTTGACAGCAGCCCATTAGCGTATGTTGAATGGGCTGCTGTTTAACGCAGTGTGAACCCGGCCTTACACATAATACCAATTTATTTATTTTTTCTTCTCACATCTAATCCAGCATTTTTAGATTTTTAGTTATGTACAATCCACAAATAATAGCAAAAATGGAGTAAGGTCTAGAGATGAGCGAACCTGAACTTAAAAGTTCAGTTAGTGTCCGGAACTAAATGCAGAACATGGGCTTTTCCCGTAAGTCCATTGTGGTATTCGGAGTTCCAGGGAAAGTCCGTTGCAGAGAGAGATTGATTTTTTCTTAGATACAAAGTTCAGCTCTTCATTGTTTTCAATGGGGTTTGGCTCCTGGTTCAAGTTTGGGTACAGTTCTTTGGACTGAAGGTCGGGTTGGGTGCCAATACCTGAACTTCCATGGATTCACTCATCCCTAATATGATCATATAATGGGCAGTACTGTAGCCTTGCAGTGTTGAAATCCCAACAAGGACCTCTTTAAGGAATTAATATGTTCTCCATGTTTGCATGGATTTCCACATTTCAAAAGCATACTGATTAGTGATGAGCGAATAGCATTGTTGCTCGGGTCTTCCAGAGCATGCTCGGGTGATCTCCTAGTATTTCTTAGTGCTCAGAGATTTAGTTTTACTTGCCTCAGCTGCATGTCTTACGGCTGCTGGACAGCCTGAATACACGTGGGAATTCCCTAACAAACAGGCATTCATCACATTTATTCAGCCTGTCTAGCAGCTGTAAATCATGCAGCTGAGGGATGAAAATTAAATCTCCGAGCACTAACAAATACTCGGAGATCACCCGAGCGTGCTCTGGGAGACCCGAGCAACAATGCTATTCGCTCATCACTAATACTAATAGGAAATTTGAATTGTGAGTCCCAGTGAGGACAGATGCTGTTGTCTGTAAGGAGCTGAGGAATATGATAGCGCTACATAAGTAAGCACAAAAAATAATATAATAGTACAATTGTACAACAATGTTCCTGCAGAGCTGAAACTCAATTTACTGCCATACTGAGATCTGTCTACTATGAAAATGTTTCCCCAAAACAAAAGGGTAGAATAACTTGCGTTATCTAATAAATCATTTTCTCCCTGTGCATTTTTTGTCAGTAAATACATTTCAAGCTGATCTAAAGGTGACTATATACGTTACATGGACGTTGGCCAAACTAGCCATTTTTCGACAGTACCCAATGACCATATAAACCAACAGTCCAGTGTTTTCTTATGGCATTGCTGGAGTGGTGCTACTGATGTAAGGCCCCTGCACTTAGTCTTATACTTACCATCTGCCATCTTCACCTTTTATTCGTGCCGCTTTGGGGTGGTCTCCTGCAGTTTGGGATCATTCCAATGTTTGCTAGAGCAAGCCCTTTTTATTACTCTCATAGACTTGCATTGTGACCGTTATCTCTGACAGAAGTTATGGTCCAAAGATGGTGGCACAGGACCGAATGTGCGCCAGCAATAGCTGAAGACAACGAGTGGGAAGTATAGTATTAGGTGCAGGGAACTTACTTTAGTAGCACCAATCCAGCACTGAAATAAGAATAACTGCTGGAGTGGTGCTTTTTTTGTGTGTAGCAGTATACTGACTTGCTGTCCATGGCCCATAAGGAGGGGAGAGGAGAATGGGTTAAGTTGCAGTTGTGAATCTTTATTCTCATGAGAGATAAGCAGTCACTAGAGGAATCTACCGGCAACCTATGCCACAATTCTTAGTGAGAGTACCACATCCTATTATAATAATACTTGACACAGCTGACCATACTTTTGTATGCACTTAGAAAACGGGCCATTTTTATATTTATTTAGAGGGATTATTTAAATAAATGCAAAAAGGTTGAAAAATTTAAATGTAAATGAGTTAGAAAATTAAACCTATACAAACTTGTTTCGTATAACAAGTGTTGAATTGGTAGAAAAAAAGTAGTATGGATGAATGTGCCCTGTACACTACTGTACTAAAAAGTCATTAATTACATTAACAATGCTGCTTAGTAACTCTCTTTTGTGACTTATTAATATTTCTTTTTTTTAATTTGTTATCTTTTTGCCAGGTTTGTATTGTGTAACTGTACCGCACTCAATCTCCACTAATGCTAATTACTTGCCGGAACTGTGCTAATGACTAGAAAGACAAATTAAGTTGAAACGCTAAGAAAAACAAAGGCGGTTGACACAGTCCCCTTTTCTTTACATGACGGGTATGTGTGTAGTCAGGTAATGGATGATGGGTGTTTTTATTTAGACAAAGGCTAGTGGGAAAACCAATTAAAATAATTTCCCTGGTCTGTAAATTAATTGTCATTAAGGTGGGCTTTGAATGTCCTATCATTTATCACTTGAGGAAATGAAACCTTTTCCAGTCAGACTTAAAGATCACAGTTGACCTCAATAATACAGGCGATTACAAATAACTTATTTGTGTACCTAGCGTTGATGGGCAAATAGTACAGGAAAATACTGATCAGTTTAAAAACAGGCCTAGACAATTGGAATTACAAGGGCACATAACAAAGGAGTTCTGTATTTATAATATCTGCAGAATATATTATTACACTAGCAATACAAACTTGAATAACAATGCATGATGTCAGTAATCGTGATATGCTGTATTTTTCGGACTATAGGATGCACCCCAGGATTAGACTGCAGAAGTCAAGGAAAACATTTCCTATTAATTAAAACTTCCCTGGTTCTATTGGGCACAAAGGTATAACATCAAATTAACAGTTCTTTCGGCAGACACATATATGTCAGTGTGGGCTCCCTGAACACATTACAGTCCTCTCCCTGTCATTTTCTGGCTGAGACTGCCAACACCAGAGGTCTTATCTTCCTCTCAGACACAATAAGGTAACATATACAGTCCGTTCTCCTAGAGCAATCTTTGCACAAAGAAGAGGTATGGTCCTACTAGTGTGAGTATCACCTTCAGCCTGAGCTCCAGCAGTTTCTAGCACCAAACATAAGTATTCAACTCCATGCTCAGCTAACATTAAACAGGCTGCAGCTTCCATACTACTCTGCAGCTCCAACACACAGACTGCTCAGCTTTCCTGGCTGACCCATGCTGTCTCCATTCTGAGAGAGACTCTGGCTTGTCTCTCTCCCAGCTACCACTGACATTTTGGCTGGTCACTCACCAGCTTCAACACACTTCATTCTTCTCAACATCCCTAGCAGACTGAGAGCTTCCAGGTGATCACATGCCCTGGTTCGTAGTCAAAGCTAGCCATGTGCATCAAATTAAGAACCTGCAGTGCTGGGATTTAAGCGTAGCCTACCTGTCTCTGATTCTTCAATTCTTCAAAAGTACTTTAACTCAGCTACACACACAGTTCTGCTATATGCTCACAAACAACTCTGCTATGTATGTACCCACAACGACCTTGCTACGTTAATTCACACACACACAAAAACACACATACTTCTGTTGCACATTATAAAAAAGAGGTCCAGTCACTAAATTTTTCATGTTGAACTGGACACACGATATAACAGTGGCTGCAGAGCGTAATACCGATTATTTTTATTTTTGTTTTTTATTTTGTTTTTGTCATGATCCGTTCCAGGGTTTGTTCCTATCTGCCCTTTTTCTGGGCGGATCATGTTAAGGGTTAACTTTGCTCTGCCTCTTTCTGGGTTCAGGTTTGCTATTTAGCTCCCATAAATCTTGCTGGCAGTGTCAGCTATAGTTCTGCCTTCTGCATGTGAACCTGTCTCTGGTAACTTGATTTA
This sequence comes from Ranitomeya imitator, assembly GCF_032444005.1. NCBI lineage: Eukaryota > Metazoa > Chordata > Amphibia > Anura > Dendrobatidae > Ranitomeya > Ranitomeya imitator. Next base: position 149,063,450 of record NC_091287.1, read on the forward strand.
TCTTGCTGTGATCCCTGACTTGCCCCGTGTCTGTTGTCTTCCTCTGTCTGCCCTTTTCCCAGCGTTTCTCAGTTATATTTTCTGGTTTCTGACTCGGCCTGTATTCAGACTTGTTTCTGCTTTCTGTCTTTGCCTTATCCGCTTTCGACCATTCCTTCTTACTCCTATTTGTACTTTGCATCTGAACGGTTTCTGACTTGGCTTGTTTGACCACTCTCTCGCCATCTGGTGGCGCCTGTGCGGCTGCTCTGTGGAGTTCTCTGTGTACGCATTCTCAGTTCCCCCTCAAGCTCCCTCTAGTGGATGTTGCGTTACACTGCACTGCAGCAGCATGACAGTCAGTTACTGAGATATTAGCAATCAAAGTATTTAGCACCTAATGAGTTAACCTTGTTTTTAAGTCCAAGTGGGCGTTATCATATAGCAACTCATATAGGGAGAAGAAGTGCGCACCCCTAAAGTTAACTGTTTAGGTTCCAAATATTTTCATAGCTAATATGTAATGGAGAGACGACATAAGCAAACAAAATACAAAACGTTTTATTCTGCTCTGCAGCCACTATTATATCCTGCTTCCAGTTTAATGTGAAAAATGTGGTAAAAGATTCTCTTTAAAGTTCATTTCAGGTATTTCACTGATCACTTGGCCTGAAAGGTCCTTCAGCTAGTCAGAATCTGCAGGTAGATTTCTATTGTGCCCAGCTCTGATCGGACTCATCAGTGTCATGCTAGAGGAGAGAGGACGGTGCCGCTACATAATTCTCTGAGGGATCAGAAAGTCTTAGCATTCTCCTCCATCATAGGAAGTTGCCTCTGGGCTATAAGGTTACATGCCCACGATCAGGAATACCAGCGCTTTGGATGCAGGTCACCTGCGCTGTGTACAAAACACTGCGTTCTACATTACAAGCACAGTGGATGGGATTTATTTCTATTTACTGCTCCGTAACTCACCCGTGGTGTGGGTTACGAGCCACAGTATGTCAATTATCTGCCGCGGAGACTCTTGCCTCCTCTGTGTAGTCTCACCCATAGTCATTCACTAGATGTGGTAAATCCGCATGGTTCACTGAACACATGCGGATATACAGTAACTGCGTGATTAGAATTCATCGTTTTGGACGTAGCGAAAATACGTTCCATCCAAAACACTGCTATTTTCTCACCATAGGCATGTAGCCTAAGATGTACACTTTTAATTTAGTTTTAACATACATAAGTCATGCTTCCTATTATTGCTACTTTTAAGCTCTTTGCACACAAAGTTTTTTTCTTGAAGACGATCAAAAACTACAAGTTTTCTAGTAAAAACCACTTCAGGAAACGTTTTTTCTTTGGGGAGTTTTTGGAGGAGTTTTTCATTTCCTGAAGAAGAGGTTTTGAAGAGTTTTTGAAGTATTTTTGATTTTTTTTCTCCTGAAGTAATGTTTGCAGCCTTTTGCTTGGACAGTATTTAATTTGCAGCAGATTCTATCAAGTGACGCTTCAAAGATGTGACATGCATTTTTTTTTACCCACCAGGTATTTTTCAAAACCCAAAATGGAAAAAATAAATCTCGAATGACTGAGCCTATGACCAACAAAGTGGCTTTAAAATGCAGTTGAATTTTTTAGAGTCTTTTAATAATTTTTTTGGTATTTTTTTTGAGGCATGTTTTAAAGCTGACTTTCTCCAAGAAATTCTTTAAAAACTTCTGTGGGCAAGTATCCTGAGGCGTTACATGAGCCTGTCATATGGGCCCAATGAACTGATAAGTGGTGTCGATCCTTTCCATCTGGCAGGATATTGCACTTACATTCCTACCTGTATGAGCCTAGCATGAAATATTCAATTAGGCAGTACCACAGTTTTTCTATACTGCAATTCCACAATTATTATTATATTTTTTTAACGTATCCACTATATGGTAAAACTGACCTGGCAATAAGATTCACCAGGTCAGTATGACTACGCAGATACCAAACATGTATAGGTTAATTTTTATTAATGTGGTGAAAAAAGTTCAGAAATTTGTAAGAAACCGTTTTTGCATATATCGCCATTTGACAAGACCCGTAACGTTTTTATTTTTTTGAGATGTGAGGGATTATTTTTTTAACCCTGAGTTGATATTTTATTGATACCATTTTGGGGTAGATACGATGCTTTGATCACCTCATTGCATTTTATTGCAGTGTTGTGGCCGGCAAAAAAAAGGTAATTCTGGCATTTTGATTTTTTTCTTCTTATGCCATTTACAAATCAAATTATTTATTTTATAGTTTGATAGATCAAATTAATTTATTTTATATTTTGATAGATTGAACTTTTATTAATGCAGCAGTACCAAATATGTGTATTTATAATTTTCGTTTAATTGTTTTATTTTTAATAGGGCAAAAGGAGGGTTGTCTAAATATACGAAGCAGTGCTTCACCTATGTGACTGCACTTCTGACCGGCCAAATCGCACAGTGGTTGTTGTGTGAAGTAGAGGTCGTTTTTGAAAAATCTTCTCAATGCAAGTCTGTGGAAATTCAGAATGATGCTCTGCAACCCGGTTCTGAGTCCCATTGACTTGTATTCAGAAAAGTGACTTCTGAACACACAGTGATCCAGCGGCGTAACAAAGTCGGATCCAATACACATCAACAGTACGGCATCCGATTTTTATGGATAAATTGTAATTATTAAAATAGGAAACTATATTTGGTGTTGTATATTTTTCTTTTACTGCTGAGGTATAAAAATAATACAGATTTAAAAACTGACATATGGATGATATACGGATCAAAATCCATTGTTTTTTAATTGAACTTAGCCTAAAGGAAAAAATGTCTCGATTTTGTATTCACTTCTGTTTCTGTGGCTCAAAAAAATGATATCAACAGCTGAATCTACGATTCCAACCTGGAAGGACAATGCTATTCTGTAGCAAAAAAGTTAATAATTCAATGGTGGAATTGCTGAAAACGCAGCAGAAGAGGCACGCGATCTGATTCCTCTTACCTACTGCAGTGGGTCTAACTGGAAAAACATTTAGAGCGAATAATTATCTCTGGGCATAAAATAAATCCTCCCGTGTTTGTGTTTATAATGAGAGCCAAAGGCTTTATTTAAACAGCAGATAAATTGTATTCACGGTGGATAACTTATGTTAATCTCCTCCGTAGCAGGAAGATGTTAATAGGGTTACATGCCATGAGTCGGTGGAAACCGATGCTGCCCTGTCATGTCATCCTCTCTTTAACAAGACATAGTCAAAGCTTGGACACTTGGTTTTGCAAAAACTAAATTAATTTATGTAGACATGTACTGTTATTTAGAACTCATGGTATGGAACATATCCAAGGTCCCTAACACCTATAATTTTGGAGTCTTTGAGTCAGTAAAAAGGAAAGAAAATGATTGGCTACTAGTATGGTCTAATTGTAGTCTAAGCTTTAAAAAGGGAAGCTGTCTCCAGACCATCACCTTTAATGCCTCATTTACAACAGTCTAGCGAGCTGTATATAAATGCACAACCCTTCTGCAGATCCCATAAAATATCCCCCCATACGGTCCTATCCGGTCTGATGGGCATTGCTGGTCTTGCGTCTTTGCCTCCTCTCTCCCCCCAATCGCTGTCCTCCTGCTTGCTTCATGTGAATGACACATCCAACGTCATCCACTCAGAGTCCAGCAATCCCGCTCCTGCACAGATGCACTTCACTCTGAGGGCAGAGCAAAGTACTGTAAAGTGCATGTACTAAGAGAGGCCAAAGAGTGCCGATGACCCAGAGGTAAAGCCGGCGCATGCGCAGTACAGTACTTTGCTATATACAGCTTACTAGACTTCAGTAAAAAATGCATTAAGTGTGAAGGCCATAGTTCATATTAAGAAAACCAAGTGACACATTCCCTTCAAAGCAAATCTGTCAGCAGGTTCTTGCTGTTTAGTCTGAGAGCAGCTGCCCCTGATGTAGAGGCAGATGCCCTGATTCAAGCGATGTGTCACTTAAAGGTGTTGTCCCACCAGCAAAGTACATTTTCACTAATAGATCTTGGTATAAAAATAAGTTTCACAACTGGATGTTTGAAAAAAATGTCCCCGTGCTGAGATAATCTTAGAAATATGCAGGGGAGGAAGCAAAAGGGAGTATACAGACAGGAAGCATGGGATCGCAGCTGATTCTTTCTCTGAGGTAAAACATTACCCTGCCTGTTTAAAAAACATGTTTTGTCTTAGAGAAAAAAAAGTTTTACCTCACAGAAAATATTATCTTAGTACAGGAAAAAATTTTTAATCCATTTGTGGAACTTATCATTATTCCAATATTTCTTGATTAAAATGTTCTTTATTTGTGAGACAACCCCTTTTGTTGGCTGAATTTTTCTGTTTCAGTAAAATAAGTGTTTTTTTTCCAGGAGGAGATTGTAGACTGTGTGTTGACAGAAAGCTGCTAATCAGTGTTGTGGGCGGGGTTACAGAGGGCTCAACATTCGAGCTCTGCTACATCTGCAGTAGAGAAAACTGAGATTATATCACAACTGCTGCACCCAGTAAACTAAGTGATACATCACTGGAATCAGGGTCTCTGATGCTGACAAATTCCCTTCAAAATCTATAATATTTTGTCCATCGATGAGCATATAGTGCAGTGCATATACTTTTTATTGAACTACTATACTATTTTTAACATATTTATTTTTACTACAATCCTATGTGTTTGCATCATATTGATAAGTAATATACCTCAATGGGACCCTCGCTTTATATTCAGCGCTTATAAAAAAAAAAAAAGGTGCGTGTTGTTAGTAGCTCAGACCCAAGCAGCAGCGGCAGCATCTCATCGCTTGTGGAGAATTAATGAATGGAATGTCGTCGCAGCCGTCAGATTCATAAATCACCAGAAATGAGAGGGCTAATACAGAGAAGTCTTATCCTTTTGTTTAGCAATTTATCATGCGCTTGCACATTAATAAACAACGCTCCCTTGAGGGAAGCTTTGGGAAGATACATTTTTCTTCCTAATTTTCCTCAATTGTAGCCAGTAGATCACAGGTGGAAAGTGAAGGCGCTTGTCAAAACTACTCGCTGTTTCGACCCACAAATGGGTCTGCACCGTAATAATGCTATCATGTATTTACACATCACCCCTTACATCTAGGCTTTAAGGGGAAATAGATCCGCACGACCCAGTTTTTTTTTTAATGTAACACATTTGGTTCAATGCTTGAGACAAAAATTTACAAAATTACTTTGACTATCCTTTACATGCTGAATGCACCAGACTGAAATAATGCTCAGCCATACTGAGGCTTAGTCAGTTGTATCTTCTTCTCCTCCTTTCAGGTTCGAGGTTTCCCAGCCCCAGGCTTGCTGCCCGACCGAGCAGGAAACGGACATTGCCAATATCCCCACTCTCCGATCACAGCTTTGACCTTCAGACTATGATCAGAACATCTCCAAACTCTCTAGTTACCATTCTCAACAACTCACGGAGCAGCTCTTCAGCCAGTGGCTCTTACGGACATTTATCAGCAAGTGCACTAAGGTAACGTTTCTCTTTTCAGAGCTTCCTTTTATTTAAGTTATTATAAATCCCATATGAACCATATTTTATGTAAATAATTTTAGGTGGAGCGCCTTTTAACTGCGACTGTAAAGCTCAAGCTTACAAATAGTGCTACTTATAAAAATAATTTTAGGTATAATTCAGTTTTTAAATATGTACAAATACTGTATATAAAAATGGCTTAATAGAAGTTGGAATTGTAGCAATGGTTTTGTGAGGTTACCAATTGATCGTACATGTATTGCCTTACTGTAAAACTATATATCCGTTTAACAGAGGTGTTAAAAAGTGTCTATTTTTACATATTTTTGCATCTAATTCTTTCTTTTTGTCAAACTATATATTTACCTGACAATGCACAAATAAAGAGGGGTCATGCTGTTTTTAGGTCTACAAAAGTCAGAAATCTTTGCACAGCCTTTAGTTGGGCAAAAATGTCACGATTTTTTATTTTTAGCCATCCTCAAACCTTTTTTATTGTTAAAAGTGAGTTGGGCTTTACTGGTGGAGGCATGGCCAACCATGGTCTGATTGACTAACTATAGTTTGCACAAGAAATTGGTGTAAAGTTTAGCGGAAACCTATTCCAACTCAAAGCTAGTGTAGATATTTGAGTGTGGTGCAACGCAAACCCAAAGATGCACCAAATTTATGAATAATTTCAGGGCGTCTTACTCCAGTGGGATTTGATGAAATGTACCAGTCATGATGAATTTTCCTAAAAATCTTTAAATGGTCATTTAATCTATAGAAAAAAAACACATTTTAAAAAAATGCATGTACCGAAGGTGTCTTAGAAAACCCTGCTTTTCCCAAGTCATTTGCCAAACTTTAGCTACATTTATGAAGGAATCTACTGAACTAGAGTACAGATGATGGCAGTGAAATGGAACGGTCAGCACATGTGTGCCACTAACTGTGGGGATAAGCTGCTGCAGGAGACCGTTCAGATAAGCACAACACTTAGAGGAAGAGGCAGGCTTTGACCATTTAACTGCCATCATCTGTACTCCAAGTGAGTAAGCTCCGATACCAATGCAGCTGATAGAGTGGGGAAAAGCAGGGGTTTGGAAGCCTCTAACATGCTATCTTTATACACGGATGAAGACAAATCTCATAATAAAAGTGACTTACAAAGTTTCATAACTTTTCATGCTAGATAGCATTATTTAAAAAAAGTTTAGTTACTCTTTAAACTTGAGTTTAGGATGAAAAAAATAAAGATTGTTCTAAGGTAAAGGTTTAAGGTGGACATCTCACCATAATTTGCTGCCATATTTAAGGTCAGCGTATAGGTACAGGTCAATTTTCTTTAGCCCAATACTGCACAAAAATACTGTGTAGCAGACACAGGATACAGTGGACTCATTGTTTTTGGTGTTTATACTAAAGGCACATTTCCATGAGAAACAAATATTTGGACTCCTGAATTTCTTCATCATTTTAGTGTGTTGACATAAAAACACAGGTTGCATGAGCCCCAAAATTCACTAACAAAGTCCTGACAATGATGGTAAGTTCGGCCCCAGCTGTTTCTGGGTAAATTCTTCAGCTGTGACCGGTATCACACACAGTTGCCACAAGGTTTGGTTTTCATTACGAGGTCTGTAATGTTTTGTTTTATTATTTTTCTAAGTTAGTTAAGCTAGCTATTCGAGACTCCACATCCTAATAAAATTACAATGCAGTTCATTGACCCACATGAAAAAAATCTTTCCAGAAGTGCATATCAGAGTCTCGAATGTTTCACGCACAAAAGACTTGTGTCTTTGTCTTGTTCCCTGCATGCAGCGATATTCTTTTCTGTTGCATATTTGTCATGTACATACAACTAATCCCCCGGACCTAATAAGGAATAGAGCTATGACTCATTTTATATCACACCGGCAATAAAACTCTATACAAGGCAAATAGCAGATTGACAGCACTTGAGACTTCCAGGCGGCCTGGTCTGCCAAATATAGGAAGAAACTACTGTCTTTGTTGAAATGTACACCACGAAAAAAATGTATTACCTAACTCTAAAACTGAGGCTGAAGAAGTAATATTTTGGCATCTCTATAATACATAAAAGGTGTTTCGTATGTAAGAAAGCTTCAGCATTTATATGAGAAGATATAGCATTCAGAATGGGCATCATAATTGTCATAATACTGGGCGAGACTTAGATATAATGCTCCAGAATACTATCACATAATGCACCTAAAACAAAATACATCTGCGTGTCAAATCTATACATCTTAGATACTTCTTATACCTATCTCAACCATGCTGTCATCAAAAGTAAAATGAAAAGTTGTCGAAGAACAATATTGATAAATAACAAGCAGACTAGTGACCTTTAAAGTTTGGAAGTTATAACTTCACAATTGATGGGAGTTAGACCGCTGGGACCCCTACCGATGCTGAAAACCAGGCCTCTGAAGAGCACAGTATGAAAAAAGCAATGGTCGACCATGCGCTCTGCCACTATGCTCGGCTGGTCTTCGTCATTCTTTTTAGATTGGGAGCTTTCTAGGTAATTTCCCACGATCTATGAACATCCAGCAGAGGGCGCCTCACCGCAAATGAAGCTAAATATAGCTCATTGATCTATATTTAGACTCATTCCCCGGGGTTTTGCAGCGAGGAGTAGCATTGCATTAGCAAAGCTCCTTGCTGCAAAATGTTTTAACCCCTTCAGAAGGATTTACATCGTTGGACGTTACAGATCTGCGGAGGGTAAGTATATTGTTGGTTTATTATGTTATTTCTTTCACAGAACGAGGGTCTTCAGTGACTGGATTGGGCGTAGAATAAAATACTCAAACAACCATTGTTTTTATTTCATTAAAATAATTTTAAATAATGTGTTTGTGTTTTATTTAACCCTTTACTACAATTGGATTAATAATGGATAGGTGTCATAATTGACGCCTCTCCATTATTAATTAGGCTTAATGTCACCTTACAATAGCAAGGTGGCATTAACCCTTCATTACGCCATATCCCACCGCTACACGGGAATGGGAAGAGAGTGGCCAAGTGCCAGAATAGGCGCATCTTACAGATGTGCCTTTTCTGGGGTGGCTGGGGGCAGATATTTTTAGCCAGGGGGGGGCCAATAACCATGGACCCTCTCCAGGCTATTAATATCTGCCCTCAGTCACTGGCTTTACTACTCTGGCGGAGAAAATTGCGCGGGAGCCCACGCCAATTTTTTCCACCATTTAACCCTTTATTTTAAGAGCTAGAACGGCCAAATTTTGCAGATACACTCTACTGACATTAGTAGTGTGGAATCTGCAAAAAAAATGGAGAGAAGACATGGTTTACTGTATGTAAACCATGTCTCAAATCATGTCGGGTTTTAGGAAGGAGAAGGAAAAAGCCGGTAATTGAATTACCGGCTTTCAAGCTGTATAGCGCTGGAAAAAATATTAATATATATACATATATGTGTCTACTGACATATATATATATATATATATATATATATATATATATATATATAGACAGTATATATATATTTTTTTTTCTTTTTGGGACACATGGATCACTTCTATAGCGGTATGTTGGTTTTGCAAGCCTGCGAGAAAACCACGCAGTACGGATGCCATACGGATTACATAAGGAGGATGCCATGCGCAAAAAACGCTGACACACCCTGCCTACGGAGGAGCTACGGACCACTTTTTTCGGTACTTTTCAGCGTATTACGGCCGTAATATACGGACCGTATTGTTTTACGCTGTGTGTGACGCCGGCCTTTAGGTCGCTGTAGAGACGTCAAACACAGTAACTCCAGAACGATGCAGGAGCAATCCAGTGACGTAACGGCAACTCACTTCTCGTTCTCGCTGGTTGTTAGCTCCATGTCAAACAGCCGGAGTGTACCGATCCGACACACATCTAGGGGCCCTATGCTCGTTGCTGGCGTCGTTGCTTTTGATGTCAAACATGATGATACACGCCGACCTGGCGACAAAATAAAGTTCCGGACTTCTAGCTCCGACCAGCGATGGCACAGCGGGATCCAGATCGCTGCTGCGTGTCAAACACAACGAGATCGCTATCCAGGACGCTGCAACGTCACGGATTGTTGTCGTTCTCTTTGCAAAGTTGCTGAGTGTGACGGTACCTTTAGTGAAACACAGCTGCTGATCCTTTCACTGCTATCAATCTGTACTCTAAATCAGGGGTCCCCAACTCCAGTCCTCAAGGCCCACCAACAGGTCATGTTTTCAGGATTTCCTTTGCATTGCACAGGTGATGCAATTATTACCTGGGCAAGATTAAGGAAATCCTGAAAACATGACATGTTGGTGGGCCTTGAGGACTGGAGTTGGGGACCCCTGCTCTAAATGAATGCATTCTGATATCAATGAAGGCAGCCTGGGGAAAGTCGAAGGTTTGGAAGTCACTTTCATGCCATTTTTTTCGTAACCCTTTCAAGACCTTGCCCCTTTTCGGTTTTGCGGTTTCGTTTTTCGCTCCCCTCCTTCCCAGAGCCATAACTTTTTTACTTTTATGTCAATATGGCCATGTGAGGGCTTGTTTTTTCCGGTACAAGTTGTACTTTTGAACAACGTCATTGGATTTAGCATGTCGTGTACTAGAAAACGGGGAAAAAATTCCAAGTTGCAAAAAAGTGCAACCCCACACTTGTTTTTTGTTTGGCTTTTTTGCTAGGTTCACGAAATGCTAAAACTGACCTGTCGTTTTGATTCTCAAGGTCATTACAAGTTCATAGACACCAAACATGTCTAGGTTCTCTTTTATCTAAGAGGTAAAAACAAAATTCCAAACTTTGCTAAAAAAAAAAAAAATTGTGCAATTTTTCGTTACCCATAGTGTCTCCATTTTTCGTGATCTGGGGTCAGGTGAGGGCTTATTTTTTGTGTGCTGAGCTGATGTTTTTAATGATACCATTTTCGTGCAGATAGGTTCTTTTGATTGCCCGTTATTACATTTTAATGCAATGTCATGGCGACCAAAAATTCTGGCGGTTCAATTTTTTTTCTCGCTACTCCGTTTAGCGATCATGTTAATCCTTTTTTTATTGATAGAATGAGCGATTGTGAACGCGGCACGATACCAAATATGTGTAGGTTTGATTTTTTTTTAATTTTATTTTGAATGGTGCGAAAGGGGGATGGTTTAACTTTTATATTTTTTTTATTTTTTTTTAAAGCATTTTTTTTACTTTTGAAATGCTTCAATAGCCTTGATGGGAGGCTAGAAGCTGGCACCACTTGATCGGCTCTGCTCGTACATAGGAGTGGTCCTCAGATCGCTCCTGTGTAGTAGATTTACTGCATTGCTATGAACGCCGACCACAGGGTGGCGCTCACAGCGATCCGGCAGCAACAACCATAGATGCATCGCTGACCCCCGATCATATGACAGGGTCAGTGATGCGCTCATTTCCGGATGGATGTCCTGAAGCAGTAGTTAAATGCCGCTGTCAACGTTTGACTGTAGTATTTAATCTATATATATAATTGTCTAAGGGTTTTTCCGTCTGTCTGTCTGTCTTTCTGTCTGTCTGTCTGTCTTTCTGTCCTGGAAATCCCGGCCCTCTGATTGGTCGAGGCCGCCAGGCCTCGACCAATCAGAGACGGGCACAGTATCGACGTAGAAATCCCGCGCCTCTGATTGGTCGAGGCCGCCAGGCCTCGACCAATCAGCGACGAGCACAGCGACGATGATGTCATAAAGGACGTAGACTTCCTGCATCTCTGATTGGTCGAGGCCGCCAGGCCTCGACCAATCAGCAACGGGCACAGCGACGATGATGTCATAATGGTTGCCATGGCGACAATGATGTCATAAAGGTTGCCTTGACCAATCAGCGACGGGCACAGCGACGATGATGTCATAATGGTTGCCATGGTGACGATGATGTCATAAAGGTTGCCTCGACCAATCAGCAACGGGCACAGCGACGATGATGTCATAATGGTTGCCATGGCGACGATGATGTCATAAAGGTTGCCTCGACCAATCAGCGACGGGCACAGTCTGCCGCGAATTCTGGAATCATCATTGTCCATATACTACGGGGACATGCATATTCTAGAATACACGATGCGTTAGAATCGGGCCGTCGCTGAATCAGAAACGTGAGATGTCTACGTCCTTTATGACATCATCGTTGCTGTGCCAGAGACGCGGGATTTCTACGTCGATGCTGTGCCGGTCTCTGATTGGTCGAGGCCTGGCGGCCTCGACCAATCAGAGAGCCGGGATTTCCAGGACAGACAGACAGACAGAAAGACAGACAGACAGACAGAAAGACAGACAAACAGAAAAACCCTTAGACAATTATATATATAGACTAGATTGTGGCCCGATTCTAACGCATCGGGTATTCTAGAATATGCATGTCCCCGTAGAATATGGACAATGATGATTCCAGAATTCGCGGCAGACTGTGCCCGTCGCTGATTGGTCGAGGCAACCTTTATGACATCATCGTCGCCATGGCAACCATTATGACATCTACGTCGATACTGTGCTCGTCGCTGATTGGTCGAGGCCTGGCGGCCTCGACCAATCAGAGGTGCGGGATTTCTACGTCGATGCTGTGCCCGTTGCTGATTGGTCGAGGCCAATAAAGTAAATACCAATAAAGTCCACGTCAGCAACTATTTTGCAAAAAAAAGTCTAAAATGGAGCTGAATGTGCTCTGCAGAAACGAGGACAGAGCGTTCCCCTGATCCGACTGTTTGACTGTAGTATTTAACTAGTTAATAGCTGCGGGTGGATCGCGATTCCATTCGCCGCTATTGCGGGCACATGTCAGCTGTTCAAAACAGCTGACATGTCCCGGCTTTGATGCGGGCACACTGCTGGAGCCTGCATCAAAGCAGGGGATCTGACCTCCACAGTACTAGTACAGTGGAGGTCGGTAAGGGGTTAAAGGTATGAAGTCAAATCCCTTAATAAATTGATTTGTAACGTTTCATAACTTTCCATACTGGACACAATTTTTGATCTACTATATAATTGTCTAAGGGTCACTTCCGTCTGTCTGTCTCTTTCTGTCTGTCTTTCTGTCTGTCTTTCTGTCTGTCATGGATATTCATTGGTCGCGGCCTCTGTCTGTCATGGAAATCCAAGTCGCTGATTGGTTGTGGCAAAATGCCCACGACCATTGCCATGACCAATCAGAGACGGGCGCAGTGCGGCGGCAACAAGGCCGCTCCTTCCTCCCCGCAGTCAGTGCCCGCTCCATACTCCCCTCCAGTCAGCGCTCACACATGGTTAATGGCAGCGCTAATGGACCGCGTTATGCCGCGGTGTAACGCACTCCACTAACACTGCTATTAACCCTGTGTGACCAACTTTTTTACTATTGATGCTGCCGATGCAGCATCAATAGTAAAAAGATCTAATGTTAAAAATAATAAAAAAAATAACAAATCATCATATACTCACCTTCCGGCGCCTTTCCCGCTCCTCACGACGCTCCGATGACCGGTCCATGCATTGCGATCTTGCGAGATGATGACGTAGCAGTCTCGTGAGACCGCTACGTCATCATCTCGCGAGACCGCAATGCACTCTTGAGACCGGAGCGCGTGAGGAGCGTCAGTAACTGCTTCGCTTGGATCCAGGGGCCAACGGAAGGTGAGTATATAACTATTTTTTATTTTAATTCTTTTTTTTTTAACAGGGATATGATGCCCACATACCTATATACTACGTTGGCTGTGCAATATACTACGCGGGCTGGGCAATGTACTACGCGGGCTGTGCAATATACTACGTGACTGGGCAATATACTACGTGACTGGGCAATATACTACGTGACTGGGCAATATACTACGTGGCTGGGCAATATACTATGTGGCTGCGCAATATACTACGTGACTGGGCAATATACTACGTGGCTGGACAATATACTACGTAGCTGGGCAATATATTATGTGGCTGCACAATATACTACGTGGCTGGGCAATATACTACGTGGCTGGGCAATATACTACGTGGACATGCATATTCTAGAATACCCGATGCGTTAGAATTGGACCACCATCTAGTAAGTAATAAAAGTTTATTTACTCTTGAAGTATTATAGTTTTATATAACATTTACACCTACCCCACGGTATTTTTATGCTGTTCCTCCTGGTCTCAGTGACGGGATAGATAATGACTGCACATGAATTAATTATCAGCTCAGGACTGAATAACCACAGAATACAGAGCAGAAGGTTATTGGGGAAAAAACTGTAATTGATAGCATTCAAGTCTACCCAAAATGGCAATGAATTGTTTAGTTAGCTGGATTATTTATGGTAAATTGGAAAAGTGAAATATTCTGGAAATAAATACTAAGCTGTACTGTTTCAGTGAAGGACTCGGTATTTTTCGGCGCACAGTCGTTCTCTATCAATGCAGAATGATCTTCTAAATCCACACATGACATTGTTTTCCTGCGTTTTAATGAACAGAACAGGGTAGTTACACTTTGTAATATATGTTCACTGAAAGGAAGAGGGAGCATTAAATCATTGTGCCGTGTGATGAATGGTTTGTACTGTACATTAAAGAATAAATTGAACAAACTGGCAGAGAAGTCAGTGAACATGAAATCAGCTATTAGAAGGGAGCTTGTGAACAAATTCTGAAGCTGATATGCATCTTTTGATTAATGCCCTATCAATCATCCGTAGTGGTTACCTTAGCAAAGTCAGCCTGTAATCATTCATAGTTCCTTTCAGGAACACTGGCAGGGACTATGGGCTTGTAATAACTGAACATTATTACTGATTTCCTTCTGACTCTTGCAGAGAACAATTACCGTGTTCCCCATGTTTGGGCTTTGCATTATGAAGAAGAAAAAAAAAGGAACGCAGAATAAAATGAAAAGAGTTCTCTCCAAATCCTGCCAACATTCTCTTAGGGTATTTCTAATGATATTCTGTCCTAAACGGCAAAAAGCTCCTGCAAGTCATAATAATAGCAATATAATTACTGGGAATAAGTCCTGTTTTGGGCTGTGCTTTATCAAGGAGGCATAATAATGAAAATCATTGGGATTATTCGCTTTAATGAGTTAATTTGCCTGTAATTATAAGATGTGTGTTTTTTAATCTAATGTGGCTGAATGTGAGATGTGTTCATTTATCATGAAAGTAGCAGCTAATCTGGAGGAGAAAAGCAAAGCATTTCAATGTCAGGGCGCTGCACTGTACCATCCACTATTATATAAACCAGGCAGGAAAGAAGCAGGTCATATTTCACTGTAAATTTCCTAATGCCTTCTTAAAGTATGAATGTATCAGTTACGGTATATTTTATTGACTAAAACCAAATAATTGTACATTTTCTTAATTCTTTTTAGTTTATATGATTATGAGGCTAGGCATCTTGCTGGAGTTTCTTTTAACAGCATTTAGGCATACACTTCACACCAACCTTGTCTACTGTACAGTAGAATGCAATGGTCTTTGGAGTGGTGCCACTAACGTAAGGTCCCTGACTCAACCATTAGACTTATCAGTCACCGTCTTTAGCTGTTCCCGACTTTGCTCCGATCCCACGCAGCCATCTTGTGACCACAGGTTCTGACTGACCATAGGTTGGAGGTAACGGTCACAAACTCTCAATGCAAGTCTACGAGGTCCTCGTTCTGGCCACATTCTTGCTATCATAGACTTATATTGACTTGTAACTTTAGGCTCGCCCAGCAAACACTGGAGCGATCTCGCAGGTCACAACCCGCTGGAGACTGACTGGAACAGCACCAAGAACAGATGAAGATGGGGCTGGTAAATAAGAGACTAGATTCAGGGAACTTAGATTAGTAGCACCACTCCAGCATAAAAATAAAAATAAACTGCTAAAGTGGTGCCTTTATTGACTTCTATGGGAGAGTTTTCAAAGCATGTTCTGTTATCTGTGCAAAAGTTATAGTGAAGGGAGGGGGATGTAACCTATGATCATTACCTACAAAAAATGGTGGATCCAATATTACCCATATACTGTATACCATGATTGTATTTCTGACTGTAATGATAATGAAACCACTGCTGAAAAATGACGCCTACAAAACAGATGTGTCAAGCTAATATTCAAAGGGTTTTTAGTATTACCACATTTATGACATATACTAAAAAGGTTAATGATATCAAATCAATGTTCTGGCCTGCCGTTACCGGGAGTTGGCACTAAACAGTCCATAGTTGTGGTATTGTGCATCAAACACTGTTTACATCTGCTCGCTGCCGAACATGGTATCAGCTGTTTGGTAGGGGTTCTGGGTGTCGGACCCAATCCACCTGACGACCCTCAATCTTCTGAAAAAAAAAGGAAAAATAAAAAACAACAATATCCCATACCTGTCCACCTTACAGTCATGCCCCACGATGTAAATCCATCTGAAGGGGTTAAATAATTTTACAACTTTACAATTTAACCTTTTATTTTAACACCTAGAGTGCCCAAATTTTACACACAGACACTTCTAACATTATTAGTGAGGAAAATGTAAAAATATAAGGGATATGAAATGGTTTACTGTATGTAAACCATGTCTCATATCCTGTCGGGTTTGATAAGGAGATAGCAGAAGCCGGCAATTGAATTACCGGCTTTTAAGCTATCTAGCTCTGTATTAAATATAAATGTATATATGTGTGTCTCTCTGATATATATATATATATATATATATATATATATATATATATATATATTTGAGCCCATGGATCCGTTCTATGTCCATTTTGCAAGCCGGTGAGAAAATCTCGCTATACGGATGCCATATGGATGACACACGGATAATTTTTGCATCCTCGCATTGAATACGAATCACTGTTCAGGAAATTTTCTGCGTATCTCGGCCGTAAAAAACGGACCGTATTTTCCTACGCTAGGTGTGACCCCGGCCTTATAGTAGGAGACAACTCTTTTAAGATCAACAGCCAATAGGAAAGCTGCAAGCTTTTAGGATTTTTTTTTTACAAATGGAAAAACATTTTTCAAAATGAGAAAAACAAACACAATATATATAAATTCGAAAGTAGAACTTGATTTAAGAAATTGGTAATTTTGTAATGACACATGACTACCGTTCTTGTGGACCACAACTATGTGGTAGAGTGTAACATTGTGTTTTATTTCTCTAGAGTAAATATGAATATTTTTTATACTTCACAAACTGTTTCTTAGTTGAATGCAGCCTTAAATCACGTTCTTACCCAAAGACAATTAAAATGATATCCTAGAGAAAAAATAAAAGGCTGAGCTCTGTGAACTTTTCCAACCCCCTATATGTAATTATTCATGCTTTCATGAAGACTCATTAATCAAGAAAATTTTCCAAAGTGACCATGTGAACAGTACAAAGAAATACAAAAAATTTCACATACAAATATGTGAAATCTTTTTTTAGGTAAAGAGGTCACTTATGGAAGGAGCAATACAAATCATCCAGATAATAATCTTAATAATCTTTATTTTTATATACATGCAGACATCCAGTAAGAAAGCTAAGTTGTATAAAAAAAAGAAAACGTGAGAATTAAAAATAGCTTTCCCTTATCGTCCATTAACGATTGGAGTGTATCACTGGGAACAATTCACTTGAGGAGCATGCAATAAAGAGTGGTTTGGCAATGCCTTCTTGCAGAGTGAAGTCTTTATGCTGTAATATAATTTTCCTCCGAATTGAACCGTAGGCTCAGGAACACAGAGGAGTAATGAAGTGATGACAGGTATTAGCATGCATAATGGGCTTTAATAGACATTTAATGATGTTAAACTGAAAGAGAGAGACGGGATCTCCCATCGGAATATCCCCACACTGAAACGCATTGATCAGAAGTCTTACAGCAGATTTTAATGCGAGCTGCACTGACGGAAATTCTTTTTAGGTGACATTCTGGCTGAGCAGAACCTTCCGTCGCTTTTTTCTGAATGACTGATATGACAAGCGCTGTGTGCAAGACACATTTACCAATTGATTTTCTTTCCTGATAATGTGATTTGAAGACTTATGTTGCAGTTTTCACCTTTTAAGATTTAAGATCTAAAGGATCTCTCATTACACAAGAAGCCTT
Organism: Ranitomeya imitator; assembly: GCF_032444005.1. Taxonomy (NCBI): domain Eukaryota; kingdom Metazoa; phylum Chordata; class Amphibia; order Anura; family Dendrobatidae; genus Ranitomeya; species Ranitomeya imitator. The sequence continues at coordinate 149,081,036 of NC_091287.1, forward strand.
AGAAAATCCTGTGACATATTTTTTTCTGCTCCATACATTTTAATAGTTCACATTGTTTTCAATCTTATCAAGTATTGCACGTAGTGATAATCATAGATGATAAGTACATATGTAAAATTGTTCATGAATAAGTTCCTGGTTTTTTTTGTAAAATTTTTTTTGTTTTCTTTTGTTTGCAGCCCGGCCCTGAGCTTTACGTATCCACCAACTCCTGTATCTTTGCAGCAGATGCATCAGCATATAATAAATCGCCAGCATGGTATAGGCTCAGCATTTGGACACAGCCCCCCACTTATACACCCAGCACCCACATTTCCCAGCCAGAGAGCCATTCCAGGAATTCCCAGTGTCTTGAATCCCATCCAGGTCAGCGTGGGTCCATCAGAGATCACACAGGTGAGTTGTTTTCCATAACGCATCCTTTTTATGCTATGACATATGTGGTATATACTATAAATACATTATTCTACTTGGTTTTATCTTCGGATAAGAATTTTTTTAAGTACCGGTATATTGCCTTCTACAAATTCTTGTTAAAAATGGTAGATGGAGCCTTTCTCATGCGTTAGGTAAATGCATACCCAAAGGCATTCATATTCCTTTCCACGCACAAAAATCCAAATAAAAGTCACAGGTTTTTTTTTCTTGTTCTTATGGAGACCAGTGTACCACATAAAAAAAATCCTATGTATGAATATGCCATGAATGCAAATATAATCTGGGTTATACATATTTAATGGATAGTAGAATACTTGTTCGGTTGGATTTGCAGATTTACCTTCTGGAAGATGTTTTAAAGCAAAGTTTCTGAAATATTTGTTATGGTTATACATCAATGGATTTTTTTTTAATATGAAAATGTGTTTGCACTCATGTATCAAACTCATTTTGCCTGTCCATTGTAGGCTATCACTTCAAAGCACTAGGATTGATTGTAGAGGAGTTATGTTGAGCATACATTATACTCCCATATATCTTTCCTGTCTGGCCTATTGTTTTTCTTGTATATTTTCCCATGTCCTGTACATCTTACATTATGCACATCATTATATTAACATGTGATTCAACTGGGCTCCTAATTAACTGTCAATGTAGCCTTCTGCGTCTTGTCTTCATTTATAATGAACATCTGTGGGCACCAATGGCATCTCTGAGCATACTAGTCAGCGTGATGTATTTCCAGGGGGGGCACTTCTTCTTACAAATGTAGACATATATACACCTCTCATCCCACCCTGCAGCCCCCAGATTCTAGGCACCATCAAAAATAATAAGGACAGTTTACCAAGTATAAACCCTGTAGACCAGCAACACACCGTAAAGAATTTCATATCTAACTTTGAAGACAAAAAACAAAAATAGAGGCCGCAATCATGGGGTCCAAGTGAAAAAAGGGTCACGTTTTACTCTCCCATCAATGGTGGCTTTGAAGACAGTAGTATAGATAAGATTGTGGGCCACAATAGATATGGATACCTTGGTTTATATAGCATTTCCATTCTTTAACGTTCAAACCTGATTGGTTCAAAAATAAAAAAGGCAGCCCTGACATAGCAAACAATTGCAAAGTGGAAATTCTAGGAGTCGAATTACTACGATGAACAATGTTTTCTTTGTTCCCCCTTGAAATTGGTGTTTGAGGTGTCCATGCATAAATATAGACCATACGGTACTTTTATATGGTCTTTAAAGGAATGCCCACTTTTGTAATTGATATTGCTCCAGTGCATCTGAAATAAAAATGAGGCACCTTTCTAATGCGATTCGATTAAACATCCACTTTTTATGTACACAGCTCCCCTGCAGACCTATGTGTATCCATTGATGCAGATGACAGGTAACCCCTGTGTAGTCTGATTATGCAGTCATTTGTCCTTCCATCCATGCTTTACATAAATTAAATGTACATCCAGTAGATTGACAAGAAGACCGGTGGAGTTCAGAAATGACAATTTCATTTTTCAGCAGGTCACAGTTTGCCTAGGGCAATATTCCGGGGTTGATTCTTCTCTAGGCCTTATAAAGTTGTGACGTCATACCACACTGGCTAATCAAAAGAAGAGTTCTGGATGATGTCAAGAAAGAGATGATTCCCAGGGCTTTTGTTCATTGGTCACAGGTTACAGACATGGCTACTAGACCAGTTCCTATGAATCAGTTTGCCCCATCTTCACAAAAAATGTATACCGTAGGTTTGGATAATATAAAGATACCAATTTCATCATAACCCGTCATGTACTCTTCAGACTGAATAGCACTAAATCAATGACATCAGCTCCAGTTTATTTCAAGGTTGTACAAGTCACAGGAGCCAATGCGCCTAGAATTTTTGGCCTCACTTTTAGCTTTCTGGGTTGTTTTCACATGGCTATTAAAAAAAAAAAATACATTATATGCCCTGAAGTTGTACACCTGGATCATTTCCGTTTCTCAAGGGCTCAGTTTTTTTATTCAGTAGAAAGCAAAGCAAACTGGAATTTTGTCTTCAGTGGTCCTTAATGCTTAGATCTGTTATGAGCAGCACGGTGGCTCAGTGGTTAGCACTGCAGCAAAGGGATCCCACCAGGGACAACATCTGCAAGGAGTTTGTATGCTCTCCCCTTGTTTGCGTAGGGAATATAGATTGTGAGCCCCATTGAGGACAGTGATGATAATGTCTGTAAAGTTCTGCTGAATATGACAGCACCATATAAGCAAGGCATAATAAAAATAGAAGGATTATCTGACTTTTATAGATGTTTTAAAAACATCTGATGGTATGTGAAATAAAAAAATACACTACTCACCTATTCTTTTCCCTGGTCATCCAGCCTTAACCCTATGGCAGTGCTCCCAGTCTTTGACTGCAGCAGTCTCATACTGGTGGCTTGCAATCTTTGGAGGTGGTGGCCACCTCCTGTATTCCTGCTATCATCTCTCCCATTGCTGAATGGTGATGCCAATAGTATGCAAACATGTGTTGTTCAGCTATGTTTTAGAAGATGAAAACGTCTGATAACCCGTTTAGGCAAAAAGTGTATACCGTATATGTTTTGCCTAAATGTTACAAACGTTTATTATCTTGTTTGCTCAGCAGAACAAGCCAACAAGTGAGTCTGCAGTGAGCAGCACAGGGGATCCAATGCACAATAAGCGGTCCAAAATCAAGCCGGAGGACGAGCTGCCAAGTCCTGTTGCAGGGAGCATACAGGTAACATCTCTACTTCTCTTTATAATCTTCATGTATCAAGATCCATAACTTTTCTGTCTTTCCTTTTTCTGTAACTAAGCTCCAAATATCCACTGTATCCCCACATAGTCATGTGGCCCCTGTAGCCCCCCAACCCTCTGAACATGGTAATGATGGCATATGTGTGGTTACTTATATATAGATTCTGTGCCAGTGAAGTGTAGGAACAGGGAGCGGCGCAACTCTGGGTCCCCGATTCATCAGCCGCATCAGACAAGTATTGCGTACCCTATTGATAGTATATAAATGACCGAGACCCCCTTTTAACTTTATTGTGTTCTTAAAAACCAGTTCAATATGACAGTTTGGCCCTCAGACTAGAAACAGTTTTGCACCTCTGCCATAGTGGCGTCTAATAGCAGCCAGAATCTCCGCATGAAGATAACAAGAGTTCTCTGTAGAAAGAAAATAATAAAGTGATTACTCTTCAGGAGTTCACCACTCCTCTGCTTTTTGGATGCCGGGGAACAGGGTGCTCTTTGAAGATTGACAGTTCAGACCAGCAGCATGATCATGGTGCTGTAATGAACTGAGCGCTCTCCAAGGCTGCTAGCTAAGGCATAGGACAAGGCTAGGGAAATGAAGCGATCTGGTCACCTTAAGAGTGTCACGGGCTCCTTTCCTATGTAACCAGCCTCTCTGAGAAGGCAGTATGCTCAGTAGCCTTGGTGTAACATTAAAAAGCCCCCCATACTTGAGAGAGGTAAATTACAAAGTTGCTTGTTTTTAGCACTTTGCAATTTTAACTGTTTAAGAGAAAACACTTTTAAGATTAATGATCAGCTGAAGACTATTGTGGAGGTCCTGTCCCGTAGGCTAATAGGCTTGTCTATTGTTTTCTCCCTATTGTTGCATTCATACTATCATTATTATTTATTATTATAGCGCCATTTGTTCCATGGCGCTTTACATGTGAGGAGGGGTATACATAATAAAAAACAAGTACAGTAATCTTAAACAATACAAGTCACGACTTGTACAGAAGGAGAGAGGACCCTGCCCGCGAGGGCTCACAATCATAAATAGATTGTACCATAAATGTCTACGTGTATGTTTCTTGTGATAAACTACAATTTTTCATCTCTATGAATATAAGTAAATGCTGTATCTAGCTAGATCTCTACCGGCTCGCTAAAGTGAGCTGAGTATTTAGCGCAATTAGGCAGATCTCTGTCTTTCCATCTCACCCCCCCTGGTAATTTAACATTCCCATCTTTTAACTCTGTGTCTAGGATCAGCCAGATGGAATGACTCTGGTGAAAGAAGAAGGGGACAAAGATGAAAGTAAGCAAGAGCCTGAAGTAGTCTACGAGACAAACTGCCATTGGGAAGCCTGCTCCAGAGAGTTTGACACACAAGAACAGCTAGTGCATGTAAGTTAATGGAATTCAGGAACTGGGGTTTGAAAGCTATGTGACCTTTCTCCACAGAGGTCAGGGTCTTTGACCCCGTGCTGAGTCAAGTTTCTTAGCCAGCAGCATTGCATGCCGGAGAGGACTTTATGAGTTTCAAAGAATAAAGGGAAGTCTTAGCTGTGGTGCTTGACCTGTTCAGTCAGCTAAAGCTTACTGCAAAATTCAATAAAGTCTTCAGCAGCGAGTGTAATGGCTCTGATCTTGTAAGCCAGCAAACATTATTTTTTTCTGTAGGAGACTTTGATATTTATTGAGTAATAGTAAGCTGAACATGAATTAATACTAACCTGAAGCCAGGACTCCTTCTATAAACCAAAGCGTCTTTTTCTCTTCACAAATGTAATACGTTATTAGTTTTGTTAAAAGAAGACTGTGCGCTTCAGGCTGAAAATGATTGTTGACCCTCACATCCTTTGGACCACCGCTCAGCTCAATGCCGGAGACTGTCTTCTTCATCCTCCAGCACAGGGGAGGGAGATGTACCTCTAATATTCATTGGGAAATTATGCAAAGGAAGAACTGGAGGCGTTTAGTGCAGAAATGCAAACATATTACAGAGAATATTTAGCTTAGTGCTGCATGTGATGATGATAATAATATAATGGTAGTTATTACAGTGTTTAAGTAAAGGGAATCTCACACCAGGATAGGATTTTACCACCTAATCTGACAGCAGTGTAATGTAGAGAGATGGAGACTCTGATTGCAGAGATTTGTCATTTGCTGGTCTATTTGCTGTAGTTTTGATAAAAATCCTATCTATTAGCAAATTATTTAGAATTGAAAGTCCTCGGTGGTTGATATATATCTTTCCTGTGTCTATTAGCAAGAGATTATAAGTAAAAGACTAGTAAGCCTTCTTCTATGTAGTCCTCCATATTCATGAGCTCTATATAACCACAACCCCATTACTAATTCATAGATTTCTGCCTATACACAGTGTACATAGAAAGCTGCCAATCATTGGTGGTATTATACGGAGCTCAGCATTCAGAGAACTGCTAGATCTGCATCAGATAAAACAGTGATTTTTATCAAACTGCAACAAACAGCCCAGTAAGTGATACATCGCTGGACTCAGGATCTCTGCCCAGATATCATGCTGCTTTAAGATGGGGTAGTAAAATCTTTGTGACAAATTCCTTTTAAAAGGGTTGTTCACATTTTTTTTTTCAAAGGGCAAGAAAAGTAATTTAATAATAAAACAAGACACACTCACCTACTCTGACACAGGCGGCTCCATTATTCTTCAACAGGATATGGGGCGATGATGTCTCATTCCAAGGTTACCTCACAGACGATGCCTGTGATTGACCCCAGCGGTCAGGTGACTGGAATAGGATATCATCAGATGTGCCTCAGATTTTGATTTTAAAACATCACTCCAGCAGTTTCTATACTGTGCCGCTAGAGTGGTGCTTTAAAAGTAATTCACCTGCCCTCAGTCATATACTCACCTTATGGTGTTTTCATCTATTTTCACCACTGCTCCGGTCCGTGTCCAACGAAAAGTGACTTTCAATACAAGTCAATGAGAGCCTCGTTCTGGCTGTCACAGACTTGCATCGAGATGGCACAGCAGGACCGGTGTGGCACCATAAAATAGTGAAGAGGCCGGAGGGTGAGTATATGACTGGGGGCTGGGGCTTACATTTAGGCTGTGTGCACACGTTGCGGTTTTTTCACGTTTTTTCGTTATAAAAACGCATAAAAAATGCATACATTATGCATCCTATTATTTAGAATGCCTTATGCAATTTTTGTCCACATGATGCATTTTTTTTCAGTAAAAAAGGCAGCATGTTCATTAATTTTGCGGATTTTTGGGGTTTTTCCCGCTATTTTAATGCATTGGGAAGATCTGGAAAAAAAGCGTCAAAAATGAGCAAAATACGCATCAAAAACGCGCAAAAAAAACGCGAAAAAAACACGTGGATTTCTTGCAGAAAATGTCCGGTTTTGCTCAGGAAATTTCTGCAAGAAATCCTAAATGTGTGCACATAGCCTTAAAGCGCCACTCCAGCACTGCACAAAATCATATCGCTGGAGTGGTACTTGAAATATTACCTGTCGCAGGTCAAATGTGGGTTGTTCTTGCTCATATTTTATTCCTTCATCTCCCCTTAGTATAATGGTTTTTTTTTATTTCTCTTTATATCCGCCATACAGTTTCAGGGTCTTTATTATGAGATCATAGCTTACAAGATTCTCATGGGCTTGTATTTAAGCTGCTCTGCATTATTGCCCTGTGAGCCATGCATATTGCTAAAGACCATAAATATTAAGAATAATAATAATAAATTAATTAATTAATTTGAAGCATCAAATAAAAAAGGTCCATATCTCTGGACCCATATGGGATGGATTAGAAAAAAAAGCAGAACAAAACAAAACAGAGCAGCAGGAATAAAATAAGAATGAAAAACTGCCCATTTTTGACTTGGAAATAGGTCCTTTTTAAAAAGCTTCCCAGTTTTCCTCAAAAACAATATTGTCTGTTTTTCCACAAATTATTCCACAGCTGTCTATGGGCAGTGTGTTATATTGCAGCTCAGCCTTATGGCTATAGTGACTTTGGACAGGTGATTTGCGGTTTCTAGATACTCAAAAACTTTTTTTTTAAGTTCAGAACAATCTTTAATGTGGATGTAATGCTAGGATGTGTATCATTATTGTATGTGTGGTTCACTTCTCACCATATCTACTATATAATTGTCTAAGGGTCACTTCCGTCTGTCCTTCTGTCTGTCTGTCTGTCTTTCTGTCATGGTTATTCATTCGCTGATTGGTCTCGCCAGCTGCCTGTCATGGCTGCCGCGACCAATCAGCGACGGGCACAGTCCGGAAGAAAATGGCGCTCCTTACTCCCCGCAGTCAGTGCCTGTCGCCCGCATACTCTCCTCCGGTCACCGCTAACACAGGGTTAATGCCGGCGGTAATGGACTGCGTTATGCCGCGGGTAACGCACTTCATTACCGCCGCTATTAACCCTATGTGTCCCCAAATTTTTACTATTGACGCTGCCTATGCGGCATCAATAGTAAAAAATGTAATGTTAAAAATAATAATAAAAAAAACCCTGCTATACTCACCCTCTGTAGTCTGCTGAGCCGCTCGCGCCGGCCGCCATCTTCCGTTGCAGGTTCCGGTGGCAAAGATGGTATGGCAGAAGGACCTGCCATGACGTCACGGTCATGTGACCGCGACGTCATCACAGGTCCTGCACTCATACCAACCCTGGGACCGGAAGCTGCCATGGACTACAATGGGCCCTCGGAAAGGTGAGTATATGTGTGTTTTTTTTTACCTGTGACAAATGTGGCTGGGCAATATACTACGTACCTGGGCAATATACTACGTGACTGGCCAATATACTACGTGGCTCTGTGCTGTATACTACTTCGCTGTGCAATATAGTACGTGGCTCTGTGCTGTATACTACGTCACTGGGCAATATACTACGTGGTTGGCCAATATACTACGTCACTGGGCAATATACTACGTGACTGGGCAATATACTACGTGACTGGGCAATATACTACGTGGTTGGGCAATATACTACATAGCTGGGCAATATACTACGTGGGCTGTGCAATATACTACGTGGACATGCATATTCTAGAATACCCGATGCGTTAGAATCGGGCCACCATCTAGTAATGAGATAAAGACCCTTAGCAGTTCCACCATCATAAATTCAGATCTGAGTGTCTGAATTAATAGTATGGTTATGCAACTTGGTGTGACCAGGGTAACCTTGTTTAATACTGCAGGTTAGGTATAGACATGCTATTTTTATAGAAGCCACTTTACGAAGGGAGATCTGAGACCAAAATTGAAAAATACCTTTCAACTGTTAATATAGTGAAGCTTTCATGATACATTAATCGGCAGACAAGATGTTTTAAACCATCCTTACTCCCTGTCTTATTTACAGCGCCTATCCATCGTCACCACCACATCCAGTTAATAGCAGGATTCATGGTTCTCCATGGTTGTCTATCTAGTGTGTGACAGTACAGGCTTCCTACTATACAAGTCACTATCTATAATTGATATCCTTCCATGGAATGGGGCAGCAGAGTTTTACTGAGCAGTTTTAAATCCTGCCTCTTGTCCTGACTTGGATGTGAAACGAGAAGCAGGAATCAGAAGCTTCTTTTTATTAACCTGGTGAAGACACAAACTGTTTAATATAACAACCAAGGAATAGGCATTGTGCGAATACATGACAGACAATGCAGGAGCGGACACAGACAGGAGAGGGCCCTTGTGCAAAATTGTAGTCCAATATTTCATCATACTGCACCCCTTTATTTGTCTCTGACCAAAGCTGCTAAGAGCTGCAGAAGTGGCAGTGAGCCCCTTTACCTGTCGGGCACCTTAACGAATGGTACTGTATGTCCATCTTAGACAAAACTTAAACAACTTACTACCCTCCTATCTACCAATATGTGCCATTTCTCAGTAATCTCTTCAGAGACAAGAATACTAAAGGTACTGTCACACTAGACGATATCGCTAGCGATCCGTGACGTTGCAGCGTCCTCGCTAGCGATATTGTCCAGTGTGACAGGCAGCAGCGATCAGGCCCCTGCTGTGCTGTCGCTGGTCGGGGAAGAAAGTCCAGAACTTTATTTCGTCGCTGGACTCCCCGTAGACATCGCTGAATCGGCGTGTGTGACACCGATTCAGCGATGTCTTTGCTGGTAACCAGGGTAAACATCGGGTAACTAAGCGCAGGGCCGCGCTTAGTAACCCGATGTTTACCCTGGTTACCATCCTAAAAGTAAAAAAACAAACACTACATACTTACCTACAGCCGTCTGTCCTCCAGCGCTGTGCTCTGCTCTCCTCCTGCTCTGGCTGTGAGCGTCGGTCAGCCGGAAAGCAGAGCGGTGACGTCACCGCTCTGCTTTCTGGCTGCCCGGCGCTCACAGCCAGACCAGCGAAGCAGAGCGCCGAGGACAGACAGCGGTAGGTAAGTATGTAGTGTTTGGTTTTTTTTACTTTTTAGGATGGTAACCAGGGTAAACATCGGGTTACTAAGCGCGGCCCTGCGCTTAGTTACCCGATGTTTACCCTGGTTACCGGGGACCTCGGGATCGTTGGTCGCTGGAGAGCGGTCTGTGTGACAGCTCTCCAGCGACCAAACAGCGACGCTGCAGCGATCCGGATCGTTGTCGGTATCGCTGCAGCTTCGCTATGTGTGACGGTACCTTTAAAGGGAACTTGTCAGCATGATTGTTCACAGTATCCTACAGACAGTGTCTGGTCGGCACCATTATACTGATTAAAATGATACCTTGGGTGATGAAATCTGTCTTGTGGTTGTTGTTTAATCTTTATTTTCAGTTTTCTGTTAATGAGATTCTCGTGCTCCAGGGCGGCCTGTGTGGGGCTTCATGCAGTGCTTTGCTTACATATTCATACTTATAGGCTTATGACAGCTCAGTGATCCTTCCGCGATCAGCCTCCTATTTACATACTGCACATAATATTGTGGGGTTAGAAAAAAAATTTATGTAAGCAAACCACCACATGAAGATCCCCCCACAGGCCGCCCCTGGAGCACGAGCATTAACTGAAAACTGCAAATAAAAATTAAACAACAACCACAAGACGGATTTCATCAACCCAGGTATCATTTTAATTAGTATAACAGTGCCAACCTGACAGTTTCTGTAGTTTACTTAACACGATCCTGCTGACAGGTTCACTTTAAACGCTAGTGCCAGCTATTTAGGATTGCTACTTCCAATAGGTGGCACTAGAGTTCTAGTCCTCTTCCTCTCTGGAGACACAATTTGCATATTTCATTTCCCAGAAAAGCATTTATTGATTTTATCATATGGAAGGAATTATTTCATGATACAAAAAATATATAGATGAGAATAATCCTGGCTGGTTACGTTATAAAAAACCTTCACTTAGTGCACAGACAAGCGAATGACTAAAGGCCCCTTCACATTAAGCGACGCTGCAGCGATACCGACAACGATCCGGATCGCTGCAGCGTCGCTGTTTGGTCGCTGGAGAGCTGTCACACAGACAGCTCTCCAGCGACCAACGATCCCGAGGTCCCCGGGTAACCAGGGTAAACATCGGGTTACTAAGCGCAGGGCCGCGCTTAGTAACCCGATGTTTACCCTGGTTACCAGCGTAAAAGTAAAAAAAAAAAAAACAGTACATACTTACCTACCGCTGTCTGTCCCCGGCGCTCTGCTTCTCTGCACTCCTCCTGTACTGGCTGTGAGCACAGCGGCCGGAAAGCAGAGCGGTGACGTCACCGCTCTGCTTTCCGGCTGACCGACGCTCACAGCCAGAGCAGGAGGAGTGCAGAGCACAGCGCCGGGGACAGACAGCGGTAGGTAAGTATGTACTGTTTTTTTTTTTTTTACTTTTACGCTGGTAACCAGGGTAAACATCGGGTTACTAAGCGCGGCCCTGCGCTTAGTTACCCGATGTTTACCCTGGTTACCAGTGAAGACATCGCTGGATCGGTGTCACACACGCCGATCCAGCGATGTCCACGGGAGATCCAGCGACGAAATAAAGTTCTGGACTTTGTTCAGCGACCAACGATCTCCCAGCAGGGGCCTGATCGTTGGTCGCTGTCACACAGAACGATATCCTTAACGATATCGTTGCTACGTCACAAAAAGCAACGATATCGTTAACGATATCGTCTAGTGTGAAGGTACCTTTAGGAAGCAGTAAAAATCCCCTAATCAGAAAGGCAGTGCTGTGTGTAGTGAAGACTCTGTAGATATTTGTTACCATTTCTGTGGCGTTTAATTTATGAAGTGTTGGTCATACATTGACTTCTCACTGGCTTTGAAACAAGGTCAAAAGACAGTTGGGCTCCATTAATCTTCCTCTTGTTTTCTAGACAGGTTTAGTGTGTTGTGTTAATTCAGTGTCCTAGTTGTTACATACAATTGATATTCGCCGTTTTCTTCACTGAGCGGACCTGTAGGTAATTATCGAAAGTCATCTGTAAAAGTTTATGTTCTTAGGCAGTTGCCCCATGTTAGCCCCAATATTCCTCTTACTTTTTTTTTACTAGGAAGGAAGCAGAATGTTTCCACTGCTCAATCTTCTTTTTTTAAGAGATTTCTCTGTTTCAAAAGCAAAGCCCTCTAATGTGAGCACAATATCAGTTACAGAGCTGGGGTGCATGAGGCGATTACCTCTGTTTGCCTCCTAATTCATATTGAAGTTTAAATACTGAGGGTTTTTTTATGTGGGATTCTATACAGATATAAAAAAGAAAATGTGGAATGCTTGAACAGGCTCCATATGTACAGAGGTCACATTTCTTAGAAGCACTGTTTAAGTGAGATTGTGAGTGATTCATTAAGGTGCTTACATCACAAATCTGGAGTAAACACCTCAGGAAGTTGCAATACTTTTGTGCAACTCGACAGTTGCACAAAAATATTGTGACTTTTGGTGTTCCCACACCAGTTATGGCCGACTACGTCAACATGGGCATAAAAAGAATGTGACATGATCATGCCCGCCCATCAAATTCATCATCAGTTTATACTGTCAGTTGGGGCTGATGGACCCCCTTTTAACAATTATTTAACTGGTCATTATTAGGGAATAGTCAAACAGACGTTTAACTTGGATTAGGGAGAATCCCAACCTAATGCTCGGATAGGCAGTAGGACTTCTCAAGTATTTCTATGCAGCTATCATAATCAGGCTGGGAAAGCCACCGGCCAGTCCAAGCATTGTCTTATGTTCCTTGTCCCAAGTTACACAGACGTCTGACTTTTCCCTTAAGTCCGGGGTCATACTTGCGTGTGCAGTGCGAGGAACTTGCAAAAGTCTCTGGCATCAATACCCGGCACTGCCGCCGGCACTCGGGACCGGAGCGTTCAGCTGCATAGAAATACATGCAGCCGCACACTCCGGTCCTGAGTGCCGGTGGCAGTGCCGGGTATTGATGCCAGAGACTCGTGCGAGTTTCTCGCATTGCACACGCAAGTGGGACACCGGCCTAAGGTAGATTACATGGTTTTGGGGCCTTCAGAGAACCTTTCTTCCTTGGAGAGTTATTAGAATGCTCAGTCAGTAACATTGCCGTGTAGAAGCCGTGCAGCCAAGAAACACTTCATAAAACTGTAAAAACCTATGATAAAACATGGGGGCCAACAAGACAATGTAAAGGCACCCTTAATAATTCTCCTGCAGGGAAGAAAAGTAGAGCTCTGTAGACTACCTCTGTGTATTTCTAATTATTTGCGCCTGGTGCAGCTATTTGTACACCGGTCAGGTGTCTGCGTGCCTGATCCGCACAGTATAGGGTCAGTGTCTGCATTTTCCGTCATATAGTCAGCTGTGGTGTAGGTATGGGACGAGCGTATCACCAGGCCTAGGCTTGCAGTTCTTAAAGAAAGATAAGTATTCAAGCTGAAAATGAAACAAAGCTCTGACTGTATTCCTCCTTGTGTTTAGCAGAGATAAACTTCACTGGAGTCTCAGTGCTGCTCCTGGCAGAAGCTTTAATTGGTAAAATGCAGATTTTTTTTTTGATCAGGAGAGGATTACTCTTCTTATCAGTATAAAGCATCTTATTTGAAGATGAAAAGGCTTCGCTGAATCACAGATGCCAACATTGTTGCAAGGCGCTGTGGCGACTGACATCTCAAATGGAACAGTGATTTATTAGTCTGTATTGGCCAGCCTAGCCTAAGTAATCTAGTAAAGGTCCTGCTGATTTGCAAATTTTTCTAAGCGAAATGCTTTTTATATACAATTCCCTGGTAATATTTCCTAAACTGACAGCATTTAGAATAAATAATACACAGAGAATTGAAAAGTGTGCCGAGAATTGCTAAGCACATTTTTAGGATGTGATCGCCAGTCAGTGCTTCTTCAAATCTATCTTGGTGGTTCTTTTTTGGCATTGTCTGATAAGCTGGCGAAGGAAAGATTAATAACAGTGCCTTGTTGCTATCAGTAGCGTCTTGTCGATTCCCTGTAAGAGGCCTGTCTGCTCAGCATGGAAATTATTGATTAAATAAGAAGTGTCATTAGGTTGTGAGTAGATCCATAATCACAAAAAGCAGCGGACAGTAAGACGCGGTGCCATGAATCAAACCTTCTTCCCAACTCGTTTATATTGCTGTGACATCCACACCTATTAGGGACATCCATTTCGTATATACATGCCAGCCAAGGAAGAACAACACTCAAACTAAGCAGCAATATATGACAGAGACAAAGCCACATCCGGGGAGAAGGACAGAGGGTGGCAGTAATTTGTTTGGAGGATTGCCCACTAAGAACGGACTATATTGATCACAGAGGAAGCTAGATAGCTCTGACTCTTGTAGTCCTTTTTTTAATTGGTCTCACTTCACTTGTGATGGGGAGGAGAACACATATCATCTTTTGGAAGGAAATCATGTTGCGGTATTTGTGAGCATGCTCGGGTCAGGGTTCCAGCTGAGCATTTCATCTCGGCATGTAAATTGGAATGCAGGATTTATAAATAACTAAAAAATGTTGCTAAGAAAAAGTGGTGGATGCCGTGTAATAGAACCCTGACTGGGAAGTTTAGCAATAGATGGTATGACATGTCTCATAACTTCAGCTGAAAGCCCCATCTACAAATTGTCTCCATTGCTGAAAACCATCATGAATCTCCTCTTTTACATACTGTATAGCCAGTGGAGATGAAAAGCATTGTCAATAACCCATAATGCAGCTTTTGTTGTGGGATAGGCCAGTGTCTTATTTCCTCTCAATATTACGGAAATAGGATGCGACTCTGATGATGAGATGTTGTAAAGCAGGAGTGCCCAACCTTTCTGATCCAAGGGCCACATTGTCATATTGAACGACTTCCAAGGTCTGCAGTAAATAGGAATATCACCTTTTCAGATATTTACGGCCTATCAAAAGTATATGCCATATTGTCTAAGAGAAGCAAGTTCAACTACCAGGGCTCCTGCATATCTGGGGAATGAGGGTGCTCTTTTCCCCCCAATCAGTACTCTGGAGAGGAGGACACCCTGCACACATGTAATGAAGACTGTGGGTGTTGTAGTAGCTGGCCGCATTTCACAGTTCTCTTAAAGTGATTGTTCTGTCTTCTGAATTCCTACAGTTTGTGCACCTCATGATGTTAGGATTAGTAAGTGTCGCTGGTGGGAGCTTAAAGTCATGTCACCGCAAGTATGTGATTTGCATACATCCAGTCACATAAGAACTAGACTAATACAAGTGAATTGACTGAGCCCAAGCACGTCTAGTCGAAATGTGGCCAGACGAATGCAAATAATATAGTTGCAGTCATGTGACCGACCTCTCTCGCCTGCACTTCTGGAGAATCCTGACAGCATGTGGTGTAAGAATTCAGAAGTCTAAAATCACATAGAGCGACTTCAGACTTTCATTGGAAGACCTGCATCCCCTTTAACCCCTTCATGACCTTGGGATTTTTCGTTTTTCCGTGTTCGTTTTTCACTCCCCTCCTTCCCAGAGCCATAACTTTTTTATTTTTCCGTCAATTTGGCCATGTGAGGGCTTATTTTTTGCAGGACGAGTTGTACATTTGAACGACATCACTGGTTTTAGCATGTCGTGTACTAGAAAACGGGAAAAAAATTCCAAGTGCGGTGAAATTGCAAAAAAAGTGCAATCCCACACTTTTTTTTTGTTTGGCTTT
The DNA here is from genome assembly GCF_032444005.1 of Ranitomeya imitator. NCBI lineage: Eukaryota > Metazoa > Chordata > Amphibia > Anura > Dendrobatidae > Ranitomeya > Ranitomeya imitator. Next base: position 149,096,367 of record NC_091287.1, read on the forward strand.
TTTGCTAGGTTCACTAAATGCTAAAACTGACCTGATATTATGATTCTCCAGGTCAGTACGAGTTCATAGACACCTAACATGACTAGGTTATTTTTTACCTAAGTGGTGAAAAAAAATTCCAAACTTTGCTAAAAAAAAAAAAAAAAAAATGCGCCATTTTCCGATACCGGTAGCGTCTCCATTTTTCGTGATCTGGGGTCGGTTGAGGGCTTATTTTTTGCGTGCCGAGATGACGTTTTTAATGATAGCATTTCGGTGCAGATACGTTCTTTTGATCGCCCGTTATTGCATTTTAATGCAATGTCGCAGCAACCAAAAAAACGTAATTCTGGCGTTTTGAATTTTTTTCCCGCTACGCTGTTTAGCGATCAGGTTAATGCTTTTTTTTAGTTGATAGATCGGGCGATTCTGAGCGCGGCGATACCAAATATGCGTAAATTTTATATTTTTTTATTGATTTATTTGATTGGGGCGAAAGGGGGGTGGTTTAAACTTTTATATTTTTTTTATTTTTTTAACATTTTTTTCAACTTTTTTTTTTAACTTTTGCCATGCTTCAATAGCCTCCATGGGAGGCTAGAAGCAGGCACAGCACGATCGCCTCTGCTACATAGCAGCGATCTGCTGATCGCTGCTATGTAGCAGAAATGGAGGTGTGCTGTGAGCGCCGACCACAGGGTGGCGCTCACAGCCACCAGCGATCAGTAACCATAGAGGTCTCAAGGACCTCTATGGTTACAATGGAGACGCATCGCCGACCCCCGATCATGTGACGGGGGTCGGCGATGACGTCATTTCCGGCCGCCCGGCCGGAAGCGGTATTTAAATGCCGCTGTCTGCGTTTGACAGCGGCATTTAACTAGTTAATAGGTGCGGGCAGATCGCGATTCTGCCCGTGCCTATTACGGGCACATGTCAGCTGTTTAAAACAGCTGACATGTCCCGGCTTTGATGCGGGCTCACCGCGGAGCCCTGCATCAAAGCAGGGGATCTGACCTCGGACGTACTATCCCGTCCGAGGTCAGATAGGGGTTAAAATTGAATAGTAAGAGCTGCACGCTTTATCTAACCTATGCCTTTTTGGAGTGCTAAACAGGGGTAAAAGAACCCTTGTCTCCTGATGTATGGGGGACCCATGTATGGTTACACAATGCTCTATTCATACTTGACCATTAATTCTCCTGAGCAATCTGCTACTCTTCTTTCCTCAGACATGGAAACAACTTTATACAGAAGGTTGAGAGTCGCACTAAATGGCATGGTGGGCTGCATGTCACCCCTTGGCCGCATGCTGTGCACCCCTACGTTAAAGCCTGCAGTAAATGGGTAGAGCCCTTTATGAGCCACAAATACTTGTGCCAATTGGTGTCTTAACTACTCGATCATGAAGTCTTCCCCCTTCTGGTAAGAAATAGCAGAAACCATCTTCTACTATATAATTGTCTAAGGGTCACTTCCATCTTTCTGCCTGTCTGTCTTTCTTTCTGTCTGTCGCGGATATTCATTGGTCGTGGCCAGCCATTGGGCGTAGACAAAAGGGCGGGGAGGCCAGGAAGTATGCAGAGTGAGTCCCCGCCCACTCCTTACAGGTCTGACCAGAAGCGCTGCAAAGGGGCGGAGTCACCATAAGGAGGGCGGAGCCGGCCGGGACCATGGGCGCTGTTGGGCCTACCGCGGCCAAAAGCCGGGGACAAAATTAGCGGCCGCGGGTCACGGCCAGCCAGCGAGCGGAGACAAAAGGGCAGGGGAGGCCAGGAAGTATGCAGAGCGAGCCCTCGCCCACTTTGTACAGGCCCAGCCAGAAGCGCTGCAAAGGGGGCGGAGTCGCCGTGAGGAAGGCGGAGCCAGCCGGGACCATGGGCGCTGTTGGGCCTACTGTGGCCAAAAGCCGGGAACTAAATTAGCGGCCGCGGTCAATGATGATGGCCGCGACAGCAGGAAACAGCGCAGCACATGCGGCGGTGACAGCTGCGGACGGAAGGTGAGTGTATACTACGTGGCTGTGCAATATACTCCGTAGGCTGTGCAATATACTCCGTGGCCTGTGCTATATACTATGTGGCTGGGCGATATACTCTGTGGGTTGTGCTCCTTACTATGTGGGCTCTGCACTATACTCTGTGGCCTGTGCTATATACTACGTGGGCTGTGCAATATACAGGTCCTTCTCAAAAAATTAGCATATAGTGTTAAATTTCATTATTTACCATAATGTAATGATTACAATTAAACTTTCATATATTATAGATTCATTATCCACCAACTGAAATTTGTCAGGTCTTTTATTGTTTTATTCCTGATGATTTTGGCATACAACTCCTGATAACCCAAAAAACCTGTCTCAATAAATTAGCATATCAAGAAAAGGTTCTCTAAACGACCTATTACCCTAATCTTCTGAATCAACTAATTAACTCTAAACACATGCAAAAGATACCTGAGGCTTTTATAAACTCCCTGCCTGGTTCATTACTCAAAACCCCCATCATGGGTAAGACTAGCGACCTGACAGATGTCAAGAAGGCCATCATTGACACCCTCAAGCAAGAGGGTAAGACCCAGAAAGAAATTTCTCAACAAATAGGCTCTTCCCAGAGTGCTGTATCAAGGCACCTCAATGGTAAGTCTGTTGGAAGGAAACAATGTGGCAGAAAACGCTGTACAACGAGAAGAGGAGACCGGACCCTGAGGAAGATTGTGGAGAAGGACCGATTCCAGACCTTGGGGAACCTGAGGAAGCAGTGGACTGAGTCTGGTGTGGAAACATCCAGAGCCACCGTGCACAGGCGTGTGCAGGAAATGGGCTACAGGTGCCGCATTCCCCAGGTAAAGCCACTTTTGAACCATAAACAGCGGCAGAGGCGCCTGACCTGGGCTACAGAGAAGCAGCACTGGACTGTTGCTAAGTGGTCCCAAGTACTTTTTTCTGATGAAAGCAAATTTTGCATGTCATTCGGAAATCAAGGTGCCAGAGTCTGGAGGAAGACTGGGGAGAAGGAAATGCCAAAATGCCTGAAGTCCAGTGTCAAGTACCCACAGTCAGTGATGGTGTGGGGTGCCATGTCAGCTGCTGGTGTTGGTCCACTGTGTTTCATCAAGGGCAGGGTCAATGCAGCTAGCTATCAGGAGATTTTGGAGCACTTCATGCTTCCATCGGCTGAAATGCTTTATGGAGATGAAGATTTCATTTTTCAGCACGACCTGGCACCTGCTCACAGTGCCAAAACCACTGGTAAATGGTTTACTGACCATGGTATTACTGTGCTCAATTGGCCTGCCCACTCTCCTGACCTGAACCCCATAGAGAATCTGTGGGATATTGTGAAGAGAAAGTTGAGAGACGCAAGACCCAACACTCTGGATGAGCTTAAGGCCGCTATTGAAGCATCCTGGGCCTCCATAACATCTCAGCAGTGTCACAGGCTGATTGCCTCCATGCCACGCCGCATTGAAGCAGTCATTTCTGCCAAAGGATTCCCGACCAAGTATTGAGTGCATAACTGAACATTATTATTTGTTGGTTTTTTTGTTTGTTATTAAAAAACACTTTTATTTGATTGGATGGGTGAAATATGCTAATTTATTGAGACAGGTTTTTTGGGTTATCAGGAGTTGTATGCCAAAATCATCAGTATTAAAACAATAAAAGACCTGACAAATTTCAGTTGGTGGATAATGAATCTATAATATATGAAAGTTTAATTGTAATCATTACATTATGGTAAATAATGAAATTTAACACTATATGCTAATTTTTTGAGAAGGACCTGTATACTACTTGGCTGTGCAATATACTACGTGACTGGTCAATATTCTACGTCGCGGGCAATATACTACGTGGCTGGGCAATATACTACGTGGCTGGGCAATATACTACGTGGACATGCATATTCTAGAATACCCGATGCGTATGAATCGGGCCACCATCTAGTTATCTATATACTAGATTCTAGTATATAGATAATCAGCCAGTTGGAGCCACCAACTCAATGTGGCTGCTAATGACAATGCTGAGAGGAGCAAAAATGTCATTTTTAATTATTCCCTTCAAACTTCTCGTATATCTTGACAATGGCCTGATGGGATCAAGGAGCCGCAGATACAGATTTCTGAGCTATCACACCGGGCCTGTATAGACTTCACTCTTATCTTCTGTTGTCTACTAAACCAATTTAGAAGGGTATTCTGAGATACTGAATGTTCTTAGGGTACCGTCACACTATAACATTTCGATCGCTACGACGGTACGATTCGTGACGTTCCAGCGATATCGTTACGATATCGCTGTGTCTGACACGCAGCAGCGATCAGGGATCCTGCTGAGAATCGTACGTCGTAGCAGATCGTTTAGAACTTTCTTTCATCGCTGGATCTCCCGCTGTCATCGCTAGATCGGTGTGTGTGACACCGATCTAGCGATCTAGCGATGCGATCCAGCGATGCGTTCGCTTGTAACCAGGGTAAACATCGGGTAACTAAGCGCAGGACCGCGCTTAGTTACCCGATGTTTACCCTGGTTACAAGCGTTAAACTAAAAAAAAACAAACAGCACATACTTACATTCTGGTGTCCGTCAGGTCCCTTGCCGTCTGCTTCCCGCACTGTGACTGCCGGCCGTAAAGTGAAAGCAGAGCACAGCGGCTGTGCTTTCACTTTCACTTTACGGCCGGCAGTCACTGAGTGCGGGAAGCAGACTGCAAGGGACCTGACGGACACCAGAATGTAAGTATGTGCTGTTTGGTTTTTTTTAGTTTAACGCTTGTAACCAGGGTAAACATCGGGTAACTAAGCGCGGTCCTGCGCTTAGTTACCCGATGTTTACCCTGGTTACCCAGGGACCTCGGCATCGTTGGTCGCTGGAGAGCTGTCTGTGTGACAGCTCCCCAGCGACCACACTACGATTTACCTACGATCACGGCCAGGTCATATCGCTGGTCGTGACCGTAGGTAAATCGTATAGTGTGACGGTACCCTTAGGCTGCTTTCACACATCAGGTTTTTTGTTTCAGGCGAATTCCGGCTCTTCCGACAAAAAACGGAATAGAAAACTGGAGAAGCCGGATCCGGCATTTCCCCCATTGAATATTATTGGTGCCGGATGGCGCCTGATAGCCCAGCGTTCCTTCCGGTTTGATGCCGGATCCGGCGTCAAGTCGATTCCGGCGTCTGGAAAAAACGTGTACTGTAACGTTTTTTGTCTCCGGCGAAAAAGCCGGAAAGGCCGGATCCGGTCTTTCCGGCTTTTTACAACAATGCATGTCTATGGATGCCGGAAAGCGCCGGATCCGGAAAAAATCGGATCCGGCGGCCGTATCCGGCTTTTTACACTGAGCATGCTCAAAAAACTTTGATCAGCCCCCTGGACTATATATAAAGCAGGGCCATGAGGCCTTCAGCCATTTCCAGCCCAAAAGCAGAAGAGCCAACACCCTGCCAAGACGGAAGGAGCCAGAGAGCCTGCCACAGAGCTGAGAGCCTGCCACAGAGCTAGAGCCTGCCACAGAGCTGAGAGCCTGCCACAGAGCCGAGAGACTTCCACAGAGCTGAGAGCCTGCCACAGAGCCAGGAGCCGAGAGCCTGCCACAGAGCTGAGAGCCTGCCACAGAGCCGGGAGCCTTCCACAGAGCCGGGAGCCGAGAGACTTCCACAGAGCTGAGAGCCTGCCACAGAGCCGGGAGCCGAGAGCCTGCCACAGAGCTGAGAGCCTGCCACAGAGCTGAGAGCCTGCCACAGAGCCGAGAGCCTGCCACAGAGCCGAGAGCCTGCCACAGAGCTGAGAGCCTGCCACAGAGCTGAGAGCCTGCCACAGAGCCGGGAGCCGAGAGCCTGCCACAGAGCTGAGAGCCTGCCACAGAGCTGAGAGCCTGCCACAGAGCTGAGAGCCTGCCACAGAGCCGAGAGCCTGCCACAGAGCTGAGAGCCTGCCACAGAGCTGAGAGCCTGCCACAGAGCCGGGAGCCGAGAGCCTGCCACAGAGCTGAGAGCCTGCCACAGAGCTGAGAGCCTGCCACAGAGCTGAGAGCCTGCCACAGAGCCGGGAGCCGAGAGCCTGCCACAGAGCCGAGAGCCTGCCACAGAGCCGAGAGACTTCCACAGAGCTGAGAGCCATGTCTCCGGGGAGGCCTCCTCCTCGCCGTCCACGCACAGAGGTTAGTATGAACCAAAGGTGTGTGTGTGTGTGTGTGTGTGTATCATCTATTCTTTTATGTTTCATCGTAGGAAGCTGATGAGGCTGAGTCCCCCGGAGAAGAGGTGGTCCCCGAAGATGAGGGAAGGGGTGGAGAAACCCACGGAGAGGGCTCCCAATTGGTATGTATCTGTGATGTATTACGGAAACACACCCTACACTACACACAAAACAGAACACTAGATGCTTACAACAAAATACATAGAAACTGATACTTTCAAACCACACACAACACATACAAAACATATATATCACATGGCACACAACACATAGAATGGCTACCAACAACCCCATAATTTTTTATTTTTGTATTCTAGAGTTCTGAATCTGGTGCCCAAGCAATAGGTCCTTCCAGTGGCTCCCGGGGTCGTCGGCGACATTCACGTGGCGGCCGTCGTCATGTAGGTTTTTTGTTATTTTTTGGGTGCAGGTTAGCAATGTTTCAAATTTGGTGTTAATTTTTTCCCCCTTTTCAAACAGGTTTCACAGCGTGCTCCAGATTCGGACGGTGAGGAGGTCAGCCTTGATATTGACCTCCTCATCGATCTTGTCAGAGACAGGGAGCCGTTGTGGAATATGGGTGACCGCCGCCATGCTGATCTCTCAGTGACCCGTCGACTCTGGGAGCAAATCTGCTGTGAACTGATTCCGAGGTGGGAGGACCTAGATGTTCAGGCCCAGATTCAAGAACGTAAGTATCCTCAGTTCAGTTTTGGTGATGCATTCTAAAATGCTGTTTCTAACCAAGTTGTCTTTCTCCTATTTTAACAGGTGAGCGGATTGTGAAAAGGTGGCAGTCGATCAGGGATCGCTTTAAGAAGGTGTTCAATAAAGAGATGCAGGCCCGGAGTGGATCTGGAGGACGCAGGAGCACGTACAAATACGCAAGGGCCCTGTCATTCCTCAGGTCAACGATGGTCACCCGAAGGTAAATATTACCCACCACATGCACTAATGTTTTACATGTCTAACCTCTTTTGCTCTTTCAGCCAGGGCCATGCAATGACAGTATATTAATTGTTTGTTTCTCTCTTTTTCCACAGAACCGTTGGGAGCACTCTGGAGCCTGCAGCACAATTGAACACTTCTGGGGCGATCCCTCAAGAGGCCGCCACCGAGGGACACTTTGACAGTGAGGAAAACCCTCTGCACCTTCCCACTCTGCACCTTCCCACTCTGCACCTTCCCACTCTGCACCTTCCCACTCTGCACCTTTCCACTCTGCACCTTCCCACTCTACCGATCCCTCTTTCCCATCCACGAGCACTGGAGCATCCTGGCCGGTTCCATTGCATGTAGCTGCTGGTGAGAACATAGCGTTTCCTGTACCCCACCCTTCTGCTGCAGCCACCTCTAGTACACCTGTAGCATCGGGGCGGTTTCGCCAGAGGGGTCAGATACATAGTTATGCTCCCGAGTTCTTGCACCTGAACGCATCGTTCCAGAACTGTCTGAAAGTTTTGTCCGAGCAAATGTCTGCAGGATTCAATTTCATAAATAAAAGTATGCTCGAGATGCATACACTTCTGGTAACGATGCGTTCAGAGGCAAAACAGTCCCCGAACAACACTTTTTTTCAGTCGGTGCTTGAGCAAATGGAGACGCTATCTACTTCTCAGCAGATGCAAGTAATGGAATCCTGCCAGTCTACTCTAGCGCTAATTGCCTCTAGAGCAGATAGTTCTTCCAACCATCCTCCAACTTGCCCCCCTTCCTCCACTGTCCACCACTACAGCCAGTACCATCCTCCTGACCCGTATCGCCAAACAGACATTGCCCCATCACGCCCAACTCGCCATCATCCACATCGTGCCCCGTCCCACCAGCCACACCACCAGCCCCGTGCCCCTTCCCACCATCCACACTATCAGCATCCCTCCCGTGCCACTTCACACCCATATGATGATCCAGACCCATACAACTTCCCATCTACTTCATCCTCACCTCCTCTCCCTGCCCACTTCCAACAGACTGTATCACCCTCTTCCCAAACATCTTCTACACACATCACTCATTCTGCCACCCAGTCCTCCCAAAACATTTCGTACACCCCTCCACCCTACCAAATTTCTAACCCCAATCCCACTTTCTTGTCCACCCGCTCAATAGCTTTCTCCACTCCTTCACCCCTAACCGGTGAACATTCTCCACCACCATCACATTCCTCTCTCCACACTCCCACTGTCGAAGTGTCCCTATCAGACAGTGCCTCCGATGGTATCTCCACCCCGACGTATGAAAACATTTAGTACCCCATTTTTTTGTGTGTTACATTGTTAATAAAAGTTTTTGGTTGAAAAATCTCTTGTATTTATTCATTAGGAACAAATAACACTTTTGTAAAAAAAAGGTTTATTGGTAACAGTAGAACTTTGGGTATGCACATCTTGATTTAAAAATAAACTCAAACAGGTACCCAACATGGTTAAAAGGTAAACCCAAACAGGTACGCAACATGAGGGTAAAAACCAAACTGGTATACAACATGGGTAAGGTAAAAACAACAGGTACGCAACATGGGTAAAGTTTAAAGTTATTACTAGGTATACACAAAGTGTTTAAACTATATCATCCTGCCAGTGTATTCTTCCTTGGGGTGAAATAAAATATTCTGCAAAGTGATCCCGTATTCTGGACACTGTGGCAGAACTTCTGTATGTATGGATGCTGTAATCCATCAAGGTGGTTTCGGCAGAATGGTCCTCAATGGAAAGCTGTTCCTTGGATATAACATAATTGTGGAGGACAACACACGCTTTCACCACCTCATCCACAGTGTTTGTGTTTAAGTTTATGGATGTCAAGAGAACTCTCCATTTGGCGGTTAGGATCCCAAACGCACACTCCACCATTCTCCTTGCACGTGTGAGTCTGTAGTTGAAAATTTTTTTGGTATTGGTTAAACCACGGCTGGAGTAGGGTTTCAAAAGATGCTCTGAAAGCTGAAAAGCTTCATCCCCAACACATACAAATGGCATTGGTGGATCGGAAGTTTGAGGCAGTGGTCTTGGGGGGGGAAATTGAAAGGTTTTTCCATATAAATGCCGCCCCATAGAAGACAGTTTGAAAACTTGCGAATCATTAGAACGACCATACGCCCCAATGTCCACCGCTACAAATTTGTAATCCGCATCGGCGATGGCCATCAGCACGATGGAAAAGTACTTCTTGTAGTTGAAATACTGAGATCCAGAACCAGCCGGTTTCACGATACGGATGTGTTTCCCGTCCACCGCACCCAAGCAATTGGGAAACTGGCACACTTCCAGGAATCTGTCAGCTACTTCCAACCATGTCTGCATTGTGGGATGTGGAATGTATTCTTCATGCAAACAGTCCCACAGTGCACGGCAAGTGTGCCTCACTATTCCTGATATTGTGGAAATGCCCAGTCTGAATTGAAAATGTAGGGAAGACAGGGATTCACCGGTTGCTAAGAATCTGTGAAGAAAAGGAAGGAAGAAATTACTACAAATTCAAAATATCAAATAAAGAGTCCACAACAAAAGTTGATGCAAAAAGAATGCTTACCGAAGAGTCACCATCAGACGCTCAGCTGGGGTAATGGAGAATCGGCAATAGGTATCACTCCTTCTTATCAGATGTTGAACCCGCTCCACCAATATATCAAAGTTCTCCGCTTTCATCCGAACATAGCAGAAAAACTTTTCAGGGTCACCTCGAAGCTCCATATACAACGTTGAAAAGACTCCCCGGGTCATTCTCTGTGCCGTGATGGGGTGGATCCACAAACGGCGTCGTCGCAGACGCATGACACGCTGTCTCTCTTCCTCTTTCTCAATCACAATAGCTTTTAATCGATTCGCCTCTGTGATGAAATCCACGTTGTTCTGCAGAATCTTTGCAATAATGCCCTCCATCTTGCTCTGTAGCTTGCTCCTCTCCAACCCGTCACAGATGTTAAGAACACTGTATATATAGTTTTCAGCCGGCCAATCACCTTTTTAGCCTTTCAGGGGGCGTTTTTTAAAGCCGGATCCGTAAAAAACCGGAAAGAAAAACGGACGAAACGGATGCGACCGGACGAGCCGGATCAGGTTTTTTGCCGGATCCGGACAACGGATCCGGCTAAAAAACCGGATCCAGCTCGTCCGGTTGCATCCGGTTTCTTTAAAAAAAAAACGGATCCGGTGATGCGGCGCGACGCCGCATCAGGCATCCGGCAAAAAACCTGATGTGTGAAAGCAGCCTCACACACAGACTTATAAAGATATTTCACAATGTAGTGACCTGGATTACAAAAATGTACTTGTGAAAATGTGATTTTCTTTTTAAAAAAATGGATGTTTTTATCTGATTAACAGATCTCATTAAAGGGCTGCGATGAGCAGTCGGGTCTTTTTACTTTTACAATTGGCATAGACTACGGTATATTGTTGACTGAATACAAGGAAATGTAACTTCCAAAAAGCTTTCAGCAGTTAATCCTAGTTTGTTACTGGTCATCAGGCTGTTTGGATGTTTGGCAGCAGATGACACAGGCAACATGGAGAACTGTAGTTAGACATGCTTCACATGTCAGAAGGGGATACAATGGTGTGAGCAAAAAGTAAGAAGGGAGTTCAAACAAAGGTCCATCCAAAAAAAGAAAAAATACAGCTTAAAGGGAATGTGTCATCTGAAAATGGCCTAAATCAGGTTTTTACATTAACTGCATTTTTTAAAATTGTTTTGATATACTGTAGTTTTTTTTCTACACATTAGAACTCTGACCTCCAGGTCTTATACTAAATTTAGGTCTTATACTAAATCCTGATTTGTACAGATGTTTTTCACCAGTCTCGTTATCAGCCAAGACAGGATAATGGAAGGTAACTCCTCTGTTTGTCTATATACAATAATTCAAAATATATCCACCATTTACAATAGATGATCTCACAGCTCACCTCCTCCCTTCTCTTCATAACGACCTTTGTCCAGATTAGAGCATGCTCAGATAAATCTTCTACTCAAAAAAGGGTCAGTCTAATTCTGCTAATGTCCATGTAGCTGCTGAGACTAACATTAGGCGTAGTATTTATTTAGTCAGATAAACCTGATTCAAACTATTATTATTATTATTATTATTATTATAGCGCCATTTATTCCATGGCGCTTTACATGTGAGAAGGGGTGTACATAATAAAAACAAGTACAATAATCTTGAACAATCCAAGTCAACTGGTACAGTAGGAGAGCCAAGTCAACTGATACAGTAGGAGAGAGGACCCTGCCCGCGAGGTCTGACAATCTACAAGGGATGGGTGAGGATACAATAGGTGAGGATAGAGCTGGTCGAGCAGTGATTTGGTCGACCGGTGGTTATTGCAGGTTGTAGGCGTGCCGAAAGAGGTGGGTCTTCAGGTTCTTTTTGAAGGTTTCGATGGTAGGTGAGAGTCTGATATGTTGCGGTAGAGAGTTCCAGAGTAGGGGGGATGCGCGAGAGAAATCTTGTATGCGATTGTGGGAAGAGGAGATAAGAGGGGAGTAGAGAAGGAGATCTTGTGAGGATCGGAGGTTGCGTGCAGGAAAGTACCGGGCGACGAGGTCACAGATGTATGGAGGAGACAGGTTGTGGATGGCTTTGTATGTCATGGTTAGGCTTTTGTACTGGAGTCTCTGGGTAATGGGGAGCCAGTAAATGGATTGACAGAGGGGAGAGGCTGGGGAATAGCAGGGAGACAGGTGGATTAGTCGGGCAGCAGAGTTTAGAATAGATTGGAGGGGTGCGAGAGTGTTAGAGGGGAGGCCACAGAGCAGGAGGTTACAGTTGTTGAGGCGGGAGATAATGAGGGCATGGACTAGGGTTTTTGCAGATTCTTGGTTTAGGAATGTATTTTTGAGTTGAAGGCGGCAGAAAGTGGAAAGGGCTAGAATATGCAGTTTCAAGGATTACCCCGAGACAGCGAGCTTGTGGGACTGGGGAGAGTGGACAGCCGTTTACTGTAATGGATAGGTTCGTTGGGGGGGTCGCGTGAGATGGGGAAAGACAATGAATTCTGTTTTGTCCATGTTAAGTTTTAGAAATCTAGTGGAGAAGAAGGATGAAATAGCAGATAGAAATTGAGGGATTCTGGTTAGTAGGGTGGTGATATCTGGTCCAGAGATGTAGATCTGTGTGTCATCAGCATAGAGATGATACTGAAAGCCATGGGACTCTATGAGCTGTCCCAGGCCAAACGTGTAAATGGAGAAGAGCAGGGGCCCTAGAACTGAACCTTGCAGGACTCCGACAGGTAGGTGGCGAGGTGAGGAGGTGGTGTGTGAGTGGGAGACGCTGAATGTCGGGTCAGTTAGGTATAACGAGATCCAGGATAGGGCCCAGTTTGTGATGCCAAGGGATGAGAGCGTCCGCAGCAACAGGGAATGGTCCACTGTGTCAAAGGCATAGGACAGTTCCAGGAGGAGGAGGATAGAGTAGTGTCGCTTGTTCTTGGCGGTTAATAGGTCATTGGTGACCTTAGTTGGTGCAGTTTCAGTGGAGTGGTGTGACCGGAAGCCTGATTGTAAACGGTCGAAGAGGGAGCAGGAAGATAGATGGGAGGACAGTTCAAGATGGGCAATGTAACTTTTTGGTGAAAATCTCCTTTATGAGAGTTTTTATTTACTTGTCAAATAAATTGTAAATTAAAGCACGCAGTCTTATTCATACCCACAGTAATATTAATAAACTAAGATTTTTTTTCAACTTGTCATATGTATGTTCACATGGCATTACCATTATGGCTGCAGCACCGTGATGCAACATTAGTGTAGTAGGTGCAAATGTAGAGATTTCATCTGGGTACTAGTCCTTCTGTCTATAGGTAATTAAGTGGTATCCTTTTCAATTACTATACATTAATGATGAATTTGCAATGTCATTTGTAGAAAGATTCTCTTCAATAAAAAGTCCCTGAAAACATAATAAATGTGATAACTTTATACTTTTTTTTTCCACCTTAAGAGTAGGGTCAGACAACCGTTTTCTCCACATCTGAGAAAAATGGTCCGATTATTCTGATCAGACTTTGATCAGAGTTTGACCATAGTGGCATCAGTTTTTCTTGGACATGGAGAGGAAAAAAAGTTTCTCCATCTTCTCCATTCTGTCAGTCTTTGAAAATCGGACCACACTTGGATGTCATCCGAATGCAGTCTGAAGTTTTTCACGGACTCAAAGACTTGTGTTTACGATTTTGATCCCACACTCAGATCAAAATGTCTTCCAAGGAGAAAAATTTGACATTTTCACAGCCCCAAAGAATATCATTGGTAGAAATGCTATTCGTGAAAACCAGTCGGAAAATCCGTTGTGTGCATGAGCCCTAAGACAAATACATTTTCTTCAATCCCACATTCTTTCCATTCAGCACATTTCCATCAACATATCTATTTCTTTCTTCTGTTCCTCTCCTGTTGTCATGTTGTCCCCGTGCTTGCCTAAAAACCGTTATGATTTCATCCGCCTCCCAGACTCATTATCCACGGTTTATCACTTACAAAGCATTTCAAGAAATTATTACTTTGTGACTTAAGATGTTTCCAAGATTATAATCCACTCACTCGTCACATCTCAGCTAGATGTGGCTGCTTCCGCCAAACTGGCATCATATTAAGCTGTCTGTCCCGTCTCCAATCCACTAAAAATGGGATTGCAAGACGTGCCCAATTCACTCAGCATACTTCATAGTGCTCTCTAGAGTAAAGGCTTCTCCAGTGTTTTATTTCCATACAAGTGCAAGGAACCATTTGCAAATAGAATATGTCGTTATGGCGACTTTATGCAGTTAGTATTTCGGATAATTTAACTCTATGAATTGTGGTTTTAAAAGTAGATTTTTTTTACCATATTAAAATGGCATATTTTTTAATTTTGAATATATTTTAATAGAAAATATCATAAAATACAGTAGGGGTGGAAAAACGTCTTTAACACGTCTTCCATAATCTTTCTGTGAAATTTTTGTGCTAGCAAATTCTCAATACTTTTTCTGTGATTTTTTTTTCTAGCACTAAAGCAGTGGTCCCCATCTCCAGGCCTCGAGGGCCGTCAACAGTGCAGGTTTTCAGGATTTCCTTAGTATTGCACAGGGGTTGTAATCCAACCTCTGTGCAATACTAAGGAAATCCTGAAAACCTGCACTGTTGGCGGCCCTCGAGGCCTAGAGTTGGGGACCACTGCACTAAAGCATCATTAGAAGCTAGCTGGATCCAGATGTCTTCAAAGCCTTTGTGCTTCTCCAATGCTACAGAGGCAACGTTACCTCTGCTTGCAGCATAGAAGAGTGTACAATTTTGGGACAACGACCCAGTAATTCTGCTGACCTGAACTGTCAGTCTTTGAATAAGGCCGGGATCACACTTGCGAGTGCAATGCGAGAAACTCTCGTGAGTCTCTTGCATCAATACCCGGCACTCAGGACCGGAGCGTTCAGATGCATGTTTTTCTATGCGTCTCGGGACGCTCCGGTCCCGAGAGCCGGTGGCAGTGCCGGGTATTGATGCGAGAGACTTGCGCGAGTTTCTCGCCTCACACTCGCAAGTGTGACCCTGGACTAATGAAGAGAGAAAGATCCTTTAATCTGGTGGTGGAGTAGGGTGGTGGCCCTGTGCCTGAAGGCTTATAACATTCAAAGCAAAGTGTTTGTTTAGTTTTTAAATAAAATATTTATTTTTTTCCTTCTTTAAACTCTAAACCATAAAGTTGGCAGCTTCAAAATTAACTACAGCATAGAAAATCTTCTCAGACGTCGGTTTTTCTAACGTCCTATAAAAACTGGACAATTATTTTGATCAGAGTGTTGTCCAAGCATCATCCATTTTTCTTGCACGTGAAAAAAAAAAATTCTCCACGCTCTCCTTTCAGACAATCCGTGAAAATCAAACACTTGAATGTCATCAGAGTGCGGTCCGTTTTTTTTTAACGGACCTATTGACTTACATTGCTGATTTTGATCCAACCCTGCAGTAAAAATTGGACATGTCCCCGATATTTTCTGCGGACTGCTCAGTTTGTGAAAACCATCGACATGTGAATGGCCCCATAGAGTATTACAGGCACGAGTGCAATCTGTGAAAGCCTTCATACAAGAATATCGGATGTCTGAATGAGGCCTTAGAGTTGGTTAGAACATGTGCGCACTTCCAAGTATTTTCTGTGTTTTTGGTGCACACAGCTATGCCACAAAAACGTAAGGATTTCCTAGTGCCAGCAAAGTGAATGAGAACTCTGAAACCTCATGCACATGTTGCTTTTTTTCCCTTGTGCATTTGGAGCAGTTCGAATCTGCATTTAGTCAGTTCTTTCAGTGTTTTTTGCAGTGTTTTTCACCCACTCTAATGACTGGGGTAAAAACGCATCAAAAATGCAAACAAAAAAACTCAGCAAAAATGAGCGTATTTTACACACTGTTTTCCTGCCAAATGATTTGTTGGTGGAGCAAAAATGTCTGCAGAAAATATTTACCGTTACATGTGCACATAACGTTACTGTTGTAACCAAAACTATCAAGCATTTAACTGGTTGGTGCTTGATTTCCATGTCAGTGAAGTTCTCTTCTTGTACAAACATTTCTTGCTTCCCCTGTAGTATCTTTTCATCCCTTACTGATGACTGACGCCTCTTCTTCGTACTCATCGCCTCCACACCGTGTGCTCCCACAGTAAATATCTGCTATATCCATGTACACACTTGCCAGCTTATTTAGGCTCCACGTTATAAAACAAACAGCCCGCATACTGGCCCCAGCATTGTACAGGTCCTTCTCAAAAAATTAGCATATAGTGTTAAATTTCATTATTTACCATAATGTAATGATTACAATTAAACTTTCATATATTATAGATTCATTATCCACCAACTGAAATTTGTCAGGTCTTTTATTGTTTTAATACTGATGATTTTGGCATACAACTCCTGATAACCCAAAAAACCTGTCTCAATAAATTAGCATATCAAGAAAAGGTTCTCTAAACGACCTATTACCCTAATCTTCTGAATCAACTAATTAACTCTAAACACATGCAAAAGATACCTGAGGCTTTTATAAACTCCCTGCCTGGTTCATTACTCAAAACCCCCATCATGGGTAAGACTAGCGACCAGACAGATGTCAAGAAGGCCATCATTGACACCCTCAAGCAAGAGGGTAAGACCCAGAAAGAAATTTCTCAACAAATAGGCTGTTCCCAGAGTGCTGTATCAAGGCACCTCAATGGTAAGTCTGTTGGAAGGAAACAATGTGGCAGAAAACGCTGTACAACGAGAAGAGGAGACCGGACCCTGAGGAAGATTGTGGAGAAGTGGAAACATCCAGAGCCACCGTGCACAGGCGTGTGCAGGAAATGGGCTACAGGTGCCGCATTCCCCAGGTAAAGCCACTTTTGAACCATAAACAGCGGCAGAGGCGCCTGACCTGGGCTACAGAGAAGCAGCACTGGACTGTTGCTAAGTGGTCCCAAGTACTTTTTTCTGATGAAAGCAAATTTTGCATGTCATTCGGAAATCAAGGTGCCAGAGTCTGGAGGAAGACTGGGGAGAAGGAAATGCCAAAATGCCTGAAGTCCAGTGTCAAGTACCCACAGTCGGTGATGGTGTGGGGTGCCATGTCAGCTGCTGGTGTTGGTCCACTGTGTTTCATCAAGGGCAGGGTCAATGCAGCTAGCTATCAGGAGATTTTGGAGCACTTCATGCTTCCATCGGCTGAAATGCTTTATGGAGATGAAGATTTCATTTTTCAGCACGACCTGGCACCTGCTCACAGTGCCAAAACCACAGGTAAATGGTTTACTGACCATGGTATTACTGTGCTCAATTGGCCTGCCAACTCTCCTGACCTGAACCCCATAGAGAATCTGTGGGATATTGTGAAGAGAAAGTTGAGAGACGCAAGACCCAACACTCTGGATGAGCTTAAGGCCGCTATTGAAGCATCCTGGGCCTCCATAACATCTCAGCAGTGTCACAGGCTGATTGCCTCCATGCCACGCCGCATTGAAGCAGTCATTTCTGCCAAAGGATTCCCGACCAAGTATTGAGTGCATAACTGAACATTATTATTTGATGGTTTTTTTTGTTTGTTATTAAAAAACACTTTTATTTGATTGGATGGGTGAAATATGCTAATTTATTGAGACAGGTTTTTTGGGTTATCAGGAGTTGTATGCCAAAATCATCAGTATTAAAACAATAAAAGACCTGACAAATTTCAGTTGGTGGATAATGAATCTATAATATATGAAAGTTTAATTGTAATCATTACATTATGGTAAATAATGAAATTTAACACTATATGCTAATTTTTTGAGAAGGACCTGTATATGGGATTGGTTTATGGGAATGACTTTCTTTGAGCCAGCATTGATCAGTGAATATGGAAAGGCCTTAGGTGCTGAGTTTCTGGTAAGACAGAGTCACTTATAATACTGATCACCTGGAAGTAATGCTTTAGGTTAGGACGGAGATATCGGCATTTTAAGCTTTTTTGCGCCTCCCAAAATTACTGAACTAAGATTCTCTTTTTATTTCTTCTACTCCTCTTTATTTGGTTAAACTAGTTCCATGTACTAATGTGCTACTTCCAGGATCTTGCTGGAAAAGTAAAGCATCTTAAGGCTCATGTGGAGATGCTGGCGTTGTAAAAATAAAGACGAAAGTTTAGTGGCGGCTGAAAAAAGATCATGGTTACAGATGTTTTTTGTTTGTTCAGCTTGGTGTCCTTTTTTTCCTGCCAGGGGCTTGTCGTTTTAGTGATGATAGCTGTTTTGTCCCATGTTGGTGACATTAGACGTTGCCTCACTTGGAGTTGGAGGACTGTAATTACCATCAATTATCTCCTACTTTCCATAGTAACAATTAAATGCCGTTGGATTCTTGTTTCTTGTGAAATGTAACTTCCAATGCTGACCTGTGCAGTATCTGTTATTTATGGTGCAGTCTGATGTAGTTTATTAGCATGACTAAATGAATCCTGGACTTCACGGCAGAGAAAGAACACAGATAGTCTGCCAAGTGAAGATGGTGCCAAGTTGATGAGACTCTACAGACCAGCTCTTTTGATTCCTATGATAATTTTAGTGAATTCCTCCATGTTGGAAATGAGCAATAAAAACCCACAATGTGCTACGTGTCTAATAGCAGAGCTTGGTAAACCTGTTCTAGAGCTGGCCGATCTCCCTAACGGTGTCCTGTCTGCCTTCTCGACAGGAAACGGGTTCCTTCAAGGCTTAGGTGGCCAGAAGTCAGGTTGGGATTCATCGCCACGTGTACCTTTCTTTACTTGCGTAATATAAAATGTGACATTAACAGCAATTTTAATGCACCATTTAAAATAATTTAACACTTTGTTAACCTATTTTTTCTTTTTATTTCCTGTAGATAAAGTGAATTTGTCATTGGGTTTTTGCTATGGAATCTGAGAGCTGTGTGATGAAGGGGCAGAGAGTCTGATTACAGAGAATGATCACATACTGGAGTGCGTGGTGCAGTGTTAAAAAGTAGAATCCCTGTCTTCTCTGCTGTAGATGTAGCAATGCCATGAATTCTGAGCTGTGTATAATCCCGCCCACACCCCTGATTGGCCGTTTCCTGTGTACGTTGTCAGCAAGCTGCCAGTCAGTGCTGGGTTGTGGGGTTACACAGAATAGCTGGACTGTTTTGCACGTAACATCACAGAGTAGCTGGACTGTTGTGCACGTAACATCTTGTCCTGTAGTAATAATCTCCTGCTGATAAAACACTGATTGTATTGAAAGTTCAGTCCACAGCCTAGCAAGTGACACATCCCTAGAAACAGGCTCTCTGCCCCTACATTACGCTACTCAGATTAAATAGCAAAAGCTGCTGCCAGATTCCCTTTAAGATTTTATTTTTCAAGGATCTTATTCCGATCTTTCCTAACATCTGTCTTTCACAACAAACCTCATTTCTTTGCATCTCTCATACATGTTAGCGTCAGGAACACTTTCCCTTTTCTGATATAATTTGATCAGCGTGAATGACTATTGTCCAGAAGAGGACCTCCGGTTACCCTAATGTGAGGGTTTAGCATGCAATTAAAATAAGAGCTGTAGAATAGAGAATTTGTTCTCCAGTTACTTTCCCTCTACTGTAAATTCCTATATTTTGTGTGACAAAATATATTAAAACACCTTTGAAATGATTCGGGTATAGAAGATTTACCAGAATAAACAATTATGACAAGCTTGGGCAGTATATTAAAAGAAGAAGCAAATCAAAATAAGAGTAGGCAATGTAAAATTAAAAAAAAGTAGATCCCCTTCATGACCTTGGGATTTTTCGTTTTTCCGTGTTCGTTTTTCACTCCCCTCCTTCCCAGAGCCATAACTTTTTTATTTTTCCGTTAATTTGGCCATGTGAGGGCTTATTTTTTGCGGGACAAGCTGTACTTTTGAACGACATAATTGGTTTTAGCATGTCGTGTACTAGAAAACAGGAAAAAAATTCCAAGTGCGGTGAAATTGCAAAAAAAGTGCAGTCCCACACTTGTTTTTTGTTTGGCTTTTTTGCTAGGTTCACTAAATGCTAAAACTGACCTGACATTATGATTCTCCAGGTCAGTACGAGTTCATAGACACCTAACATAACTAGGTTATTTTTTACCTAAGTGGTGAAAAAAAAATTCCAAACTTTGCTAAAAAAAAAAAAAAAATTGCGCCATTTTCCGATACTCGTAGCGTCTCCATTTTTCATGATCTGAGGTCGGTTGAGGGCTTATTTTTTGCGTGCCGAGATGCCGTTTTTAATGATGGCATATTGGTGCAGATACATTCTTTTGATCGCCCGTTATTGCATTTTAATGCAATGTCGCGGCGACCAAAAAAACGTAATTCTGGCGTTTCGAATTTTTTTTTTCGCTACGCTGTTTAGCGATCAGGTTAATGCTTTTTTTAAATTGATAGATCGGGCGATTCTGAGCGCGGTGATACCAAATATGTGTAGATTTGATTTTTGTATTGATTTATTTTGATTGGGGCGAAAGGGGGGTGATTTAAACTTTTATATTTTTTTTATATTTTTCACATTTTTTTTAACTTTTTTTTTTTTTACTTTTGCCATGCTAGAAGCAGGCACAGCACGATCGCCTCTGCTACATAGCAGCGATCTGCTGTTCGCTGCTATGTAGCAGAATTGCAGGTGTGCTGTGAGCGCCGACCACAGGGTGGCGCTCACAGCTACCGGCGATCAGCAACCATAGAGGTCTCAAGGACCTCTATGGTTACAATGGAGAAGCATCGCCGACCTCCGATCATGTGACGGGGGTCGGCGATGACGTTTGACAGTGGCATTTAACTAGTTAATAGGCGCAGGCAGATCGCGATTCTGCTCGCGCCTATTACGGGCATATGTCAGCTGTTCAAAACAGCTGACATGTTCCGGCTTTGGTGAGGGCTTACCGCCGGAGCCCGCATCAAAGCGGGGCTTCTGACCTCGGACGTACTATCCCGTCCGAGGTCAGAAAGGGGTTAATATAATTTGTATTTTATCCCTATCAGTTCCTGCACATTTTGGGCTTAGAAGGCCAAGGGGCGGTCCTACTCTCCTACCTTCATATGTTACCCTATACAAATCAGGCTGTCAATCACTGATTAGGACCACCCCCTTGAATGACAGGCGTAGAATAAGCAAGAATCTCATAAAAAATGCATTTTATACAGATTTTTTCCCCACAAGCCTATATATGAATCTGCTCAACTCCTGCTCTGTAACCTGGTGCCCATAGATTGTTCAGTATTACTAAGATGACTTGTTACCTTTAGTAGAAGAGAAAACCCCAAGGACAGAAGCATAGTTACACAGTCACACCCAGTGTCAAATTCGAAGGCCCCCTTACCATGGAAAAACAAACAGTATTTTATATGTCACCAGGTGTATCACTGGACCTGTTACACATTTTGTATTGGAGTCCATAAGCTTTAAAGATTTTGCACAGGATTAGAGTTTTTTCTATAAACTCGCCATACCTGTCAATGGCCTTATGTATAAAACAGTCTTCCAGTTCCCAACAGACTCCAAAATGGTGACAATCTGAATACTACATTTCTTAAAGGGGTTGTTCGTAATTGATCATTTGATGTCCTATGAGATCGGCGGGCTCTGTCGCCTGGCACTTTCACCAATCAGCCGAAGTCTGCTCTAGCGATGGTCAGATAGATGTACGGGAGGAACTCCGCTGTCCCGTACATTGCTTAGTGGCTGCTCCCAGATGCTGCAGTTTATCTCGCTTTTCCTTGATTTGTAGATGAACAGCAGTACTCAGCAGCGGCCACTGAGCTCTGTATAGGGCTGCTGTCTTCCACCTCGTACATCGCTTGGTCTCCCAATTCGTCTTAATTAAGTTTTAACCTTAGCCCTGACTTACTATTCATACTGAGGTCACTATTGCTGCCAGCAATTGGTGTTCCAGCACGGGGGCAGTGTTAAATCCATACGGTAAGTATATTATTGTTTCTTTTTTTCAGCTGTGTGAAGGCTACAATAAGCTTAGATGTCCCGTCGTCACTCTGAATTTCAGTTTGTATTCAAGAATCCTAAGGAACAGATTACCGCAATCAGAATCAGAGGTAGAAAGCTTTCTCATCTCAAAAAACTACATTAAAGGGATTATCCAGGACTATTTAATTGTATTACTGTGGGCCACAGAGCCATCACAGGCCACTCCTGCCAGCGATACATTGGCTTCTGCTGACGTCACATCCACAGAGCAGTGGCTTCTCTTCTGCTCTGCTCTGTTGTCCAGGGGAATAACTGCCAATGTCATGCTGCTTGACAGCTGGTTCCCCGCTGCCTAACTGTGGGGAGCCAGCTGACAATTAGTATGTTGTAAGCAGTCACACCCTGTCGACAGAGCAGCCTGGAGAGGAAGAGCTGCTCTGTTCACTTGGAGTAGCTGAAACAGAAGCTGTATGTGACCGCTCTGAACCAGAGCCGAGTAGAACAGGCAAGTAGTTACCGCTGTTAAAAATAATAGTCCTGGACAACCCCTTTAACCTTTTGATAAGCCCAACAGTGGTTACAGAAAAAAAAGCCTTGAATCATAAAATGTGACTCCCAATTTCGACGTTCTTGCCATAAACATGTGAAAACACTAAATTGGCATTAGAATTTCATAATGTGTGGAAATAATTACGCTCGCCTTGGACCAATGCAAACGCTTTATAAAAATGTCAGCACCGTGTGGAAGAGATTGGCAAGGCTCAGCCTGTGAGCCGGTCTGGAGGTGTTACAGAAGAAGGGTTTTCATTCCACAACACCAGAATGAACCATATTAAGCTATTAACTTTCCAGCTATCAATACCTGAATTAAGCCGGAATTTATTTTTAATACATTATGAGAAAATTCATAGCCCCCATAAAAATGTGATTCTCGCAAATAGAAAAAAATATGTTGAATGTCTCTCTATTAAAGCTGCATATTTCTTTCCTTCTCTTGATCCTAAAATTGCCTTACATTTATATGGAAAAAAAAGGCAATATTTTCCTGCGCCGTGTATTTACCCAGTAAAACCAATGCAGACTGTATATAAGGTAATTTGGTGCCGGTCCTTTTTGGTAGAGATTTCATTATTTTGCCTATGTTATGTATTGTGTAGCCTTGCAGATGTGTGCTTGGAAAACACCTGACGTTGGAATGAAACACTTCCCTTCATCCCGCTTTCTTTGCTGAGATGTTTAATAGGAAACTGAAGCTCACTGAGCCATAAACCGTCTGCACCAAGGTAACACTTATTTAATGAGTGAACACAGGAGGGAATTGTGTCAACCTGACGCTGCGCTACCATATGGGTGCGATAGAAATATAGCCGGCAAGAGTGATCAGAAAGCCGCTGTAGAACAGTGACAAAGCGCTTTTCATTAAGGCAACCATGTGGCCATATTTAAAGGGTAAAGGGGTTGTTCAGGTTTAGTAAAAAAGAAAGGTCTGTCTTTCTCTACATACAGTTCCATGCTTGTCCATGGGTATTGCAACTAATACATTGCCAGACACAACCGATACATGAGTGGTGCATTTGCTGGAAAAAAAACTTTTTTTTAACCTTGACAACCTTGTTGAAGAAATGTATACAATAATGAAGCTGACTTAAAGAGGTTGTCCACTACTTTTACATTGATGGCCTACCTTTGGGATAGGTTCTCAATGTCTGATTGGCCAGGGTCTGGCACCCCTGCCAATCAGCTGTTATCGGTGGCGGTGGTGGACGCTGGCTGGAAGTACTTGGAGAGCTGATTGTCTACTTGTAGTGTTTGGGGCTTGTTACTGCACATCTGCCTCCTATTGATTTGTATAGGAGGTGGATATATAGTACCCTGTGGTGGCCACTAGAAGTAGACGTCCAGCTCCACTGCCGCCACTGGTAACAGTTGATAGGTGGTGGTGCCGGGTGCATTACCTCGGCCGATCAGACATTGATGACCTATCCTAAGGATAGGCCATCAATGTAAAAGTAGTGGACAACCTCTTTAATGTGTAGTTACAGCTTAGAGCCACACTTGTCACCAGTTAGTAGGGAATTTATTGTGCTATATGATATCATTGAGCTACAGGGTCATCAATTCCTTGTATTTGCTCATTACTGGGTGCAGGCCTCATTTAATGATAGCTCATATTCAAACAGTTGGTCAATGACTGTATTAAAGTGTAAGTAAAATTTAAAAAAAACAAAACTTTTGACATCTCATGAAGTTGTGTTCAAAATTTGCCTAGAAGGGATCCAGGTCCGATGACCCAAATTGTTCATTAAAATGATGGACCTGAACAGCAGACAGATTCAATACGTAGGTTAGAAGGAGGGCTGTGCCAGCAACAGAGGAGAACAGCGCTAGAAAGAGCACTTCTCCTTTAAGATAGCAATTGATGAGGGTCTAGGGATCAAAATTTCCGATATGTCTGTATAAGTCAAAAGTTTCTTAAAGGGGTCGTGCAGCCTTAGGTTACATGACTACAGTCACTCTATTTGACTTGTGAATCCTCACAGTGCACGCACTTTTCTCTCTGAGGACTTTCTGCTTCCGAGAGTAGGCAGTCATGTGACAACAGGTATTCAATTTGTAAACTTCCAGCCACATTCCGACTAGACATGTTCGGCCTCACTCAGTTCACTTGTATTGTGGGCTGTCATGTACATCTAGTCATCACCCCATCGCATGTTTGCAAATAGAATAATTGCGGTCACATGACCACCCACTCCCGACACTGGAGAATCCTCACAGTGCATAGTTTTTGACTGTAGACTTGTACTCTAAGGCAGGGGTCCCCAACTCCAGTCCTCAAGGCCCACCAACAGGTCATGTTTTCAGGATTTCCTTTGCATTGCACAGGTGATGCAATTATTACCTGGGCAAGACTAAGGAAATCCTGAAAACATGACATGTTGGTGGGCCTTGAGGACTGGAGTTGGGGACCCCTGCTCTAAGGCCGGACAACACCTTTAAGTGTCTAGATGTTCATATTTTCCATTATATCAGTACAGTTTATTCAAGATTTGCAAAAGCAATTTTTTTATAAAAAATGTGAAGTATAATTCTCAAGGAGAATTGCATTTACAATATCTTCAATGAGCAAATTCATCTTGGCTGGTAGTTTAGCAAGATATTCCTCCAGTACTAATGCAACCACAGTCCTCTATTTATAAAGAAAAAACGAAACACATCATTCAGAGCTGCTCTCCTGTCCAGGGAGACTACCTGGGCCAACAAAGTGCAGATCTCAAGGGAAGAATGTCACATCATAAATACCACCTCCTTAACTAGCTTCCTGTTGGATTCCATTTCTCCAGGCAGAGCACAGGATGGTCATGGAACGTGAAACAGCATCACATTGCTACAGGCTTCCACCGCCTGTTGACAGAGTCTAAAAGACAAACCCAGCAACACCGCTATGAAAGCAAGCACTGTAAATCCAAGACTCAGAGCACTGTTAACCACTAACTTGCTTACGAAGAATGCACATTGCTGCACCACTCATTTTTTATGAATTAGAAAAGATATGCTAGAACATTCCTCAGACAACCATTAATAACATCATTGATAGCAGCCAAAGCTTGAAAGTGTGGGCATTTCTGTGTGTGGCACTCATACTCAATGCTGAATAAATCGAGATGCTTTGAAAAATGTTGTTTCGAATTTGGTGATTTTCAGAATGTCGCGTCTTTTCCTCCTTTCTTTTTGTTGCTCCAATGTAAATCTTGAGGAATGTAGGAATGTATAAATATATATACCATATATGATGAAAATCTTGAAGCAAAACTTTTGAAACATCTCAATTTATTCATTATCAAGCATGAATGCTACACACAGAAGTACACACAGTCACACACCTTGGCAGTCTATCAACAAGGTTCTTAATGGTTGTCTGAGGAATGTTCTTTTACACTAAATGCACTTGGACAAAAAAATCATCAAGATCTACTGTTGTACAAATGAGGCCGGCGTCACACTACCGTGTTTTACGGACGTAAGAGAAGTGCTGAAAATACGGATTGCATACGGTACAATGCTTCTCTATGCCCCAGCTCCTATCAGCCGTATTCTACTGATCTGTATTATACGGTCTTCTACGGCCGTAGAAAATAGCAGCATGCTGTGTTTGTCACCGTATTGCGCAAAAAATATGCTGACACACCCTGCCTATGGAGTACTTACGGATCACCATTTTTTGACTTTTCTGGCGTATTACGGCCGTAAAATACAGACCGTATTTTTATACGCTGAGTGTGACGCTGGCCTGACTCAGAGAAAGATGCATGATCAGCATCAATGTATATATTAATCAAGTAAACATTATGACCTGTCCATCATGCAGATATTTACAAGGACTAGAATGGACTATTCGTCATGAGATATGTGTGGAAAGCAAGGAAACAACGCTTATAATAGCCCAAAGTGGTATTCAGAAAATGTAAAATGTATTTATTGAATAAAATACACATCCAGGACAGAGGAAATAGCAGGCAAGCACATGTGTGTGGAAACTGTGATAAACGGGCGCACAAGATAGGAGCAATTACTATTGTATGTAAATATATCTTACTAGATGGTGGCCCGATTCTAACGCATCGGGTATTCTAGAATATGTATTTATGTATGTATATAGCAGCCACATAGTATATAGCACAGGCCACATAGTATATAGGAGCCATGTAGTATATAGCAGACAAATACTACGTGGCCTGTGCTATATATTATGTGGCTGCTATATACATATTGTAGAATACCCGATGCATTAATACAGGCCACGCAATATATAACAGTGGCCACGCAGTACATAACACAGCCACGTACTATATAACACAGCCCACGCAGTATATAGCAGCCACGCAGTATATAACACAGGCGATGTAGTATATAACACAGGACACGCAGTATATAACACTGGCCACGTAATATATAGCATAGCCCACACTGTATATAGCAGCCACGTAGTATATAGCAGCCACGTAGTATATAACACTGCCCACGCAGTTTATAACAGTGGCCGAGTAATATATAGCACAGCCCATGTAGTATATCACACAGCCCAAGCAGTATATAACATTGCCCACGGAGTATATCACACAGCCCACATAGTATATAACACTGCCTATGTAGTATATAGCAGCTACGCGGTATCCAACACAGCCCACGTAGTATACAGCAGTGTGGGCACCATATCCCTGTTAAAAAAAATAATTAAAATAAAAAATAGTTATATACTCACCCCTAGGATCCACCGAAGCTCCGGCGATACGCGTGCGGCTGCCGCCATCTTCCGTTCCCAGGATGCATTGCGAAATTACCCAGATGACTTAGCGGTCTTCTGGGTAATTTCGCAATGCATCGCCGGGAACGGAAGTTGGCGGCCGGCGCGAGCGGCTCGGCGGACTACGGAGGGTGAGAATAGCAGGTTTTTTGTTTTTTTATTATTTTTAACATTACATTTTTTTTTACTATTGATGCCGCATAGGCAGCATCAATAGTAAAAAAGTTGGGGACATACAGGGTTAATAGCAGCGATAACGGAGTGAGTTACCCACGGCGGTAAGCGGTGACTGGAGGGGAGTATGCAGGCGCTGAGCACTGACTGCGGGGAGTAAGGAGCGGCCATTTTCTTCCAGACTGTGCCCGTCGCTGATTGGTTGTGGCTGTTTTTCCGCGACCAATCAGCGACTTGGATTTCCATGACAGACAGAGGCCACGACCAATGAATATCCGTGACAGAAAGAAGGACAGACAGAAAGACGGAAGTGAAGCTTAGACAATTATATAGTAGATACTTCATATCACAAATTATGACGTGTAATAGTATTACTATATTGTTCCAAAAATACTGCCAGTGTCCCAATAAATGTGGTGTCAAGGCTACATATAACGTTGTTAATATATGCCTAGGGAAAATGTACCAGGCAATACAGGGTAAATATGCTTGTAAATTGCCTTGACCATCAATATATGCAGGAGCTCCCAATACTTGCGCATCCGCCCTGATGCATGTTTCGGACCAGCCTTCGTCAGGGGGTCCTCTGTTGGCAGGTCTCTTTGCAATTGTCGACCAATGACATTGCAAATGTGCTCCATGTAGACAAGTTCAGAGACCCTGCAGACCATAGTAGCACATTTAGTCCACAGGCTGTTCACAGTAGCACAAGCAACATATGGCCTGGCATTGTTGTTTTGAAAAATGGCTCCTTTAAGATTAGAAGGATCCGACTACCATACATCATACCACCCTGTACCATAATCTTGGGAGTAGTACTTCAGAGCGTTCCCTCATAAAGGCCTCTTAATGCTCAACTGCGGTGCCAGCACTTGCTCCTCTCTCCCTTGGCCACCTCCTTTTGCAATAGCCCACGTCAGGTTTCTTAGGTCACTCCTAACAAACTCTTCAGACATCATTATCCTGGGCTTTTTAATGCCAGCTCAGTCAGAGGTCAGGTGCTTGGGTATTAAAGGTATTAAGTGACATTGTTCACAGTTGCCTCAAGTATGTCATAGAATTTCATCTACTTGACTTGATTCAGCTCAGCTACTTCTAGGTGTGTACATTTGTCTCTGCTACTCCTGACTTCCATGCTACAGGCAGAGTTATTTCCCAGCTCAGTCCAGCTCGCTAGGTCACAACCCACTCCTCAAAACTGTTGTTGGTCGTATTCACACCTGGCTTTTGTAATCAATGTAAGGAATCTCTTCAAGGGAGTCTCCAGCTTGCCTATGGTTTACTGTTTTCCTGCGGTAAACCATTTTCTTGCTACAAGTCCCAGTTAGCATACATGGTTGTTATTAACCATTTCCCAACTGGAAGATACCAGACTGCACTGGTATCTTGATACTGTATTTACTCCTGTGTTTAACTATTGCCCTGCTGAAAGATTCCAGACTACATTCCTTTGATTAACTGTTTCCCTGCTGGAAAATAACAGTTTCATACAGAGTTACTAAGCCTGTGTGTCTGCATACCGGGTTCTGCTTGATCTGTGTACCTGCTCTGCTTGTTTCTCTGGCTTTCTATATACCCAGCTGTCCTTGTTTTTGCTGATATCCATGTTGTCCTTCAAGACCCACTCCGCTGCACCATTGATTCCTGTTTGTGCTGCTTTCCTAGACCTATAGCTTAGAAAATCCACCTCACCAGGTGAGTCCATAACAAAAGGGAATCTGTCATCATATTCATGCTTTCTGAACTTCAAGCAGTATGAATCAGAGTCCAGCTGCGTAATTGTAGCAAGGTATGTCTGAAATTCTGCAGCATTTCTGAGTAAACATACTTTGTGAAACCAGCAGAGGACTATGTGTCTGAGAATACTAGTCTGATATGGTCTCTGACCAGCTTCTCTCCTACCTGCTTCCCGTGATTATGTACACACATAGGAAGATACCTGTCAGTCAAGCCAAGCCACAAAGTCCCTGGCCAACTTTTCAATGTATGTTTACTCTGAAACGGTACAGTGTTTCAGAGTAGACCATACCTGGCTGCAATCACACAGCCAGTGCCTGGTTCATGCTGTCAGTGGTTCAAGTATCATTAATCTGATCACAGGTTCCCTTTAAACTACCTGTCTTATAATGTTTTGGTCCCCCTTGTGCAATTCTGAAGTTTTGAGGCATGGTCTCTGCAAAGTCTCCATAGGTGCCCTCTGGTCCCTGACACTTAGCAGCAGATGCTCCCCAAGGCCCAAATACCGTAACTGTTTTCACCAGAATTCTAGTGTACGTCTATTTAAATAGATGGAATATTTTTACTTTCTAGAAAGTAGGCGGAACTAATCAGTGGTGGGTAAGACAAAGCATGGCCCACAAGTTCATTATCATAAATGCCCCAAATGTCCCTGACTGGAGAACATTTTTTTTACTCTGATGCTTGGCAGCCTAAAGATGCATCAATTTCTGTAAGAGGCCCTGGCCAACTTTCTCCAGCAGTCTTTTCAAAAAGACAGTTTTGATGAATTAGGGCCTGCGTGCAAAGCAAGCTCTCTCAATAGCTTCAAGATTTACTTATGAAGCCGCAAGCCCACATCCTCAGATCGCTGGCTTCAATTGCTCCATGGTCCAGTTTTGATGCTGACCTGCCAATGATAGCTGCGTTGGCAGCTGGAAAGGGGACAAGACGGGCACCCTAGAGACATGGGTATGGAGCTGCATAACAAGCAAGCTGTGATTCACTACATGCTCTAATATGCTGGCGCATGTCTCCAATATCATTAAGATTTTTCAATAATTTATGCTTCTGTAGTTCTTTTGTGGATCAGACCAAACAGACTAATTCATACTTCCCACGTGCATAAATGAGCTTGGCTGTTTTATTTTGGGAATCTTCCTACCTTGCAAGTTAATTCTTGTCTAGAGTCTACTGACCTTCCTGTAATCCTGAATGTTTTATAATGATCAAACTTGCTTTATAATAGTAATAATAATAATAATAACTGATAATTAAAAATGAAATTAATTAAAAGTAAGTAATAACTGACAATTAAACTTACTTGATGATCAAGTTATTAAAGCCAGAATTTTCCTGTATTTTCGTAAGTTGATTTTCTTTACTTCAGAATTCAATGCTTATAAAAGAATATACAACATATTAACAGCTTGTTATTTTTCTGTTTGCGTAAATATATCTACGAAAAAGAATGGAACAGACATGTATTTCTGTCTTGCTGTTCCGTCTTGACAGCCCATTTCTATAAGGTTAGTTCAGGACTGACGAATAGGAGCATTTTGATCATTTATTCAGTCAGTTTAACCTGTATAATATTAGTAGTTCAGTGATCTGTGCAAGCCTTAAGAACACGTTGGTGCTGTGTTTCTTGGCCAATGTAAAATTCATCGGAACCGTCTTTTCATTGTTCACGTTGCACGATTGTAATATTGAATGTCTTGCTGGAGCGAGAAGGGGAGCCTTGCATTATGGATAAGTGTATTTTTGTGAATAGATACCTTCTGAACAAGTCCCTGCGGGGGCATATCTTCTTCTTGGGGTCAGGAATGTTATAAGGTAGATTTGACTTCTCCAGGATATTGTGTCTGTCTCTGTACATTTAAATTGCCACAGAAAGCTCTTTGGAGCAAAGTACTATGTTTTCTTTGTACAAGAGCCAGGGATTTTCTTCCCTTTTGGGAATTCTCAGTCTCGTATTTAAACATACAAACGGAGCATGTTTAACCTATTGACTGTTATGTGCGGGCAGCTGCAAAACCACTGGATAAAAGTGAAAGTCAAGCTATATTATGAAATGAGGGCAGGAGTATAAACTACCCTGGTAACACAGCTACACTTTATCTCAGGGATTCCGAAGGTTGACAGGTAGAATGATAGGAGACCCTGCAACATCTGACAATACGCACAATTGTATCTTCTTCCAATAACTCTTTTTTTCCAGTCTTTAACCTGTTATTTTCAGATACCTCCTCCTTTGCCCTTATTATACACCACTGTCCTGGGTGCATAGGACTTTATACTGTATGATATGATTGGCACATTTCATGTCTATCGATATTGTGCAGCATGATGGGGTGTACTATTCAGTTCTACCCTATGGTGGGGTCTGATTACTCATGTCAGTTGTGTACCCTTCGTTAATTGGCACACATACAGGATTTAGGAGGATACTAGTGATTTTATTATTACTACTACACATTGCTTGTGTAGCTTGAAGTAATTTCTAGTTTATGATTAGGCTTCTTTATAGATTCTATCTCTTTTAAGATCACTTGCTTTTCCAACTTAGGTTGAATATGTTTAATAGTTCAAGTTCTGGAAATGGAAGAGGAATGAAATTGTTCCTGAACTACCTACCTGGGGCAGTGCTGGGCTCTGAATGCTGAGTATTCTGACCCCGGTCTGTTGCCGGCTCGTTACTGCTGATCTGAGCTGACAACAGAGTGCGCTGTCATTGTGCACAGTGCACAGCGCCCAGGGACTAGCCCAGCCCCTGAAAGGAGCGTCACTAATGGTGCTTTCTTTCGGGGAGGGGGCAGAACTGCAGCATTTGCCTCCTAATTATGCCTCATTTGACTATCCCATCATGCAATGGTATACTCAAACAAAGTGTCATCAGAAAGGAAGTGGAAAAAAATAGATTAGCAGTTAGATAGTATAGTTAGGGAAGGGTAGGGAATTATTACTGCAAGTATATTAGAAAATAGTTTAGATTATGGCACTAAATAGATAGGGATTTAGAATGAAAATTACTTTGAATTTGGACTGCCCCTTTAAGCCTCAGCTGGGGAGAGTGCATCATTGGATTTTTTTTTGAATGGCGTTCTCTTTTAGTCACCTGACGTCTGCAGCCAGTTACAGACTGCAGCGGTGCTGGGACTTCCATACGGGACAGATAATTGTTTCCAGAGCCAGCAGAACAAGTTGCGTATGCCTCTGATTATTATTTTTAATCATTCCATAGTTAAAAAACAATGCAGTTTACTTTTGGACAACCCCTTTAACAGTTAGCTGTACTTAATAAAGTTGCACTAAGTTTCTGTCTGCAATCTTTGAGTCTGAGGAGTGTCCCACCCTGTAATATAGGCTGAATGTGAGCTGTGCAGAGCTGCAGTCTTAATGTGCTTTCATGTATCAAAATATATACTATATTAAAGGGGTGGTGACATCAGGGCAACCTTTGCCATAGTGTCCTATGTGGGGGATCCTAAACCCACTTTTTAGAGTCATAGTGATGAGACGCTGAGGAGGAGGGAGTGAGGCCATTTATGTCCAGCCATTAATCAGCCAAAAAGCTGCATCTCCCCTCATCATATAGACAATATCTGTAATGAGAGTTCGTATTTTCTTTATTTGAAAACCCCCCATTGTAATGCAGTGATGTGCTGAAACGCCATTGACCTGTCACGCAGCACAGCGATTCTGCTGTCAATCTGCCCATCTGATATGGCCCCGAGTCAGCTAGACAATGTATTAAAACATTAATTACCAACCAGGTGAATGTTACTCCAGGTAAAAAAAAAAAAATCAGATGCTTCATTTCATAGAAAGCCTTGGGCCGATTTTGAACTTGTGTTACAAGTGTTGTATTATGTGCCTGTCTTTGTCTTAAAGAGCTCTTTGAGTTTTGATTTTACAGGATATGTACCCCAGGCTGCAGTCAAATTAAAATATTATACTTATCCCTGTCAAGGTTTTGATTTCATGTAATTAGTGTTTTTGCAACATGTGAATGTGTCTGTACAAAGTAAAGTCACTCCGGGCAAAATATTGTATGTATATTGTTATGGGAATAGGGGAAACCCTCTGTGTTGTTATGGAACATATTGGTGCAGTGCTCCACCTACAGGTAATCTGGAGGAATTACTACTACTTACATTTGTAGAAATGTCTTGCTAACGATAGTTTAAGCTTTTAAAGGGAATCTGACACCAGATTTTTTGCCACCTAATCTGAGAGCAGCATAATGTAAAGGAAGAGACCCGAATTACAGCAATGTATCACTTACTAGGCTGCTCATTGTAGTTTTCATTAAAATCTTTTTTTTATCAGTTGGAGATTATCACATGAGAACTAGTAAACCTCCTGCCCTGTAGTCCTCCATTTTTATAAGCTCTGTATAACCTTGCCCTCAACACTGATTGGCAGTTGCCTGCCTATGCACAGTGTGCACAGAAAGCAGCCAATGAGTTATACCGAGCTCAGCATTCATAGAACTGCTAGATCTTCAGCAAAGAAGACAGTAACTTTATCAAAACTGCAGCACCCAGCCCAGTAAGTGATTAATTGTTGGAATCAGGGTCTCTGCCCCAAAATCTTGCTGCTGTCAGATGGGGTAGCAAAAACCTGATGATCGATTTCCTGTAACTATATACATACCAAGTCCCAATTATTATTTTCATAATATTTGTGTATCTCTGCTAGGTTGATGCTTAAGAAAAAAAAGACTGTGTCATAGTCAATTATAGGTTTTATTTTTTGATCTGTAACATAATATTTTAAAACAGTTTGACAAATTAATGCTGCATTTTAATAGGCGTATGTTGTAAATCTTTAATATAACACCCATAGCCTGCTTAGGTCTTCTACTCCTTATTATGGAGGTATTACCTCCATAAAACATTGCTGATAGACCTAAACGGACCGTATGGCACAAATGGTGTGGGTCCATAAAATAGACCTGTAGGTAGTGTGCGTCACATATGAGAAAATGTTAATCTTATCCAGCACTCAATCTCAAAATTTACATAAAAAAGAGCTTTATTAATCGATTAATTAGTGTCCAAAAAACACACAAGTTTGAAAACAGGGCATCCTGAGAATAAATCCTACGCATTTCGAACCTGAAAATAAAACTGTTCTTTTTCAAGGTTCTGACTCCCATCTACATGATTTCTAAAGATAATAGGGAGCCCAAAGTTCCTTTTAGAGGAGAAAAGTCCTAATTGATAAAACAAAAGGATTTCCTTGGGCAAATCTACTCATTCCGCGAGTGTTTACCGGCAGTAAATGTGCCCAGCTTGGGTTAGTATGTGAAGTGCCTTCTTAACCTGTGCCGAGGTTGTGTCTGCTGAAAGCTTCGGACTTTGCAATAGTCCCTTTAGGCTTTTCTGAAATGTCATCAACTCTAATTGCTGCTTGACCCATTCCTCTCTCGCAAGGAAACAAGGTTTATGTGTCTTTGTCTGTACAACGCCTGCTGTCATTTCACCGGAATCAGTACAGCTGGAATTGTTACAAAGATTAGTCCCTGTGGCTTTCTAAACATAACGCTGCCTGACAACCCTGACCTAAACGTTTTTTGACACAGTTATACTAGTTTAGAGGTTTACTGTGTCTTGTAGGAAGGTGCGAGATGAAATGCAGGAGCCACAATGGTGAATGGAGACCGACGCATTATACAGTATGGATGGCAGTCAATAATGTTATTTTATTACGTCAGTGTGAAAAAGGTTTTATAAAAAGTGACTGTGACTAAACAGTCCCCAAAAACTCTTCCATGGAATGAATAGAGCTCATAAATACTTCTGTAAAAAATTAGTCTGAAGCTAAGAATACAGCTTGTACTAAATAATAATTTGATCAAACATTTTGTGTAAGATCAAACAGATTTTTACTTTTTTTATTTTTACTTTTTTTTTTTAGAATTTTTAATATTTGATAGTTTGGTTAGATTTTTGTAAATATTATTATTCTTTTTTTCATGATTTTGTTTTATCTCATTTACAGCATATAAACAATGATCACATACATGGAGAAAAAAAAGAATTTGTTTGCCGATGGTTGGACTGTTCGAGAGAGCAGAAGCCATTCAAGGCTCAGTACATGTTGGTGGTCCACATGAGGCGACACACAGGGGAGAAGCCACACAAATGCACTGTAAGTAATAGTGATATCTCACACTGATACACATTTATCAAGTTGCCTAATAGGAAAAATTTTCACTAAATGATTTTTCACCAAAAGTCTCAAATTAAATGTATCTTTTTAAAAAATCCAATTAATTGAACTGAAATGAATTGAAGAAAAAGGAGGCTAATGAGTCTTGACAAAACTTAACCCTGTTATTTTTCTAGCTCTCTGTAATATTGACATATCTACCTTTTTGTTATGAGATGTGAATATGCAATACTGAGGATACCACTGAATTAGCCACAGAAAAAAAAGTGGCCTTCCTTTCACACGTCCGTATAATACCGGTACCAGAAAAACTGGTTGGTAGGACTAGCAGAAAGCACCGAGTAAATATAGATGTTTATTATTATTGGTGCGTTCGCAGCCCTGGGTCCACCGTGCAGGAGGAACCTGCTGCTAGTGAATGGTGGCACTATTTGGCAGTATAGGCTAGCTCTGTTACTTCACAGGGTAGTCGTGAATGGAAAGCACTGCGCCCTGTTAGACTCACAGGAGCACAAGCTAACTGCCGAACTGATAGCAGTCAGTGGTCATGCAAACACACAATCTCCTCACCAGAGGTGCCGGTATTCTAGGGGCTTATTTCAGCCGGGTCCCTGAATACAATCACACATAACCACACGCAAAGCACATAACTTGGATTGATACTAGTGCATGGCCGTGCGGCCATGCGAACCTTTTATAGCTTCAGCAAGTACAGGACTTTCCCAGAAGGACCAAAGGGAGGCTGCCACAGAAGTTGAGCACCTTCAGAACCTTCCTAGAGGACCAATGGGATTAGCTGCAGTATCTAAGCATGTGACCCATGATCTCCAACGAGAGATCTTACTCTGGGCATGCTCAGAAGGGGAAGAGCAGGACTTAGTCCCAAAAACATCTGCTCGCCGCTGCCCAGTAATGGCTACAATGTCAGAAGCTGGAAAGGCAGCAGTAACCCTTTGCACAGAGTCAGACTGAGCGAGACGCTGGGACCGACGTCTCCGCTGAGCCGGCTCCACTGCGGCAGGAGAAGAATGGGAGACCGCAGCGGAGATGGCCCGAGATTCCCCCTGTGCAGAGGCGGGAACTCGACCCCTAACACTGGTCATCAGTGTTTTGGGTCAGTGTGCCATCCGTTTTTTTCCGGTATGGCTTAAGAAAAATTAATTTCAAAGTTCCTCCTATAATTTTCAATGTTAAAAACATACAGCACACAAACGGCACACGGATGACACACAGATGCCATACATGTTTTACATAGGCCCATAGACTTATTTGGCCCTTATCATCCCTGTGGCAGGAAAAATCGGACATGTCTCCATGTAATTCACACAGACATACGATCCATGTGAAGATCACCATAAGTTTTAATAGATATATATAAATACCTGTCTCCGGTACGTGTGAAAACTGATGCCACACGCACTTGTGAAGGGGGCCTAAGGTAAACTAACAAAGACCATTACTTACTGTATATTAAAATTGATGCTATGTAATAGCACATGTGAATCTACCCGCCAGTTT
The DNA here is from genome assembly GCF_032444005.1 of Ranitomeya imitator. Taxonomy (NCBI): domain Eukaryota; kingdom Metazoa; phylum Chordata; class Amphibia; order Anura; family Dendrobatidae; genus Ranitomeya; species Ranitomeya imitator. Next base: position 149,132,880 of record NC_091287.1, read on the forward strand.
GATAAATGCTGATCAACAATGAGGCCTCATTTAGAGAAGAAATTGACAAGATAGTGCAACCACCTGTAACCAATTCAGGACATGGACATTTTACTCCTTTCCTAAAAGGCACATTTTCAATTTTTTTTTTCCGGTGGGCATTATTTTTATTGCTGATTTCACCTGTAACTGAGGCAGATATATTAGCCCCAGTTGCAGAGGAAATTCAGCCCTCTTTCTGCACAGTAGAGCTTACTAGGTCACCTAGAATCCAACAGCTCTGCACTCTCTCTATACCCATCGATTACATGATGTCGAGATCTGGATGGGTAACTACTGACAGCGCTTCCTATACTGTGTACACATCGCTTGTTTAGTGTTGTATATACAGTGATCAGGATGGCTGAGATGGTATCGAACCATCTCATAACTTTTATTTTATCATCTCTGCTTTCTCTATGGGGAGTCTGGAATCTGCAGTTGCTCGACCAGGTGTAAGCAGCTTACTTTGCAATAACGTTTTAGAATACAGATATTTAAAATCTATGGGTGTTCTGGAACTGGCTAGTAATATTTTGGAAATATATATTCAAATGGGAAACCTCTTATGAAATATTTACAGTACTTACAAAACGATGATATACTTTCTTGTCTTGTAGTTTGAAGGGTGTTCAAAGGCTTACTCCAGATTAGAAAACTTGAAAACGCACTTGCGATCTCACACTGGAGAGAAACCATATGTCTGTGAGCATGAAGGCTGCAATAAGGCTTTCTCCAATGCATCGGACAGAGCGAAGCACCAAAACCGCACTCATTCCAATGAGGTAAGTGCCAACAGCCATAACATTTACAGCCCATTTAGATGGGCAGATTTCTGCACATAAGCAAATACCAATGAACTAATATACAAGTCGGTCAGCACTTGTTTATGGTCTCGTTAACAATCTCAGATGATTGTTAATGCAATGTTCTGTCGACATACAGTGTTCTTGTCGGCAGTACATCCCCTGTTTACATGGGGTGATGTGTTGCTGACAACAATAACTTAATGGTTGAAAAAAAAAAAAATAAAGAATTATAATGGTTGGCGTTAATGTTGCAGTCGGCAGAAAAAACCCTGTTTTTGCTTGTCCGTAAGTTGATCACCTGCGTATTTGTACAGACTGAGAATCGAAGCATTCTTATAAAATATTGCCAGTAAATGTACCTTGATGCATCATACTATATCTTTACTATGTTTTAGACACACAACACAATCAGTGAATTTATTCCATGAGCCTCCACCTTATATTGTGGACCACCAGTTTTCTAATTGAATATATGCAAGTGCTAATGGAAAATTCATCAGTATAATCTTTGAATTGTGTACGGTAATTTCTTACCTTCAAACATTGCTATGAATATGCTTTATGCTTTGCTCAAAAAGGAAAAAAAGGGGGGGGGAAGGGGGACCCACTACGAGGTTTGACGTGACGTGGCAGTGGGCTTCATACAGTCTGATCAGAATGTTAAACTGAAAACCTCATGTTCAGTTATATAAAATTTTTGCCTAGCGGCTTTAGATCAACATATGATTTTGGGATGTGCGGTTCATGCTCCTTTTTTTTTTCTTTATTGCTATGAATATGCCATATTAGGGTCAACTCCCCAGTTCTTTTTGGATTCTGGAATTTTAAGTTCTAATTAATATAAAATAATAAAAGTTTAAATATATAATTCTTCATATTGTTAGATGTTTATATTTTCTTACGTATCAAACAGTTTCAAACTTACTATAAGAAGTTTTTGTCCATGAAGTGGATATCATAGCAACACTAATATGTGCTCAAGAACAGTCTTCTTCTGCTAGTCTGCACAGTATTTTTTGTTAAACCTGCTACTTGCGCCTCAGAGCTGTACTTCCTACTGTAATTAATGACAAGAAGGAGCATTTGGAAGATTAAAATAACAAACTGCATCCAACCGTCAGTAATGTGTTATCATTCTGATGTGCAAGTTTTGCATGCTCGGTGAAAAACTCATCAAAGAATAACCACTCTTTAATTTTTTCATAAATGGATAGTACATGTAAAAATAAGAAACTTTATAATAAGATTCTAAACTGATTATTCATTCTCAAAATTCTCAACTCACTGATGAAATCTATCTTCATTAAATATAGATTTTTCCATTACTTAGATAAGGTATGACCGTTAGTGCTCATAAAGTTTTGTTGAGAATTTTTACTGTCATTCCCAGCAGAAGATCGGTGTCAGCCTCCGTCTCCTTCCCCTCTATGCTATATAGAATTTTAAAAGCACCAATTGTCATCTATCTCAGTTACGATAAAATTATACAGACACAGATTATACCTGTGAATTGAGAGTGAAAGATCAATACAGTGGTGTGTATTTCTTTCCTGCATGAAGTTGACCAATCATAAGCAGGCAGCGTCATGCAGAGAAGAAAAGATCATGCCCTCCTCATGATCTATGCAGCTACAGTGTAGAGATATAGCAGATTTGAGTTATGTTTCATTAGAAACCCTTACAGATCTAATCCTACCCCACACTGACTGCCATGAGATGAGATCTGGAAGTGTTTGTAATGATATGTAACTCAGCTTTGTGTTAATTCCTTATACAGCAGCTGCAGAGGAAGATCCAACCTCATGCAGTGGAAGATGTATATGCCCCAAAGCCAAATCTCTGGTAATACCCAGTTGAACAATAACATAAATTATACACTATACTTTACAAGTTAAAACCTCTGCAAGAAGGAGAAGAAAAATAAAAACAAAGTTTTACTCTGCATCCAGTATTCCCTTATACTGTATGGCCAGTATGTAATATGATGAAAGGTGCCCATTTAATTGGGATTTATAAATGAAAGCTGCTTGTTTTGGATTTTGAATTTATTTCAATTGAAGGATCAAAGATCAAGAATGATCTGTTGGCATGCAAATTTATTATAAGAAATAGAGTTATGTAATGGTGAGCCCTGATTATTGTGAGAACCTTTTGTTGGAGTTCTTCTAGAAGTGTAGAATACATATAGTTTTTTTATGAAAGTAGTCAGAACAGAATTACAAGAACACTAGATAATATAATTAATGAAGTCATCCCACTAAGTTTTTCATTTGTAAAATACGTGTGCACTGTATGTGCATGTAATGTAGTGTAGAATGGGGAAAATAAGTATTTGATACACTGCCGATTTCGAACGTTTTTCCACCTACAAAAATGGAGAGGTCTGTAATTTTTATTGTAGATGCACTTCAATTGCGAGAGACAGAATCGAAAAATAAAAAAACAGAAAATCGCATTGTATAATTTTTAAATAATTAAATTGAATTTTATTGCATGAAATGAGTATTTGATCACCTACCAACCAGCAAGAATTGTGGCTCTCACAGACCTGTTAGTTTTTCTTTAAGAAGCCCTCCTACTCTGCACTCATTACCTCTATTAATCGCACCTGTTTGAATTTGTTACCTGTGTAAAAGATTAAAAGACACCTATCATCACATTCAATCAATCACACTCCAACCTCTTCACCATGGCCAAGACCAAAGAACTGTGTAAGGACACCAGGGACAAAATTGTAGACCTGCACAAGGTTGGGATGGGCTACATGACAATAGGCAAGCACCTTGGTGAGAATTAAAAAAACTGTTGGCACACTTATTAGAAAATAAAAGAAACACAAGATGACTGTCAATCTTCCTCGTTCTGGGCTCCATGCAAGATCTTGCCTCATGGGGTAATGATGGCCATACAGCCAGATGAATTCTGGCTGTATGGCCATAGTTAAGTCAGCGTGCCACACTCCCCGGAGGAAGGCAAGCAGCAAAACGTGCGTAGGGGAATGCAGGACACATCTACACTCTGGTAATGAATACTACTATTTCCAGCTTTACTTCTTTCCATTGCACATGCGCTTTACTGCAGACTTAACTATGGCCATATAGCCAGCATTCATCTGGCATTTTCAGACCAACAGCAACTTATAAATCCCTTATTGCATTTTGCACTTTATGACACAGTATGATCGCTGTTTAGGTTTGAATGGGAATACATCTACCCTGCCTTTTAAATAGATTGGTATATTGCATACTACTTTGTTCAGGGTACTTGTATCCCCAACTCCATATTTATGCGCCATAAATACTACCATGTGATTATTTGCCCATATTTCATTTTGTGCCCTGTTTTTTTTGGTTCAGTCTGTTTGTTTTTTTTAACTTTTCAATACTAATTATTAATCAGTTATTGTTTTAAATAAAATGTATACATTTTTAATCTATTTTCCTTTTATGGTCTTTTGTGCACCAATCCTTTTTATGACCCACTATTGAGATTACGTAGGCTCTAGGCACACTAATGTGTTTTACTGTTAGTTGTTCCTGTTAGCATCCTTGAACATATCGCCATCTAGGGATTCAGACACATAATGCATCAGTTATGCCACAATATTGCCTATGTTGTGTATGTGCTACAGACATAATTTGCAGGTATACATTACACGTATTTACTTAGAGATTGAGGATTGAATTAAAATAATGGCACCATGTGCGTTTGCAAACTTTACAGAACTACCGTACATCATTCTATAGAGCAATCAGTAAAATAATTTTCCATTCTTTTTCCCTGAAGAAACCATACGTGTGCAAGATCCCTGGCTGCACTAAACGTTACACAGATCCCAGCTCTCTGAGAAAACATGTAAAAACAGTGCATGGTCCTGAGGCACACGTAACGAAGAAACAGCGAGGAGACATCCACCCAAGACCTCCTCCACCCCGGGAACCTGGAAGCCATTCACAGTCCCGATCACCTGGTCACCCCATTCAGGGTGCACATGGCGAGCACAAGGACCTCAATAACACTACCTCAAAGCATGAAGAATGCCTCCACGTAAAATCAGTAAAGACTGAAAAGCCAATGGTATGTAGACACCAGTTTACATTGTCTTTCTCTGCCCCTTCCATGTCGCTTAAAGAACATATTGAGCAACTTACATTTTTTATTCAGTTTTCAGAAATGGGCCAAAATCTTTATCTAACATTATGGACGTATGTTCTCAGCCATGAACCCGTAACTTTCATATTATAGTCTTTTCACACAGCTCTAAATAATATAATACAACCACTTCTGCGGAGGTTTGACACACATCGGGGTGTCACATGTCATCTTGGGGTCCTTCACTCTTCTGATTTTAAGCATTTCCTAATGCAGGGCCTGAGGGGGGCACTAAGAAATACCTAGTGTTATTTTACACCCATGCAGCCATGCAGTAGGTATAATCTTGCCCAGAATACGTCTTTAAATGCACATGTAATAATGTATCATCTTTTTCAGGAATTGATTTTGTAGGATGTGCTTAGCTTCCTGCAAGTACTGTATTTTCTGGCGTATAAGACTACCTTTTAACCCCTGAAAATCTTCTCAAAAGTCGGGTATCGTCTTATACGCCAGGTGTCGTCTTATAGGGCAGGTGCGGAGTAATCTGCGGTCGCTGCATATTGTGGGGGAAGCGACCCCAATGACGAGGTGAGGGGGCACCTCACCGGGAAGGTGTAAGTGAAGCAGAGGCAGAGAAGGAGATAATAGGATACAAGGGCGAGCCAGATGAGTGAAAGAGGAGTGTTTTTCTAGGCACAGCACCGCTCTCTCTCTCTTTTTTGCATACCCCTGGCATCCCAGACGCTGACAGTTTGCTTCACTTACACCTTCCTGGTGAGGCGCTCCCTCACCTCGTCATCGGGACCACTCCCCCCCCCACTATATACGTCAACCGCAAATTGCTCCGCACCCACCCTATAAAACGACACCCGGCATATAAGACAACCCCCGACTTTTGAGAAGATTTTATATTTTAACTGGAAAAGTTGGGGGTCGTCTTATACGCCCAGTCATCTTATACGCCGGAAATAAGACATGAGCTGTGCCTCTTCACATTCTGTACATAATCTAAGCTTGAGACATGATTTCACAATGTAATTTATGAGGCTGACTTGCCTTAACCAAACTTAAGGTACTGTCACACTAGACGATATCGCTAGCGATCCGTGACGTTGCAGCGTCCTCGCTAGCGATATCGTCCAGTGTGACAGGCAGCAGCGATCAGGCCCCTGCTGGGAGATCGCTGGTCGGGGAAAAAAGTCCAGAACTTTATTTCGTCGCTGGACTCCCCGTAGACATCGCTGAATCGGCGTGTGTGACACCGATTCAGCGATGTCTTCGCTGGTAACCAGGGTAAACATCGGGTAACTAAGCGCAGGGCCGCGCTTAGTAACCCGATGTTTACCCTGGTTACCATCCTAAAAGTAAAAAAACAAACACTACATACTTACCTACAGCCGTCTGTCCTCCAGCGCTGTGCTCTGCACTCCTCCTGCTCTGGCTGTGAGCGTCGGTCAGCCGGAAAGCAGAGCGGTGACGTCACCGCTCTGCTTTCTGGCTGCCCGGCGCTCACAGCCAGACCAGAGAAGCAGAGCGCCGAGGACAGACGGCTGTAGGTAAGTATGTAGCGTTTGTTTTTTTACTTTTTAGGATGGTAACCAGGGTAAACATCGGGTTACTAAGCGCGGCCCTGCGCTTAGTTACCCGATGTTTACCCTGGTTACCGGGGACCTCGGGATCGTTGGTCGCTGGAGAGCTGTCTGTGTGACAGCTCTCCAGCGACCAAACAGCGACGCTGCAGCGATCCGGATCGTTGTCGGTATCGCTGCAGCGTCGCTATGTGTGACGGTACCTTTACCTTTATAAAATCACAAAGAAACTCTTTGAATATTTGCAACAGGTTTTTCTGCACCAAAAAACTAGAATATTGGCAGGAAAAATGCTGCGTAAAACACGTGCATTTTTACTTGTGTTTTTTCCCCCATTTATTTGGATTGGTGAAAAATACTGAAATGATGCTGAAATAATTCACATGCTTTAGCGATAAAAAAAATAACGCTTTGATGGTTCAAATTCACAAGGAGAAAATAAGCAGCAGATGCATGAAATTTCAGAAATCTCATTCACTTTGCTATTACTGTACTTTGTATTGTAAAGTGTAGTGGGTTTTTTCTTTCTTGAAAACGCAAGGAAAAAAGACGGCAAAAATGCAAAGTGTGAAGAAGCCCTAAAAGGCAATTAGAACAAAATTAATATAAAACATGTAATCAGTTGGCAACAGATACAAAGCTCCAGGCAAAGTTCCCACAATGGTCTGTTATCTCGTTTTTGATGCTGTGTGTTTTCCATTCATCAAAAATGCGGCGTCTTACAGTTCCAGCAAAGTGGATGGGATTTATAGAAATCTCATGTACACTGTGCGTCTTATTTACGCTGTGGAAACTTACCTGCCGTGCGGGTTTGAAATCCTCAGCATGTTAATTTCTCTTGTTTGTACACTGAGGTTTATGTGCAGATTTTCCCCATAGACTTACATTACATGCGGAAAATCCCGCATGCATACAAAAAAGCATGTAGTCCGCACCTAAGTATATATAAATAGAGTTCAGTGACATCAAAATACCAGGCCCCGGCTGCAACCGCCCCGGCTGAAAACTATGAATGAGGAGATGCTGCGAGCGGAGCTTCAGTGACTAGCGGTGCCGTCACTGATGCTGCGCTCCCTCACAGCCTGAAGTGCATTTTCCACGGTCCAGAGGTCATCCCAGTTCAGCACGGCTGCAAGCGACAGCTTCTGTGACTAGCGGTGCCGCCTCTGATGCTGCGCTGCCTCACAGCCTGATCTGCGCTGAGCTCTGGAGCGTGACACTCGCATGGCAATGGTCCGTTTTTTCAGTCCAGAGTGCCTAACATTTTTTTTCTCACATATGGGTATGAGTCCTTAGGGTAAATCTCCATGCTGTAAATTCTGGTGTGGAAATTTCTGCACCTAAAAGTCAGTTTCTTTCATCTATTGAATAGGCAGAATTTCAGAATTTTACGTAAGAAATCTGTCGCAAATGCAGAATGTTTAAAAATACCCTTATACACAGCAATAAATAGATTAATAGAATTTGGTAAGTCAATGATTTTAAATTAAAAGGAGACATCCGGTTGAGTTTTTTGTACTTACAAAATGAAATGTGTTTAGGACTTACTGCAAATTTGCATTATTTTCTTTCTGGCTGCATTTCACATGGTCTAACCTAAATCCTTTAGATAATGCATGCAAAGTACAAAGATGACTTCTTTGTGATTACTAAGATGTAACAATGTTGTAGCTTGAATTTACTAATTTAATGTTTTTTTCTGTTTGATGTTATTAAATGTCTTTCTCAAACTTTCTAAGGACAGTGGGTAATAAGGTGAGGGCTGATACTCTTTTCTATATATTTGGATCAGTAATACCATTTCCTCATCATCACGGTTTTAACTAGAATAGTTTTGAAACATGATTTGTCTCATTTCCTTCAGAATAGATTTTTTTTTATATATATATACATATATATATATACATATACAGTGGGGGAAATAAGTATTTAATGCCTTCCTGATTTTGTAAGTTTGCCCACTGACAAAGACATGAACAGTCTATAATTTTAATTTAACATTGAGAGACAGGATATCAAAAATAAAATCAAGAAAATCACATTGTATAAATTATATAAATTTATTTGAATTTTGCAGTGAGAAATAAGTATTTGATCCCTCTGGCAAACAAGACTTAATACTTGGTGGCAAAACCCTTATTGGCAAGCACAGCAGTCAGACGTTTTTTGTAGTTGATGATGAGGTTCGCGCACATGTCAGGAGAAATTTTGGTCCACGCCTCTTTGCAGATCGTCTCTAAATCATTAAGATTTTGAGGCTGTTGCTTGTCAACTCGGAGCTTCAATTCAATAAGTTTTCTATGGGATTAAGGTCTGGAGACTGGCTAGGTCACTCCATGACCTTAATGTACTTTTTTTTTGAGCCACCCCTTTGTTGCCTTGGCTGTATGTTTTTAGGTAATTGTCTTGCTGGAAGACCCAGCCACAACCCGTTTTTAATGTCCTGGCGGAGGGAAGGAGGTTGTCACTCAGGATTTTACGGTACATGGTTTTAGGGCTAGCGGAACGCACCGAGTATAGGAAAGAAACAGCAAGGTGCGTTCGCAGCCCGGGGTCCACCGTGCAGAGATATCTGCTGCAAAGTAATTGGCGGCACTATATGGCGGTATAAGCGAACTCTGTTAACTTCACAGAATTGCAAAGATATGAAAACGCTGTGCCCTGTTAACCTCACAGGGATCACAGCTAACTAACTGAGCAAGGCAAATAGTGGTTATGCAGACAGCATAGCACACAAACAAGTCCTCACCGGAGGTGACGATATTCTAGGAGCTTATTTCAGCCGGGCCCTGAATCCAAGCATACAAAATTCCTCACCGGAGGTGCCGGTATTCTATGGGCCTATTTCAGCCATCCCTGACCACATGCAGACATGATCACCAAGTAGCATAGCTCATAACATAGATTGATACTAGCGCATGGCCGTGCGGCCATGTGAACCTTATATAGCTGCAGCAGACAAGGACCTACCTTGTGGTCCAATTGGAGCTGCTATAGGACCTGAGCGTGTGACCCCCGACATCCAATGAGAGGTCCTCCAGTGGGCATAGTCAGTGTGTACAAAGCAGGGCTTAGTCCCAGAAAAGCCTGTTCGCCGCTGACCAGTGCTGACTACAAAAGCAGAGTCTGGAAAGGCAGTAGTAACCCTTTGCACAGTATCAGGCTGAGCGAGACACTAGGACCGATGTCTCCACTGAGCAGGCTCCGCTGCGGCTGATGCAGAATGGGAGACCGCAGCAGACATGGCTCAAGATTCCCCCTGTGCAGCGGCGGGAACTCGACCCCTGACACATGGCTCCATCTATTCTCCCATTGATGCGGTGAAGTAGTCCTGTGCCATTAGCAGAGAAACACCCCCAAAACATAATGTTTCCACTTCCATGCTTGACAGTGGGGACGGTATTCTTTGGGTCATAGGCAGCATTTCTCTTACTCCAAACACAGCGAGTTGAGTTAATGCCAAAGACCTCAATTTCTGTCTTATCTGACCCCAGCACCTTCTCCCAATCACTCACAGAATCATCCAGGTGTTCATTGGCAAACTTCAGACGGGCCTGCACATGTACCATCTTGAACAGGGGGACTTTGCAGGCACTGCAGGATTTTAAACCTTTACGACGTAATGTGTTACCAATGGTTTTCTTGATGACTGTGGTTCCAGCTGCCTTTAGATCATTAACAAGTTTCCCCCGTGTAGTTTTAGGCTGATCTCTCACCTTCCTCATGATAAAGGATACCTCACGAGGTGAGATTTTGCATGGTGCCCCAGATCGATGTCGATTGACAGTTGTTTGTATTTCTTCCATTTTCTTACTATTTCACCAACAGTTGGCTCCGTCTCACCCAGTGTCTTACTTATGATTTTGTAGCCCATTCCTGCATCATGCAGGTCTATGATCTTGTCCATGACAACCTCTTTGTTCTTGCCCATGTTGTAGAGGTTAGAGTCTGTCTGATTAACTGAGTCTGTGGACAGGAGTCTTTTATAAAGGTGACTATGTAAGACAGCTGTCTTTAATGCAGGTAACGAGTTGATTAGGAGCGTCTAACTGGTCTGTAGGAGCCAGAATTCGTAATGGTTTGTAGGGGATCAAATACTTATTTCTCAATGCAAAATACAAATAAATTTATATAATTTATACAATGTGATTTTCTGGATTTTATTTTTGATATTCTTTCTCTCAATGACAAAATTAACCTACCGTTAAAATGATAGACTGTTCATGTCTTTGTCAGTGGGCAAACATACAAAATCAGCAAGGGATCAAATATTTATTTCCCCCACTGTAGTTGACTTTTGTTTTGTGTTGTTTGCATTGTTTGTTTCAGTGCTTGTTAGTCATGTACTATCATGTATGTTTTTACTGTTTTTGTTCTAAAAATGATCAAAGTGTGTAAATATGAAGAATATTTACGGTTCCAATGCAAAAAGATAAAAAGCATGTAAGTTGCTTGTATTATATCTATGGCCAATACATCTTGCCTTTAGACCACTCTGTGCATGTTCTTTAATATGTTGTTAACTTATTCATATTTTTTTATGTCAAGCAGACATCTCAGCCAAGCCCTGGTGGTAAGTCTTCATGCAGCAGCGAGCAGTCCCCCATCAGCAACTATACCAACAGTGGGATCGAGCTTACTCTGAACAATGGAGGCAGCATAGGAGACCTCAGCACCCTGGACGATACCCCAATCATGGACTCTACCATTTCCACAGCAACCACAGGACTTGGTTTACAAGGCAGGAGGATCATGACAGGAACCAAATGGATGGAACAAGTCAAAGTAGAAAGAATAAAGCAGATTAATGGAGTGCTTCCAAGACTGAACCCAGTTCCACCTTCAAGAACACCATCTCTACCACCAATCACTGGAAATGGTATAGTATTATTTTTTTTTTCACTTATTAATAACCAAATGGATGAAGGGCGCCCTGGAGTAATATGCGCCACATTCGTTAAGATCCGTACATCTCTCACTGAATTTCATGTATCTTTCAGCTGCTTTGTGACACTTGCAAAAAATTTACTCCCAAGACATTTGTGGTGAAAATGATGATGATTTTGTTGGCCATGCTCAGCCATGGCCTGACCTAGAAAAGCACCACCCACTTTAGAAGAAGTTGGTGGGACTGGCATAAGAATGCTAAAAGTCTCAACATTTTATAACAGTTTATGCCAGAATAAATTGAAACAATAACTTGGGAGTCTATTTCAGGTGCAAATTAGAGTTCTTTCTTAGAAAATGCAATTCACATCAAAGTATTACATAGAATAATAGAATGTTAGCGTTGGAAGGGACCTCAAGCGTCATCCTGTCCAACCCCCTGCTCAATGTAGGATTCACTAAACCATCTCAGAACGATGTCTGTCCAGCCTCTGTTTGAAGACTTCCATTGAAGGAGAACTCACCACCTCTCGTGGGACCCTGTTTCACTCAATGATCACCCTCACTGTCAAAAAGTTTTTTCTAATATCTAATCTGTAACTCCTCCCTTTCAGTTTCATTCCATTGCTTCTCATGTTTCTGCGGTGCCCCAGGGTCCTGGTCGTTGCAGTGGTATTGCTTTCCTCTCAAGGAGAGTGATGCTACGTTTGGAGGCAATGAAGGAGAACTCTTTGTCAGGTAACACAATGCATGCAACATGTTCACACTCCAGACCAGAAGGGGGAGCTCTAAGCCTGTTTAAGGTGAACTCCCCTTTAAGAACATCCTGATCTGGAGGGAAAGAGTTCAGTTCCTGTCAGGGAGACAGAGGGAAAGGAAGCAGAGGAGCTGTGTAGCCTAAAGTGCTGCAGCTCCTAGGAAACAGACGGATAGAAAGCCGAACAGATTGCAGAGAGTGTAAAGGAAGTCAGAGCAGAAAAGGAGAGGATACCAGAAGGGGACCATCCCTACACAGGCTGCCTCCTTCTGAGGTGCAGAATCCCGGTACCCGGAACACCGAGGGAGTAACGACCTTTATGCTTTGCGCCAGAGACCTGCAGGACAGCTAATTGCAAGTTACATGTCCACCCTACACCCAGGAGGCACGGTGGCAACCTTTGGAGGCCGGGACGTGCTAGAGTCCCTATAAACAGCCTAAAGCCACCAGTCATACGGGTTTGTCCTATCCTATATGGAGGACAGAGAGAGAGACATTACATCTGTGAGGACCTTATGTGAAGCCTTAGGCAGTAAGGAACTACACACTGCAGCGCAAGGGAAGGCTACTGATTCCCACCTGGACAAGGGGACTCTGGACTTGCCTCCAAACTGACCGGTCTCTGCCTGCCCTGTAATCTGGTGCCCTGGATTGTGGATGCTGAAGTCTTCAGTAAAGGTAAAGAGACTGCAACCTTGTGTCCACACCGGGAAGCCCTGGGGATATACTTCACCTGTGGGAAGGTATACCATCTAGCTGCCATAACATCACCCCAGCGGACCCCTTAAAGCAGCGTTGGTCACCCTGACCGAATACCACAGGTGGCGTCACGAGCACAAACTTTATCCCTTTAAAGACCTTTCCCTTTTACACGGACGTCCCAGGGCCACGGACCAGGTCAGCCAACATGACATTCCCCTGGGAAACAGCAGGACGCGGTACCGAGTACCCCATGGCCCCTTGGGGGCGATCCATTTCCATGTGCAAATTAGAATAAGGATGATCTCTCTACACTGTGACCCCTTCAGATATTTGTAGACCGCTATTAAGTCCTAGTCTTTTTTGCAAGCTAAATATTCCCAGGTCCTTTAACCGTTCCTTGTAGGACATACTTTGCAGTCCTCTTACCATACTGGTAGCTCTTCTCTGAACTTGCTCCAGTTTTTCAATGTCTTTTTTAAAATGTGGCGCCCAGAACTGGACACATTATTCCAGATGAGGCCTGACCAAGAAGGAGTAGAGGGGAAAATAATAAGCAATTCCAAACTTATTATTTTTCTGTGAGTCTCCCAAGTCTTGAGCCCATGACCTTAATATTACAGAGAGGTGCTATAAGCTGCTTAGCCACAAGCTCCAGATTTCTGTGAAATCTCTGACCTTCATCAGATTCATGGATTGCAGAGAAATTTGGTGAAAATATCATTAGAGAAAAGCATTGCGTGTAAAGCGGAGAATCCACTGTGAGGATAGCGCCAGTGTGATGTGTCAGTGTGGGTCCATTCTCGCCGTGTGTCTATGCTTCTGTCACGATTCCCCTGACCGCTGTCACCAATGGGTCAGGATTCACACCGTGACCGTCACCCCTACGTCACGGATTGAGGTGACTTTAGGCCAACAGACGGCTATCACATGTGCAGGGGGGCTTATCTTAGTTATCCCTCCACTCCACGATGTGATGAAAAACCACACACAAGGCTATTGACCTCTTAGCTTACAGCAGGGGCTTATTCTAGGTATCCCACTGCTTTCAATATACCACAAACTGCAGGGATTTATGTATATCCCGCTTACAGTTCCACTTAACACTTGCAGTTCTCTGGCGCCCCCTTACTCTCAGGTCAGATTAGGTACTGCACCCTGGGTAATTAGTCGCCAGAAAGGCTGCCTGCTATGTACTGGCTATTGGGCACGCTGCAGCGACGCGATAACTACTCCCACTCAGGCAGGAACAATAATTATTAACCCCGCAGCCGCTTCAGCATCACCCAAAAGTCTGCACACTATCGGTATCACTGCCACCAGCTTCGATTAAACGGGTCCGAAGCTAACCCAACACAACAATAACAGTAGCGTATTTCACTTCAGAAGACTGGGTAAGTTTAGAGCATGGATGAACGAACTAATATATAATAGTATATTCCATTGAAATTAATTAGGCAGTGCTTTATCAAAAATATTTTATAAAGAAGTTACAAATGAGACAATTGCAAATATGTACAAGGGTAATTATAACATTAAGGGAATAAATGAGAAAAAGCAACACTTACATGTTCAAAGCATGACAGGCAACCAGGCTAGGGCAGTTTTTCCCATACGTCCCAGCTCATTTGGACGTGAGCAGGGCTCTTCCAGGACAAGACAAGGAATCAAGCAGCAAGTGCCTCCTCAGAGCCTGCCAGACACTTAAAACATTAAGGCTGTGACATCACAGAAAGGCTGGCTTATCCAGACCCTCCTCTCTCTACATTCTGCCTAAACTTTAAACTATTCTCTCTAATTTCTATAACTTCACTACAAAACGTGTCAGAGTCAGACCAAACCTATCATTCATCTCGGATTAACGTGAGCATTCTAATGAGATCAAATATGTCCTATCTGGGATACATATTTACAGAGAAAACCCTACTTCTTTACCAGACGGAGTTAGAAACCCGAGTTTCATGGGAGGTGTAGATACACCGAGTGAGACTACGAATATATATTTTCATGTTCCTAGCTTAAATCGTTTGCCTAATATCTAACAAAAACTAAACAAAGAATCTTTCCTGAATCTTGGAGCCACTTTTCCAGTTTGAACTAGAGAATGTGGGAGGGGTGAGGGACTTTCCTCTGAGCCTGGAATTTACGACCCCAGAGCAATAAAACCCCCTTCTAGCATACAGTCCGTAGCCCAGAGAGAAACAAGTAGAGTCAGCTAGTGAAGGGGGGTTTAGCCCACCTCATGGGCTGACGAGCAACTAAACTTATGTGATATTTCATACCATATCGTAAAATGTGGCGCCCAGAACTGGACACATTATTCCAGATGAGGCCTGACCAAGAAGGAGTAGAGGGGAAAATAATAAGCAATTCCAAACTTATTATTTTTCTGTGAGTCTCCCAAGTCTTGAGCCCATGACCTTAATATTACAGAGAGGTGCTATAAGCTGCTTAGCCACAAGCTCCAGATTTCTGTGAAGTCTCTGACCTTCATCAGATTCATGGATTGCAGAGAAATTTGGTGAAAATATCATTAGAGAAAAGCATTGCGTGTAAAGCGGAGAATCCACTGTGAGGATAGCGCCAGTGTGATGTGTCAGTGTGGGTCCATTCTCGCCGTGTGTCTATGCTTCAAACAGAGCATTTTTCTCTAAAAATATTTTCACAATATTCACCAAGTTCCTATGCATTTTATGTATCTGATGAAGGTGAGATACTTGACTGAAACTTAACATTTTGATGTGAATTGTAATTATTAATAAAGACCTCTAGTTTTCATCTTAAATTGAGTGCCACGTTCTTTGCAGAATTCTGCATAAGGGTTAGGACCCTACTTGAACACCATCCTTTGAGAAGTGCCATGTTCTACTTGAGAATTCTGGAAAATATGTTTGATGAATTGGGGCCAAAACTCAATGCTTACTTATTTGTATTCCTTGTAATGCTCTATACCAGAGGTGTCAAACTGCATTCCTCAAGGGCTGCAAAC
This sequence comes from Ranitomeya imitator, assembly GCF_032444005.1. Classification (NCBI taxonomy): domain Eukaryota; kingdom Metazoa; phylum Chordata; class Amphibia; order Anura; family Dendrobatidae; genus Ranitomeya; species Ranitomeya imitator. The sequence goes on from NC_091287.1 coordinate 149,148,723, forward strand.
AGGTCATGTTTTCAGGATTTCCTTGTACTGCACAGGTGATAATTTAATCACCTACACACATAATGATTACAGCACCTTGTGCAAAGCTAAGGAAATCTGGAAAACACGCATGGTTTGCGGCCCTTGAGGAATGCAGTTTGACACCCCTGCTCTATACTGTGTTCACATTCCTTTAAATAACAAAAAAAACAAGGTGAAACTTATCATGTACCTTCATTGCTTCTAGGTTTACAGTTGGGCAGCAACATAAATTTGGGAGGATCCATGGCAGCACTTCCAAACAGAAATGAACTTTCTAGCACGGACATCACAGTATTGAATATTTTGAACAACAGGAGGGACAGCAATACGAGCACAATTAGTTCTGCATACTTAAGTAGTCGAAGGTCTTCTGGAATCTCACCGTGCTTTTCTAGCCGAAGATCCAGTGAAGCTTCCCAGGCAGAAGGAAGACTACAGAATATAAGCGTTGCAGATTCCTACGATCCCATATCAACTGATGCCTCAAGGAGATCTAGTGAATCCAGCCAGTGTGATGGGTTACCAAGCCTCCTCAGTCTCACTCCCGCCCAGCAATATAGGTTAAAAGCAAAATACGCTGCTGCTACAGGTGGTCCTCCACCAACACCACTGCCAAACATAGACATGATAAGTCTGAAGACTAGAATGGCATTACTAGGAGATACTAGAGATAGTAGAATATCTCCACTTTCTTCATCAAATGTTCCTAGAAGGTGTAGTGATGGTGGGGTAGGCACTTTTGGAAGAAGACATTTTATTTCCAATGAGCTACAGGGGAATGCTATGCGCAGGGCAAGTGACCCCATTAAAATGGTTTCTGCTAATTTGTCTACTGGTAGAGTTCAGCGTTTCAACAGCCTAAACAGCATCAGCACTCACGATGTGGCTCCGCCTATGGAAAGGCGCAATTTAGCCCTGCAAAACTATACCCGCAGTGTGTATTCTCCATGTCCTCCCAGCATAAGTGAAAATGTTGCCTTGGAGGCCATGATCATGGAAGCAGAAGGGAATTTGGATGATGAAGATTTCTTACCAGATGATATGGTTCAATATCTTAACTTGCGAAACCAAAGCCTGCATGAAAATTCACAAAATAATGAGTTGGACAAGCTGCAAAACAGTGCTGCAAGAAATAACTATGACCAATCTCAAATGAATAATAACTCGTATAATCAAACCTTCCAAAATGTTGAGCAAACAGACCAAGTAATTAATAAAAATGACCTTCCTATACAATGGAATGAAGTTACCTCAGGTAGTGCCGAGCACTCCCCTTCCAGAGTTAGGTATGGACATCGCCTAAATGCACAACCGAATAGAGCTTTTGGAACGTACAATAATATGATGGTCCAGCAGCAAATCATGTCAAAAAGTGGCCAATCACAGCAAAGAGGATATCAAGGTATGCCGATCAATCCCCAAGCATTACAGCAAAACCTTAACCTGTACAATAGTTCACTGTCTGTAAAAGATCAACAGTATCCAGTAACAGGCAGTTCCTATAATCCAGCCATTCGGGGGCAGAAATTTACAGGCAACAATCAAAGTATGACTGTTCAACAGAACATAATACCATCAATGCACTGCACCGAGCAGTCACCTAATGCGGCTGACATTGTCCAGAATCAGAACCTCCTAAACCAGGAATATCTACAGCAATTTGCAACTGAACATATGATTCATGGCATGTATTTCCTAGAAGTGAATCGGCCTAATCAGGCACCTGGAGGTCAAAACAATCACAGTATGGAAGGTACACAGACCTTCCTGCCAACCTCACAGCCCAGCGTTAATCAACAGGTCCGAAATTACCAGTCATGTGCAAACAACCAACAAATTTATAAAGCAAATGTTATTAAATTAGAAATGCAGCCACAGCAACATTGTTCCAATCTGCAGAATTATTCAGGTCAGTTCTATGACCAGACTTTGGGATACATTCAACAGCGGGTCAAATCAGGCTCTCACACAGAAGCCAACTGTCTCCTAGAAGATAGCAGTAATGCCAATGCATCTGAGCTTCTTTCACCAGGAGCTAATCAAGTGACCAGCACAGTAAATAATATTGAAGCCAGTAGCCTAGAAGGGGTCCAAATTGATTTTGATGCCATTATAGATGATGGGGATCATGCCAGCCTAATTTCAGGAGCTCTTAGCCCTAGCATCATCCAAAATCTGTCACGGAATTCGTCACGTCTTACCACACCTCGAGCGTCTCTTACATTTCCAATCATGCCAGTCAGCACCAGCAACATGGCAATTGGGGACATGAGTTCTTTGCTAACATCACTTGCAGAAGAAAGCAAGTTTCTTGCTGTTATGCAATAGACTGGAGACTAGAACAAACTTATATCAACAAAAAAGAGCAACTCATTTTATATGTATGTACTTATTTTAGCAATTTTATCCCAAATAAATGGGATGCATTCCAAGTATGTTCCATTTATGGAATAAAGACTCAAACCCTAAAGTATTGTAGGGAGAAATAGTCTTCCACTTCAAGTTTGGATCAGTATTGTCAACACAAAACCTTGTTTGTTTTTTTTTGTTTGTTTGTTTTTTACTTTTAATTATTTTTCTCCAAATGGGTCTATGTACACTTTTTCCTTAGTGTACGACAACATAACTGTAATGTCTGCATGTATGACATGTGAAAAAAGACTTAATTATGTTGAATTGTTCTGTTTAGTAAATTAGAAAAATTGGTATTGTGTAAAGTATATTGTGTTTGAAAAATCACAACCTAGTTGCTGTCAAACTCATCCCTATCAATGGTGACTATATTGCATACTGTATGTCCTCACCTACTTACTAAAGTTAAAACTTCTCATTCTGCTCAGCTCATATGAAAGTCAACTCTTGTGTGAGTATTTTCGGAGGTTGCATGGAAAACGTATATATGGACAACACATCCCAGACGCTTTTTGTAATATGTTGATTTCTGTTTATTTTGTATGACATGTATTTTTTAACTGATATTTTAACCCAGAAATTAACAATTTTCAATAGTTAGAGAAGGACGTTCTTTTATGTTAATCAGTATGTCTTGTCATGCCAGTTTTTCATTGGGTTATAGGTATGATTTTTTTTGTCATACTTGATACAGGGCACACTCCTTTACCAATATGAACCTGATATTTGTGCTTACGCCTTGAATCGTGAAGAAGCAATCTTTTTGTAGAAAGGGAAGTATCCACTTTTAATTAGTAGAATTGTTGTTACGTACATAATTATGGTATTCTTGCATATGGTGGAACGGTACTTGACTTCAAGTAGCACTGTGGACTTTATTTCCCAAAGAGATTTGGTTTGCATTTTATTAGTGCTTTTTAAAAGGTACTACATTTCCTTTCACGTTATTTTGTATTATTTTGTATTTTGTCTATAGCATATTATGTTGTCCGTAACATATCAGCATTTTAGTACATTCTTGAAATGTATGTGCCTTAAGTTTGTTTTTTGCTATTGTTATTTTTCTTTTTTTTTATGGGGACCAAGAGCATTGCCAAACTTGTCATCCTACTACAGTTTTCAGTCAATAGCATGCCAGTCTTTTCATATTCAAATCTTTTTCTTTTCATGACTGCTTATTGAGACTTTATAGAATGGCCTTCGTACGGTGCATCCTGAAAATAATGTATGATAGAAATAAGTACGGTACTTTTTATTTGTCACCTTTTTCTTTTTTTTTACAAATGTTTTTGTATTGAAATGTGTACTCATTTTTCCTTATTTTCTTCTTTTTTTTACTGTGTAAATATATGAAAAAATGCTTTAGAGATAGGAGTATGAATTTATAGGCCCGCTAGCCATAGTTCAATACAGACATTCAACATCTCTGGATCCAATAGTCTCAAGCCTTGGACCAGTTGGATGGATCTGTAGCACTATGTACACAATAAATGTACTTTTTGCTGTCAGAACCACTTAGCTTTTTTGTAACAAAAATAAAAAATGAAACAAAAAAAATTCTTACATTAATAAAAAGAACTTTGTAATTATCCATAGTTTTCACTGTCTCTTTTCTAATGCTATACACATAATATACATGTGGATGTGGTTAAGAGTATTTGTTACACATAACAAGCACTAGAACCTACAAAACTAAGTTCTCTTACATTTAGGTTTAAAGGGAATCTGTCACCCCATTTTAGGCCTATAAGCTAAGGCCACTGCCATCAGAGGCTTATCTACAACATTCTATAATGCTGTAGATAAACCCCCGATGTAACCTGAAAGATAAGAAAAACAAGTTAGATTATACTCACCCAGGGGCGGTTCTGGTGTGGTCCGGTCTCGGACCGGCACCTCCCATCTTCATACGATGATGTCCTCTTCTTTGCTTCCTGTTGCGGCTCCTGCGCAGGCGTACTTTGTCTGCCCTGTTGAGGTCCCGGCGCCTGCGCACTGCAGTACTTTGCTCTACTCTCAACAGGGCAGACAAAGTATGCCTGCATAGGAGCCGCGACAGGAAGCAAAGAAGAGGACGTCATTGAATGAAGATGGGAGGCGCTGGACCCGGACAGCGATGCCCATCAGACCGGACCGCATCGGGACCGCACCTGGGTGAGTATAATCTAACTTGTTTTTCTTATCTTTCAGGTTACATCGGGGGCTTATCTACAGCATTATAGAATGCTGTATATAAGCCCCTGATGGCGTTGCCCTTAGCTTCTAGGCCTAAAATGGGGCTATAAATGATCCTCAACTGATTACCAGAATCTTACTATCTTACCAGTCAAATCATATTACCTTAGAAAAAATTTGAAAGAAAGTCTTATAAGTCTTATTGTCTCTTCACTTAGCTGTCTCTCAATGGCTAGAAAATCCATAAATATCCTAGTATTCAAATACCAGACCAACAATACATGACACCCATCCAACGTATTCCTCATCTCACAAGTAGGTCACATCCTCCTGGAATATCTGGAGTTAGAAGATCACCACGTATTGTGAATCGCAGATCTTCCATTTAGCCTTTGTGTTTGTGTTTCATATTAAATGGATTTTGTTTCCTTTGGTGCTGAAGAGGTTAACGACCCTTTTAATGCTGGTTAGAAACTTGCAGCTTTTCCTAACTTGGTCATTTCATCTCACTATAAAATCTTGCCAGACCTTCTCTTCCTTGCCAGTGAAAGTATTACTTCCTAGCTCCTTGGAGTCGCTGTGCTAAGTTGGAGATCGTTGTTGCTGCTGGAGATTGTTGCATGCTCTTTTTGGGTGTATGCTTGTCTCATTGTCTTAGTCACATTTGGTTTGTACATTCTTACCCTTCCTTATATACCTCTCAACCTTTGGTGAGTGTTTTGTATGTTTGAGGCTTTGTGTTATCCCTGTTTGTCTTATGTTTTTATACACTAGCATATCTGTCCCAGTTCCCCTGGGGAAGGGGGTAGGGGACAGCTTAAGATTCGAATAATAGGACATAACATTAAGGCTGGTGGCCCAAACCTCATCACCTTCAGAGGTGCCTTTGATAGCAGGGATAGATAGGAACGGTTCAGGGCTCCTTTCCCGAATCACATATAGTCACAGTGTCACACCTCATCTGTATATGGCTTCTACTTGGTTTATTGGATTCTGTTAAGGTTTCTGTCATTTACTATGGCAACAATAGTCCAGCATGCAAGAAAATCCATTGTAACGTCTGTAGCCAGTGGGAAAAAAACACTTAGCCTAATAAATCACAGAAAATCTATTTGGCTTTGTAAGTAACTAAGCTATCAAAACTATTATAATAATATTATCCAAAACCCCAGGAACCAGCCAAGATGGCCAAAATGTACATTAGTGATTGCAATGTTGTTGTCTCTTTAAATCCTTCTTCTTAACACTTCACATTGTTCACCCTAAGGGTCTATTAACACCAATTTTTTAATATCAAAATCTTTGTAAAAATCTGCCTGCGTTACATTGGGATTTGTCACATATTTTGATTCAGAGTTGCTAGGGAATTTTAATTCTTGAACAAAATACGTGAAATCTGGAGTAAAAACATTCAACATATATTTGCATGCTGTGAATTTAAAATCTACGTCAATTTCCGTGGCAGATTTTTTTTTGCATTGTGTGGAATAGGTTTGGTAAATTCAGTTTATGAAGCCTCATCAATCCAAACCTTTTTTGACAATAGGAATATGCTAGCTCATCAGGAATTGCTTGGCATTTGGTATTAATAAAGGACAGTGGTTAAACCAGTTAACAATACACAATATCAGTAATGAACTTGCTGAGCCACAACAGATACAGAAAAAAGGCAAACAATATGGACATCCATTTCTATATGTAAGCAGCATACAAATGTCCAACTGGTCTAATGATTGATTATGAGTGGAGATACATGATCTTTTGGCATATGGTTTTACGGTATGTTGTCATACGAAGGACAGAGAGATGTTATAAGAATAAAGCTCCAGTCCGGCTACGTGGAATATCTAAGGTCACTATGGGTACCTTCTTTCAGCATGCCAAAAGGTCAGTTCCAAAATATAAATATATAATTACGTGTCCTCTGCTGAGTCTTAGAGCTAACATAGAGGGGAGACTATCTGCTGAATCTTGTGTAGTTTTCAGGGGACATGATACTATCTATACAATAATTTGTATCCTGCTGTTTACTGGCAATCCAGGATTTGTGGGTAAATATATCCATACAAGGTTTATCTAATTTTTCCACTAATATCAACATGGGTTTACTAGGGACCGTTCCTGTCAGACTAATGTGATCAATTTCTATGAAGAGGTAAGTTGCGGACTGGACCAAGGGAAGCCAGTGGACGTAGTGTATATGGACTTTTCAAAAGCTTTTGATACGGTGCCACACAAAAGGTTGATACATAAAATGAGAATAATGGGGATAGGGGAAAATATGTGTAAGTGGGTACGAGCTGGCTCAGGGATAGGAAACAAAGGGTGGTTATTAATGGAGCACACTTGGACTGGGTCACGGTTAGCAGTGGGGTACCACAGGGGTCAGTATTGGGCCCTCTTTTTTAATGACCTTGTAGGGGGCATACAAAGCAGAATTTCAATATTTGCAGATGACACTAAACTGCAGGGTAATCAATACAGAGGAGGACAATTTTATATTACAGGATGATTTATGTAAACTAGAAGGTTGGGCTGATAAATGGCAAATGAGCTTTAACCTTCGTCAGGCTGCATAATTTTACAACGTTAACAGGCTGCAGAGGTACAATTGTACCTTCGTGACAGAGATGTCACGAAATTTCATCCCTCTACGGCTTTTCGAAAAAAAAAGTTATTGCAAAAACGGAATAGTTACAATTGTACCTACTCAGCCGAACGAAGGTTAATGGGGATAAATGTAAGGTCATGCACTTGGGTAGAAGTAATAAGATGTATAACTATGTGCTTAATTCTAAAACTCTGGGCAAAACCGTCAATGAAAAAGACCTGGGAGTATGGGTGGATGACAAACTCACATTTAGTGGCCAGTGTCAGGCAGCTGCTACAAAGGCAAATAAAATAATGGGATGCATTAAAAGAGGCATAGATGCTCATGAGGAGAACATAATTTTACCTCTATACAAGTCACTAGTTCGACCACACTTAGAATACTGTGCACAGTTCTGGTCTCCGGTGTATAAGAAAGACATAGCTGAACTAGAGCGGGTGCAGAGAAGAGCGACCAAGGTTATTAGAGGACTGGGGGTTCTGCAATACCAAGATAGGTTATTACACTTGGGGCTATTTAGTTTTAAAAAATGAAGGCTAAGGGGTGATCTTATTTTAATGTATAAATATATGAGGGGACAGTACAAAGACCTTTCTGATGATCTTTTTAATCATAGACCTGAGACAGGGACAAGGGGGCATCCTCTACGTCTGGAGGAAAGAAGGTTTAAGCATAATAACAGACGCAGATTCTTTACTGTAAGAGCAGTGAGACTATGGAACTCTCTGCCGTATGATGTTTTAATGAGTGATTCATTACTTAAATTTAAGAGGGGACTGGATGCCTTTCTTGAAAAGTATAATGTTACAGGTTATATATACTAGATTCTTTGATAGGGTGTTGATCCAGGGAACTAGTCTGATTGCCGCATGTGGAGTCGGGAAGGAATTTTTTTCCCCAATGTGGAGCTTAGTCTTTGCCACATGTGATATTTTGGCCTTCCTATGGATCAACATGTTAGGGCATGTTAGGTTAGGCTATGGGTTGAACTAGATGGACTTAAAGTCTTCCTTCAACCTTAATAACTATGTTACTATGTTACTAGGTCGGAAAAATGGTTTCAAATTCTGGTATATTAGTAAAAAGTAAAATCCTGATCGTGAGAAACCCACTGTAAGAACGCTCACATGGAGTCAGGAGACCTAATGAAATGTAAGGCAAACAGCCATAATCCCCAACTTAGGGTGCTTTCTCATTTCATTCTGTGTCCCCGTCGAGGCATATGTCCAAAGTCCCCCCGCAAAATGGGGTCCGGACTTATGTGCCAGCGGGGCCATCTATAATATAACCGGTGATGTGTCCTTCTGTCTGAAGCCTCGACGACTGCACAGTCTGGTGTCGGAGTCAGCGCATGTGCATACCGTACTACAGTGCCATTTTATTGAAGAGTTTGTTCAATAAAATGGCGCTGTAGTGTGGACACCGCCGACACCAGACCCTACTTCAGCTGGATGTGCATCCTCGGATGCACATGCAGCTGAAGTGTATTGCAGCGCACAAACTTGTCGTGTCCGTGTGCCGCAATACACATTGCTGGCCAACATCTGATGTCAGTGAGAACATGACTGGGCACATGGCAATGACATCATGCTTGGACGCTGAAGCCAGCTGCTGGGTTCAGAAGACGACACGCTGCAGGGGAAAGATGAGTAGAAGTGTTTCTTGTTTTTTAGTTTTTTTCTCTATGTATTGGACAACAGCAGCACAGGCAGGATGGGGGATCATATACCAGGTTGGGGGATATATGCCATGATGGAGGGGGCATATACCAGGATGGGGGAAGCATGTACCAGGATGAAGGAGCATAGGCCAGGATGGGGTCATATACAAAGATGGTGGACCATATACCAGGATGAAGGAGCATATATCAGGATGGAGGAGCATATACTAGAATGGGGACATGTACAAGAATGGAGACATATTTACAAAAATTGGGGACTATATGACAGAATGGAGGGCATATACCAGGATGGAGGGACATATATCAGAATGGAGGGACACATACCAGGATGAGGGAGCATATACTAGGATGGAGGAGCATATACCAGGATGGAAGGGCACATACCAGGATGGGGACATATACAAAAATATGCGAGGATAAGGGGCATATACCAGGATGGAGGGACATATACCAGGATGGGGGAGCATATACTAGGATGGAGGAGCATATATCATGATAGGGAGCATATACCAGTGGAGCGCCCCCTGACGCAGGGCCGCGGGTTACTCGGTACCGGTCCTCTGCTTGCACAGTTCTGGGGATGTCACGGTGGCTGGACCCGGTCCGTGACCCTGCGAAGGGGCGTCCAATGAAAGGTGATACGAGTCTGTCAAGGTTTTGTGACGCCACCTGTGGTATTCGGTCAGGGTGACCGACGCTGCTTGGGGACCACTGGGGTGATGTGATGGCAGCTAGATGGTTTACCTTCCCACAGGTGAAGTATGTCCCCAGGGCTTCCCAGTAAGGTGGATGGTGATGGTGTGAGGTGCAGACAATAACGAGGACACAGGGTTGCAGTCTCTTTACCTCTTTACTGGTGACTTCAGGATTATCAATCCAGAGCACAGTTAACAGGGCTGTCTGAGACCGGCCGGTCCGAAGGCACATCCAGAGTTCCCTTTGCAGGTGGAAATCGTTGCCTACCACTAACGCCTGTGTGTTGTTGTGCTTCACTGCTGAGCATTCGGGATAGTCCTCACAACTTCTATTCTCGTTCGTTCTAATTCGTTCCAGTTCTTTCTAGTTCTTTCTATTCTCCGTCCCCCAGGTATGTTATAGCTAGGACGCACCCATTTGACAGGTAGGCTCGGAGCTCTTCTGGGACCCTAGAGATGCCCCTCTCCACGCATTGCCCCCTATGTCTGCTTAGGTGATGTAAGGTAGACAGCCAACCTATAATTAACTGTCCTGCGGTATTTGAAGTAAGGCATGAAGTCAGTTACTTCCTCGGTGTTCCGGGCACCGGCTACGCGCCTCAGTAGGATGTTGCCGTTCTCCGGGCACGACTCCTACTGGCTCTCCTTTGTGCTTGATCTCGTTTCTCACTGTCCACAATATCCTTCGCTTCGTGTCTCTTTCTTGGGATACCACCGCGGGTAGTGCAGGCTCGGTTCCGTAACTTTCTGTCCTTGTTGCTAGGTACCTGCCAGGTTCCCACGCCTGACAGGGACCCCCCTGAATCTTCCCCCTGCAACACCCCCTGCCACGGGATGTTGCCTGAACAAAACCCAGTCAGCTTCTGACTAACTTCCTATCCAACCCCTAGTTTTACCAGTGTGAGGAGTGGCCTAATAAATAAAACCTTTTGCTCCCCCTAGTGGCCGGAGTGTGAAGTGTAATGTGTGCTGGTGATACCTGGTCAGATGAACTCCTTTAGTGCCATCAGACGTACCATCACTCCCCTTAGTGGCAGAGCGACGTTACTGCAACGACCAGGTCTCTGGGGTGCTGCACCAGGATGGGGGCATATACCAGGATGGAGGCACATATACCAGGATGGGGGGAGCATATACCATGATGGGGACCTATACAAATATGGGGGACCATTTACCACGATGGGGGACATATAAGAGGATGGAGGGATGTATACTAGGATGGCGGAGAATATATCAGGATGGTGGAGTATATACCAGGATGGTGGAGCATATACCATAATGGGGACATATACAAATATGGGGGACCATTTACCATGATGGGGGACATATAAGAGGATTGAGGGATGTATATTAGGATGGTGGAGAATATACCAGGATGATGGAGTATATACCAGGATGGGGGAGCATATACCAGAATGGGGGAGCATATTCCTTTATATCTGCAGTCGCAGTCCGGTAGCTCTGCTTCTGTCTGTGGCTATACTTTGTTGTCTCTATCTGCTCTTTGTTGCCCAGGCCTACTCTGCTGCCCATGCCTGCTCTCTGTATGAGTTTTTTTTTCAAAACTAAAACCTCAGTATTTATGTTAACTTGCAGTGTTGGCACTTTGAGATAAATAGGTGGGTTTTTGGTTGCATTTTTTTGGCACTTGGTCTCTAAAAGGGGCGCCATCACTGTTGTACAACATTACTTCAATAAAAAGGCGCTGAAGTGAGCATGCATTTCACGATCTTCGGCACCATTTTATTGAAAATGCTATATGCAAATTCGCAGACACAATGCCTTTAAAAATGGCATAAAATTAAAAATGCTGGCCACTCGGGCATAGAACCGGTTCAATAGTTAGTATACTGTAATGGTGACAGCAGAGTGAACATGTGCTCTGACATGCACCATTTTCAGAATTGTACACCCACAGAAGGTGGACACTCAGGTATAGTAGACTGCATCTGAATGTCCACCTCCTGTAGTCGTACACTCCCCAAAAAACCACACAGCAGAGCTCACGTTCATTTTGCCGTCACCCTTACAGTCTTTTGGCCCGATCAACACTTGAGACCGGACCCTGTTTTGTGGGTGATTTCTGACGTATACCCCAACGGGGAACAGAATGCAAAATGAAAGCACCTTAACTCACAAACTCCTAAACCTAGACGTTTCTAGCATTGCTTTCATGAGGTCATTTTGTCTTAAACAAAACTATTAACCCCTTTACCCCCAAGGGTGGTTTGCACGTTAATGACCGGGCCAAATTTTTACAATTCTGACCACTGTCCCTTTATGAGGTTATAACTCTGGAATGCTTCAACGGATCCTGATGATTCTGACACTGTTTTCTCGTGACATATTGTACTTCATGATTGAGGTAAAATTTCTTTGATATTAACTGTGTTTATTTGTGAAAAAAATGGAAATTTGGGGAAAATTTTTAAAATTTTGTAATTTTCAAAATTTGAATTTTTATGCCCTTAAATCACAGAGATACAGTATATCACAAAAAATACTTAATAAGTAACATTTCCCACATGTCTGCTTTACATCAGCACAATTTTGGAACCAGAATTTTTTTTTGTTAGGGAGTTATAAGGGTTAAACGTTGACTAGCAATTTCTCATTTTTACAACACCATTTTTTTTAAGGACCACATCACATTTGAAGTCACTTTGAGGGGTCTATGTGATAGAAAATACCCAAGTGTGACACCATTCTAAAAACCCTTCAGATGTTTCACAGGAATTTTTGGAATGTTTAACAAAAAATGAAATTTAACTTTTCTTAACAAAAAATTTACTTCAGCTCCAATTTGTTTTATTTTACCAACAGTAACAGGAGTGTTATGACCTGGTGGTCAGGACAATAATGGACCTGGTGGTTAAGAGCACACGGAATGACCTGATAGTTACTGATAATAAAGGACGAGCTCTGGGACGTGGGAACTCTGCTGACCGCAATCCCTAATCCTATCAAACACTAGAAATAGCCGTGGATTGCGCCTAACGCTCCCTATGCAACTCGGCACAGCCTAAGAAACTAGCTAGCCCTGAAGATAGAAAAATAAAGCCTACCTTGCCTCAGAGAAATTCCCCAAAGGAAAAGGCAGCCCCCCATATATAATGACTGTGAGTAAGATGAAAATACAAACACAAAGATGAAATAGATTTAGCAAAGTGAGGCCCGACTTACTGAACAGACCGAGGATAGGAAAGTTACTTTGCGATCAGCACAAAACCTACAAAAAGACCACGCAGAGGGCGCAAAAAGACCCTCCGCACGACTCACGGTGCGGAGGCGCTCCCTCTGCGTCCTAGAGCTTCCAGCAAGCAAGAAAACAACAAAATAGCAAGCTGGACAGAAAAATAGCAAACCAAAGAAATACAAGCTGGAACTTAGCTTCTACTGGGAAGACAGGTCACAAGAACGATCCAGGAGTGAACTAAACCAATACTGGAACATTGACAGGTGGCGTGGAGCAAAGATCTAAGTGGAGTTAAATAGAGCAGCAGCTAACGAATTAATCTCGTCACCTGTGGAAGGAAACTCAGAAACACCCACCAGAGGAAGTCCATGGACAGAACCAGCCGAAGTACCATTCATGAGCACAGGAGGGAGCCCGACAACAGAATTCACAACACAGGAGAAATTGGACCCCAAAAGTTGTTGTGCAATTTTTCATGAGTACGCTGATACCCCATATGTGGGGATAATCCACTGCTTGGGCGCATGGCAGAGCTCGGAAGGGAAGCAGCGCCGTTTGACTTTTCAGTGCAAAATTGACTGGAATTGAGATAGGATGCCATGTTGCATTTGGAGAGCCCCTGATGTGCCTAAACAGTGGAAACCCCCCAATTCCAACTGAAATCCTAACCCAAACACACCCCTATCCCTAGTCCCAACCATAACCCTAACCACACCCCTCACCCGCACACGCCCCTAACCCTAATCCCAACCATACCCCTAACCCCAACACACCCCTAACCCTAATCCCAACCCTAACCACACCCCTAACTCCAACACACCCCTAACCCTAATCCCAACCATAACCCTAACCACACCCCTAACCCTGACACACCCCACAGAGGTCCACAGAGTCATGTGAGGTCTTGTTTTATGCGGAACGAGTTGATGTTTTTATTGGTATCATTTTCGGGCACGTGACATTTCTTGATCACTTTTTATTCCAATTTTTGTGAGGCAGAATGACCAAAAACCAGCAATTCATGAATTTCTTTTGGGGGGGGCGTTTAAACCGTTCCACGTATGGTAAAATTGATAAAGCAGTTTTATTTTTCGGGTCAGTACAATTACAGCGATACCTCATTTATTTCATTTTTTTATGTTTTGGCGCTGTTATACGATAAAAACTATTTTATATAAAAAATTATTATTTTTGCATCGCTTTATACTGAGGACTATAACTTTTTTATTTTTTCGCTGATGATGCTGTATGGTGGCTCGTTTTTTGCGGAACAAGATGACGTTTTCAGCGATACCATGTTTTTTATATCCCTCTTTTTGATCGCGTGTTATTCCACATTTTGTTCGGTGGTATGATAATAAAGCGTTGTTTTTTGCCTCGGTTTTTTTTTTACGGTGTTCACTGAAGGGGTTAAGTAGTGGGACAGTTTTATAGGTCGGGTCGTTACGGACGCGGTGATACTAAATATGTGTACTTTTATTGTTTATGTTTTTTTCATAGCTGACACCCGACCCCGATTGTCCGCGCTCCCCCCGTGAGCGCGGCTGATCGGTGATGACATACTATTCCGTCAATGGTCATACGGGCCCATACCACCTCGACAATAGTAGTCATATGTCAGAAAGGGGTTAAATAGAGGGGTAAATATACTCCTTTTTGTTGTATAAGCATTGAGGATAAATATGGGTCAGGCTATATAATGGCATTAGTTAGGCTAGATTCACAACTTACAATCCTGTAAAAATTCTTAAAAGCATATAGTATTGTCCCTGTTCCTCCTTGTCCTACTGTTCAGACTGAGTTATGCATTGAATACAGCAATCACATTAAGCGAAACATTTAACCCCTTCACTCCACAAGGCTTTTTGCACCTTCATGACACGGCCAAAGTTTACAATTTTGACCACTGTCACTTTATGTGGTAATAAACACTTCAATGGATCCCACTGATTCTAAGATTGATTTTTCGTGACATATTGTACTTCACAACAGTGGTAAGTTGGTAACATTTATTCGATATGACTTGAAAAAATTGGTAATTTGGCAAAAATGTAAAAAATGTTGAAATTTTCAAACTTTAATACATTTTTATGCCCTTAAATCAGCGAGTTATGTCACACAAAATAGTTAATAAATAACATTTCCCACATGTTTACTTTATATAAGCACAATGCTTGAAACATTTTTTTTGTTAGGAAGTTATAGGGGTTAAAATTTGACCAGCAATTTCTCATTTTTTCAACAAAATTTACAAAACCATTTTATTTTGGGACCACCTCACATTTGAAGTGAGTTTGAGGTGTTAATATGACAGAAAATACCAAAGAATGACAGCATTCTAAAATTGCACCCCTCAAAGTGCTCAAAACCACACTCAAGAAGTTTTTTTGTGACATATTGTACTTCATGTTAGGGGTAAAATTTCTTTGATATGACTTTCGTTAATTAACGGAACAAGAAGTAAATTTGGCAAATTTTGCAATTTTCAAACTTAATTTTTGTGCCCTTAAATCAGAGAGATTTGTCACATAAAATAGTTAATAAATAACATTTCCCACATGTAAACTTTACATCAGCGCAATTTTGGAAACATTTTTCTGTTAGGAAGTTATAAGGGTTAAAAGTTGACCAGCAATTTCTCATTTTTCCAAAAACATTTACAGAACCATTTTTTTTAGGGACCACCTCACATTTGAAGTGCGTTTGAGGTGTCAATATGGTAGAAAATACTGCACCCCTAAAAGTGCTCAAAACCACACTCAAGAAGTTTACTAACCCTTCAGGTGCTTCATGAGAACTGAAACAATGTAGAAGGAAAAAAATGAACATTTTACTTTTGTCACCAAAAATTTACTTTAGACCACAAAATTAGTTGCGCAATTTCTCCTGAGTACACCGATATCCCATATGTGGGGGAAAGCCACTGTTTGGGCGCATGGCAGGGCTCAGAAGGGAGGGAGCATTGTTTGACTTTTTGAACGCAAAATTGGGTGGAATCAATGGCAGGCGCCATGTCGCATTAGGGGACCCCCTAATGTACCTAAACAGTGGAACCACTCCATTCTAACTCCAACACTAACACAGCCCTAACCCCAACACATCCCTAATCGTAACCACAACCCTAACCCCAACACACCCTTAATCCCAACCCTAACCGTAATCCCAACCATAGCCCTAACCCCAACACCACCCTAACCCCAACACCACCCTAACCCCAACACCACAATCCTAGCCCAACCCTAACCTGAGCTCTAACCCTAGCCCAACCCTAAGCCAAACTCTAACCCTAGCCCCAACCTTAACCCTAGCCCAACCCTAACCCTAGCTCTTACCTCAACCATTTTTTACCTAACTAAGAGGGTGATAAAGGGGAGTTTGATTTACTATTTTTTTTATTTTGATCAGTGTGATAGGGTCTATTACAGTGATCAAAATGAACCAATAGGAAAAATCTTGTTGCAGAGTGCTGAACAGATCTTGGCAGGCGCACTGCGCATGTGCCTGCCATTTTCCAGGAAGAACACTGGGGCCTGGGGGACAAAGCTGGAGGCTCCAGGGATACGCAGGTACCGGGGGAAGGGTTCGGGGGACCCCATCTCTCCTCTGGTATGCTGGATCATGTCAGAGGAGAGAGGGATAAATGGGAAATCAGACTTTTTTTTTGCGATTGCCGTTATTCCGTGAATAATGATGATCACGAGACTGGGGATGGAAAAAACCAACCCGAATCATGTTCTCCGGGGTCTCAACTAACCCTGGTAGCCAAAACCCTGGAGATTTTTGGCCGCTGGGGGGGCTATACCCTTATTTCTCAGCGGTGTTAAAAAGCGGCGCTGAGGAATAAGTAACCTTACTGCTGCCGTTAAAAGGCGTATCGGCAGTCGTTAAGGGGTTAAGACCCAATTTTTTTTGTTTTCACAAGAGTAACATAAAAAAAATAGCCCCAAAATCAGTTGTGCAATTTCTAGTGAGCATGCCGATACCCTATATGTGGGTAAAACCACTATTTGGGTGCACAACAAGCTATGAAAGGAAGGAGCGCCATTTGACTTTTTGAATGCAACATTTGCTGGAATAGTTAGCAGATGCCATGCTGCGTTTGAAGGACCCCTGATGTGCCTAAACAGTGTAAACAACCCACAAGTGACACCATTTAGGAAACTTATCTAGAGATATGCTGACATATAGGTTGTCACCACATACACAACAAAATTGGAACCACGGGATAACTATTGGGTAAAATTGTATGTGGTGTTGCTGTTTTTAATATTTAACCCCTTCATCTTGAAGCCTGTTTTCACCTTCCTGACCAGGCCAATTTTTACAATTCTGACCACTGTCTCTTTATGAGGTCATATGTCATGATCCCAATGGCAGGGGATCACAAAAGGACAAGCACAAAAAACAAAACAAGCTCTAGGGTGATGGAAACTGAGCTGACCGCGATCCTGAACCTAAACACACAACTAGCTGTAGCGGGGAAAGTGCCTACGATGATTCCTAGACGTCTCGCGCCAGCCGAAGGACTAACTTCCCCTATTAGAGGAAACACAGACCTCTCTTGCCTCCAGAGAAACACCCCACAGAAATAGCAGCCCCCCACATGTAATGACGGTGAAATGAGAGGAAAGCACATACGTAGTTATGAAAACAGATTCAGCAAAATGAGGCCCGCTAAAGCTAGATAGCAGAGGATACAAAAGTGAACTGCGCGGTCAGCGAAAAACCCTACAAAAAAACCATCCTGAAATTACTTGAACTCATGTGCCAACTCATGGAACATGAGGAGTAATATCAGCCCACTGGAGCAACCAGCAAAAAGGAATCACATATCTGCAAGCTGGACTAAGACAAAAATTAAGCAAAACGTGGAACAGGAAAATCAAAAACTTAGCTTGTCCTGAAGATTACAGAAGCGGGAAGCGGAGGAAACAAGACACACTGAGTACATTGATAGCCGGCGAGGAAATGACAAGAAAGCCAGGTTAAATAGGAAACTCCCATATCCTGATAGAACAGGTGGACACCAGAGACCGCAGAAAACACAAGTCACCCAGTACCATCTGTAACCACCAGAGGGAGCCCAAAAACAGAATCCACAACAGTACCCCCCCCTTGAGGAGGGGTCACCGAACCCTCACGAGAACCACCAGGGCGACCAGGATGAGCCCTATGAAATGTACGGACCAAATCAGCAGCATGAACATCAGAGGCAACCACCCAAGAATTATCCTCCTGACCATAACCCTTCCACTTGACCAAATATTGGCGTTTCCGTCTGGAAACACGAGAATCCAAGATCTTCTCCACAACATACTCCAATTCTCCCTCCACCAGCACCGGAGCAGGAGGTTCAAGCGAAGGAACAACAGGTACCTCATACTTCCGCAACAACGACCGATGGAACACATTATGAATAGCAAACGATGGTGGGAGATCCAAACGAAACGACACAGGGTTAAGAATTTCCAAGATCCTATAGGGACCGATGAACCGAGGCTTGAACTTAGGAGAAGAGACCTTCATAGGAACAAAACGAGAAGACAACCACACCAAGTCCCCAACACGAAGTCGAGGACCCACGCGGCGACGGCGATTAGCAAACTGCTGAGCCCTCTCCTGGGACAACTTCAAATTGTCCACCACATGACTCCAAATCTGATGCAACCTATCCACCACCATGTCCACTCCAGGACAATCAGAAGGCTCCACCTGACCAGAGGAAAAACGAGGATGAAACCCCGAATTACAAAAGAAAGGAGAAACCAAGGTAGCAGAACTAGCCCGATTATTAAGGGCAAATTCGGCAAGCGGCAAAAAGGTAACCCAGTCATCTTGATCAGCAGAAACAAAACACCTTAAATAAGTTTACAAGGTCTGATTAGTTCGTTCCGTCTGGCCATTCGTCTGAGGATGGAATGCAGACGAAAAGGACAAATCAATGCCCATCTTAGCACAGAACGTCCGCCAAAATCTAGACACAAACTGGGATCCCCTGTCAGAAACGATGTTCTCCGGAATCCCATGCAAACGAACCACGTTCTGAAAAAACAGAGGGACAAACTCAGAGGAGGAAGGTAACTTAGGCAAGGGTACCAGATGAACCATCTTAGAAAAGCGGTCACACACAACCCAGATGACGGACATTTTTTGAGAGACAGGGAGATCCGAAATAAAGTCCATGGAAATGTGCGTCCAAGGCCTCTTCGGGATAGGCAAAGGTGACAACAATCCACTGGCCCGAGAACAGCAAGGCTTAGCCCGAGCGCAAACTTCACAAGACTGCACAAAAGAACGCACATCCCTCAACAAGGAAGGCCACCAAAAAGACCTGGCCACCAAGTCTCTAGTACCAAATATTCCAGGATGACCTGCCAACGCAGAAGAATGGACCTCGGAGATGACTCTACTGGTCCAATTATCCAGAACAAACAGTCTTTCAGGCGGACAACGATCAGGTTTATCCGCCTGAAACTCCTGCAAAGCACGTCGCAAGTCTGGGGAGACAACCGACAAAATCACCCCATCCCTAAGGATACCAGTGGGCTCAGAATTTCCAGGGGAGTCAGGCACAAAACTCCTAGAAAGAGCATCCACCTTCACATTCTTTGAACCTGGCAGGTATGAAACCACAAAATCGAAACGGGAGAAAAACAGTGACCAACGAGCCTGTCTAGGATTCAGACGCTTGGCAGACTCAAGGTAAATCAGATTTTTGTGATCAGTCAAGACCACCACACGATGTCTAGCACCCTCAAGCCAATGACGCCACTCCTCAAATGCCCACTTCATGGCCAAAAGCTCCCGATTACCAACATCATAATTCCGCACAGTGGGCGAAAACTTTCTAGAAAAGAACGCACATGGCTTCATCACTGAGCAATCGGAGCTTCTCTGCGACAAAACCGCCCCCGCTCCAATCTCGGAAGCATCAACCTCAACCTGAAAAGGAAGCGAAACATCTGGCTGACGCAACACAGGAGCAGAAGAAAACCGGCGCTTAAGTTCCTGAAAGGCCTCCACAGCCGCAGGAGACCAATCAGCAACATCAGCACCCTTCTTAGTCAAATCCGTCAAAGGCTTAACAACACTAGAAAAATTAGTTATGAAACGACGATAAAAATTAGCAAAGCCCAAGAACTTCTGCAGACTCTTAAGAGATGTAGGCTGCGTCCAGTCACAAATAGCCTGAACCTTGACGGGATCCATCTCAATAGTAGAAGGGGAAAAAATATACCCCAAAAAAGAAATCTTCTGGACTCCAAAGAGACACTTTGAACCCTTTACAAACAAAGAATTGGCCCGCAGGACCCGAAACACCCTCCTGACCTGCTGAACATGGGACTCCCAGTCATCAGAAAAAACCAAAACATCATCCAAATACACAATCATAAATTTATCCAGATATTCACGAAAAATATCGTGCATAAAGGACTGGAAGACAGAAGGAGCATTAGAAAGTCCAAAAGGCATCACCAAATACTCAAAATGGCCCTCAGGCGTATTAAATGCGGTTTTCCACTCATCACCCTGCTTTATCCGCACAAGATTATACGCACCCCGAAGATCAATCTTAGTGAACCATTTAGCCCTCTTAATGCGAGCGAACAAATCAGTCAACAATGGCAAAGGATACTGATATTTGACTGTAATCTTATTCAAAAGACAGTAATCTATACAAGGCCTCAAGGAACCATCTTTTTTGGCCACGAAAAAAAAACCTGCTCCCAAAGGGGACGAAGATGGACGGATATGTCCCTTTTCCAAGGACTCCTTAACATAATCCCGCATAGCAGTATGCTCTGGCACTGACAGATTGAACAAACGTCCTTTAGGAAATTTACTGCCAGGAATCAAATCTATAGCACAATCGCAATCCCTGTGAGGAGGAAGCGAATTGAGCTTAGGCTCCTCAAAAACATCCCGATAATCAGACAAAACTACAGGAACCTCAGAAGGAGTAGATGAAGCGATAGAAATCGGAGGTGCATCATCATGAACCCCCTGACATCCCCAGCTTAACACAGACATCGTTTTCCAGTCCAAGACTGGGTTATGAGTTTGTAACCATGGCAGGCCAAGCACTAAGACATCATGTAAATTATACAGTACCAGGAAGCGAATCACCTCCTGATGAACGGGAGTCATACGCATGGTCACTTGTGTCCAGTACTGAGGTTTGTTCATAGCCAAAGGTGTAGAGTCAATTCCTTTCAAAGGAATAGGGACTTCCAGAGGCTCCAGACTAAACCCACAGCGGTTGGCAAATGACCAATCCATAAGACTCAGGGCAGCGCCTGAATCCACATAGGCATCGACGGAAATGGCTGATAATGAACAAATCAGAGTCACAGACAGAATGAACTTAGACTGTAAAGTACTAATGGCAACAGACTTATCAACCTTTTTTGTGCGTTTAGAGCATGCTGATATAACATGAGCTGAATCACCACAATAAAAACACAACCCATTTTTCCGCCTATAGTTTTGCCGTTCACTTCTGGACTGAATTCTATCACATTGCATTGTCTCAGGTGCCTGTTCAGAAGACACCGCCAAATGGTGCACAGGTTTGCGCTCCCGTAAACGCCGATCAATCTGAATAGCCATAGTCATAGACTCATTCAGACCTGTAGGCGCAGGGAACCCCACCATAACATCTTTAATGGCCTCAGAAAGGCCATCTCTGAATCTTGCAGCCAGGGCGCACTCATTCCACTGAGTAAGCACCGACCATTTCCGAAATTTCTGACAATATATTTCTGCTTCATCTTGCCCCTGAGAGAGAGCCAATAAAGCTTTTTCAGCCTGAATCTCTAGGTTAGGTTCCTCATAGAGCAAACCCAATGCCAGAAAAAACGCATCCACATTGAGCAACGCAGGATCCCCTGGTGCCAATGCAAATGCCCAATTCTGAGGGTCACCCTGCAGGAAAGATATAACAATTTTGACTTGCTGAGCAGGGTCTCCAGAGGAGCGAGATTTCAAAGAAAGAAACAACTTGCAATTGTTCCTAAAATTCAGAAAACTAGATCTATCTCCAGAAAAAAACTCTGGGATAGGAATTCTAGGTTCAGACATAGGAGCATGTACAACAAAATCTTGTATATTTTGAACCTTAGCAGCAAGATTATTCAGGCTGGAAGCCAAACTCTGGACATCCATGATAAACAGCTGAGGTCAGAGCCATTCAAGGATTAAGAGGAGGTAAGACGCAGCCAGGCTGCAATTAAGGCTAGGCAGCAAACTCTGAGGGAAAAAAAAAAAAAACTTCCTCAGACTACTTTTCCTCCTACTTCAGCCAATACGATTACCACTTTTTGGCCGGCTATACTGTCATGATCCCAATGGCAGGGGATCACAAAAGGACAAGCACAAAAAACAAAACAAGCTCTAGGGTGATGGAAACTGAGCTGACCGCGATCCTGAACCTAAACACACAACTAGCTGTAGCCGGGGAACGTGCCTACGATGATTCCTAGACGTCTCGCGCCAGCCGAAGGACTAACTTCCCCTATTAGAGGAAACACAGACCTCTCTTGCCTCCAGAGAAACACCCCACAGAAATAGCAGCCCCCCACATGTAATGACGGTGAAATGAGAGGAAAGCACATACGTAGTTATGAAAACAGATTCAGCAAAATGAGGCCCGCTAAAGCTAGATAGCAGAGGATACAAAAGTGAACTGCGCGGTCAGCGAAAAACCCTACAAAAAAAACATCCTGAAATTACTTGAACTCATGTGCCAACTCATGGAACATGAGGAGTAATATCAGCCCACTAGAGCAACCAGCAAAAAGGAATCACATATCTGCAAGCTGGACTAAGACAAAAATTAAGCAAAACGTGGAACAGGAAAATCAAAAACTTAGCTTGTCCTGAAGATTACAGAAGCGGGAAGCAGAGGAAACAAGACACACTGATTACATTGATAGCCGGCGAGGAAATGACAAGAAAGCCAGGTTAAATAGGAAACTCCCATATCCCATAGAACAGGTGGACACCAGAGACCGCAGAAAACACAAGTCACCCAGTACCATCTGTAACCACCAGAGGGAGCCCAAAAACAGAATCCACAACAGTCATAACACTGGAACGCTTCAATGGACACCACTGATTCTAAAACCGTTTTCTTGTGACATATTGTACTTCATGATAGTTGTAAAATTTTGTTGATATGACTTGCGTTTATTTGTGAAAAAAATAGAAATTTGGCGAAAATTTCAAAATTTTCGCAATTTTAAAACTTTTAATTTTTATGCCCTCATATCAGAGCGTTGTATCACACAAAATAGTCAATTAGTAACATTTCCCACATATATACTTTACATCAGCACAATTTTTGAATCATAATTTTTTTTGTTAGGAAGTTATAAGGGTTAAAAGTTGACCAGCGATTTCTCATTTTTACAACAAAATTTGGAAAACTATTTTTTTAGAGACGACCTCACATTTGAAGTGTCTTTCAGGGGCCTATATGACGGAAAATACCCAAAAGTGACACCATTCGAAAAGCACCCCTCAAAGTACTCAAAATTACATTCAAGAAGTTTATTAACCCTTCAGGTGCTTCACAGGAATTTTTGGAATGTGGAAGGAACAAATAAATATATGCTTTTCTTTCACAAAAAATTTTCCTTAGACCTATTTTTTTTTTTACTTTCGCAAATGTAACAGGAGAAAATCGACCATGCAGTTTGTTGTGCAATTTATCCTGAGTATGCCAATACCCCATTTGTGGGAGAAATCTACTGTTTTGGCACATGTCAGGCTCAGAAGGAAAGATGTGCCATTTCACCATTTTGGAAACTAGACCCCTTTGGTAAACTTATCTAGATTTGTATTGAACACCTTGAACCCCCAGGAGCTTCACATAAGTTTATAACGTAGAGCCGTGAAAAAAAAAATATTCTCAGATAAATCTTTTTTAGCTCAAAATTTTGCATTTTCATAAGGGTAAAAGGAGAAATTGCTCCATGAAATTTGTTGTGCAATTTATCCTGAGTGCGCAGATTCCCAATATGTGGAGGAAAACAACTGTTTGGATGCACAGCAGGGCTTGGAAGAGAAAGAGCGCCATTTGACTTTTTGAATGTAAAATTTACTGAAACTGCCATGTCACATTTGGACAGCCCCTGATGTGCCTAAACAGTGGAAACCCCCAACAAGTGACACCATTTTGGAAACTAGACCCCTTTGAGAACTTATCTAGATGTGTATTGAACACCTTGAACCCAGGTGCTTCACAGAAATTTATAACGTAGAGCCGTGAAAACTAAAAAAAATCTAATGTTTCCTGCAAAAATCTTTTTTAACTCTAAATGTTGTATTTTCACAAGGGTAACGGAAGAAAATGGACACAAAAAATAGTTTTGCAATTTCTCTTGAGTTCACCAATACCCCATATGTGGGCAAAAACTACATTTGAGACACAGTGCAAAGCTCAGAAGGGAAGTAGCACAATATTACAGAGCAGATTTTGCTGCACTGGTTTGAGGGTGTCATGTCACATTGGCAGAGCCCCTGAGGTGCCAAAACAGCAGAACCCCTATAAGTGACCCCATTTTACAAACCATAAACCTCTCAATGAATTCAAAATGGCACCAAAATTTGACCCACAATTTCTGCCAAATGTAGAAATACCCCATATGTGGCTGTCAGCAGTGTATGTTACTGAGTGGAAATTAAAAACTGTTGTTGTAGTGACCAGTACGTTGCAGTCACCAGTACATTATGTCATCCCCTGCTTCTGGAGGCATGCACCCGTAAGTTAGGTAGGCTGTAATCACTATAGCAATGCCAAATATGTGGGGCGCTTAATGTGGTTTAGGCACACTGGGGCTTAGAAGGGAGGGGGGCATTTGGATTTGGGAGTCGAGAATTTGCTGAATTTCTTTTGGGGGTGAGTATCCATTTAGCTTTTGTGCTACCAGTAACGTGGATGCCCCTATATTTCCGATAACATATGACCGACCTGAGTGGGTGATTGCTTTTTTGTGGATTGAGTTGAAGCTTTTATTGGGAACATTTTCCGTAACATTTATCCATTGCTCTACTCTGAGCACTTACATAGGGGTTTCCATCTAAATCTCAAAATGATGTGACAGATGAAACCCCCGATGGATCCATTAACTATAAGGAAGCAGCAGAGTTACTCTGGACTCCATCTGGCCTCTGTTCAGCAGTGTCCTTCTTTTCAGAAGTGCACAAATCTGTGGCCAACGGCACTTTATGCAATCCTAAAAACACAGACACTGCCGGATCACTGATAAACTTGACAAAGACCAGGTTTTGGTTGAAACGTTGTATTGTATTTATGGCAGAATAAAGAACTTTTTTACGTCTTTCACCTGGATTGGATGCTGCTTGCCTTTCTTTAGTTGTTACGGACACAGCGATACCAAATATGTGTACTTTTATTGTTTATTTTTTATTTATATAAATAAATGTATTTATTGGATAAATATTTGATTTTTTTTATTTATTTGTGGATTTTAAAAAATATATTTGTACACTTTTTAATATTTTTTTTTTAACTTTTTTACATTGTCCCATACTGGGACATCACTGTTTTAGATCAGATCACTGATCTGATGTTCTGCAATGCATCTGCACTGCAGAACATGGAAGCAGCGACTGACAGGCAGGGAAGGAGGCATCTCAAGTCCTGTTCTCCGCGGACATCTTGGGGCTGGGTGTCTCCATGGAGGCCATCAGAACAATGCAATCGCAGGTGTTGTCCTGATGGAAGTGTGCAGGGAATAACTCATTCCCTATGCGATGCTCATCTATGCCACTGTCACTACTGACAGCGGTATCAGATGGTTTAAATTAGGATGTATTGATGCAGCATAAACCATATAATCCCATTAGTGAATTCCCCATGAACATACTAACTAGCTACTAAAACAAGCTCCTAAGCCTCCCCAACATGTTTCACCAGTTAAGGTACCTTCACACTCAGCAACTTTACAACGAGAACGACAACGATCCGTGACGTTGCAGCGTCCTGGATAGTGATCTCGTTGTGTTTGACACGCAGCAGCGATCTGGATCCCGCTGTGCCATCGCTGGTCGGAGCTAGAAGTCCAGAACTTTATTTGGTCGTCAGGTCGGCGTGTATCGTCATGTTTGACAGCAAAAGCAACGATGCCAGCAATGTTTTTACATGGAGCTAACAACCAGCGAGATAAATAAGTGAGTCGCCGTTACGTCACTGGATCGCTCCTGCATCGTTCTGGAGCTGCTGTGTTTGATGTCTCTACAGTGACCTAAACAGCGACGCTCCAGCGATCGGCTCGTCTATATCGCTGCAGCGTCGCTGAGTGTGACGGTACCTTTAGACTGGCTTCATTAGGGGAATGAGGCTATAATAAAAAGATAATTTTTGTGGTCTTTAGATAGGGTTTATTTGCCTTTGGCAATTTGTTAATAAATGAAACAAATAATTGGCACGAGCTGTCTAGTTACCATTTCCGGAAATAAATTTTCCGGAGTGCAGTTTGTTATTTAGTAGTCTGGAAAATAAATAATTGGCATCAGCCATCTAGATGCCATTTCTAGGACAAATAAATAAGAACTAAGTAATGTAATAGATAAACCATTATTTCTTATTTTTAGGGACTCTATAGCGACGGGGTCTGTTCCGCAGGATTGGCGCATAGCAAATGTGGTGCCAATATTCAAAAAGGGCTCTAAAAGTGAACCTGGAAATTATAGGCCAGTAAGTCTAACCTCTATTGTTGGTATAATATTTGAAGGGTTTCTGAGGGATGTTATTCTGGATTATCTCAATGAGAATAACTGTTTAACTCCATATCAGCATGGGTTTATGAGAAATCGCTCCTGTCAAACCAATCTAATCAGTTTTTATGAAGAGGTAAGCTATAGGCTGGACCACGGTGAGTCATTGGACGTGGTATATCTCGATTTTTCCAAAGCGTTTGATACCGTGCCGCACAAGAGGTTGGTACACAAAATGAGAATGCTTGGTCTGGGGGAAAATGTGTGTAAATGGGTTAGTAACTGGCTTAGTGATAGAAAGCAGAGGGTGGTTATAAATGGTATAGTCTCTAACTGGGTCGCTGTGACCAGTGGGGTACCGCAGGGGTCGGTATTGGGACCGGTTCTCTTCAACATATTCATTAATGATCTGGTAGAAGGTTTACAAAGTAAAATATCGATATTTGCAGATGATACAAAACTATGTAAAGCAGTTAATACAAGAGAAGATAGTATTCTGCTACAGATGGATCTGGATAAGTTGGAAACTTGGGCTGAAAGGTGGCAGATGAGGTTTAACAATGATAAATGTAAGGTTATACACATGGGAAGAAGGAATCAATATCACCATTACACACTGAACGGGAAACCACTGGGTAAATCTGACAGGGAGAAGGACTTGGGGATCCTAGTTAATGATAAACTTACCTGGAGCAGCCAGTGCCAGGCAGCAGCTGCCAAGGCAAACAGGATCATGGGGTGCATTAAAAGAGGTCTGGATACACATGATGAGAGCATTATACTGCCTCTGTACAAATCCCTAGTTAGACCGCACATGGAGTACTGTCTCCAGTTTTGGGCACCGGTGCTCAGGAAGGATATAATGGAACTAGAGAGAGTACAAAGGAGGGCAACAAAATTAATAAAGGGGATGGGAGATCTACAATACCCAGATAGATTAGCGAAATTAGGATTATTTAGTCTAGAAAAAAGACGACTGAGGGGCGATCTAATAACCATGTATAAGTATATAAGCCGACAATACAAATATCTCGCTGAGGATCTGTTTATACCAAGGAAGGTGACGGGCACAAGGGGGCATTCTTTGCGTCTGGAGGAGAGAAGGTTTTTCCACCAACATAGAAGAGGATTCTTTACTGTTAGGGCAGTGAGAATCTGGAATTGCTTGCCTGAGGAGGTGGTGATGGCGAACTCAGTCGAGGGGTTCAAGAGAGGCCTGGATGTCTTCCTGGAGCAGAACAATATTGTATCATACAATTATTAGGTTCTGTAGAAGGACGTAGATCTGGGGATTTATTATGATGGAATATAGGCTGAACTGGATGGACAAATGTCTTTTTTCGGCCTTACTAACTATGTTACTATGTTACTATGTAATCAGGACCACTGTGTGTGAGAACACTGACTCAAATTGTTCATAACGTAAGGCTGAAGGTGGGGTCTTTTCATTATGAAGAAATGCCTTGTTATGTCTGGAATGTCTCCACACTCCAATGATTCTGGGTTTGCCCTGGTTGGTGAAGCATAATCTAACTGTGGATTGGCAATCCAGAGAGATTGTAAAGTGGGGAGATTACTGTCATGGTAACTGCCTAAACGTTTCCCCTTTTGCTGTATATACAGGGCCCTTACTGGCATTTTTGTCTGACTTTGAGGACCCTGCCTCAATGGGGTAGGCATCTCGGCCTTGTTCACTGACCAGGAGGGTGAGGTGTTGGAGGCTCAGGGGGAATCCCCTGCCTTCTGCCCTTCAGGGAGGTTATTTTTGCCATCCAAATTGCATCGCAAAGTAACTGGAGAGTTTCATAACTCTGCACTTGCTGGTCACCCGGGTGGTAAGGCAACTGTGGACCTCCTTTCTCATAATTTTTGATGGCGGGGTTGCATCAGGATGTGGTTGAACAGGTGTCTTCCTGCAATGTTTGCGCACATTCTAAAGTCCCGTCCATCTGGTCCTGTTTCGCCACTACCTGTTCCTAACAGGGTCAAGTGAGACTGGTATAAACATATGACTGTCAGTAACCGCTTGCCAGGTCCAGACCTGAATGTGAATGACTGTGTAGTTGTCTACCAGGAATTTCAGGTTCAGGGTTCCTTCCTGGAGGTTGGGACCTAGATTCATTGGTCCCTATAAGATAACCACCGTCATTGGTTCAGGAGCTTTTCATCTGGAGCTACCTCAGGCAGTTAAGGTCTGCAATGTTTTTAACAGGTATTTGCTCAAGAGATATGTGGAACCCCTTGAGCCCTCACCGCTACTGCCTTCCCCAATAATGGTTGATGGAAGCATAGAATTTAAAATTTCAAGGATTGTAGATTCTCACCTCCGACGTCATTTCCTACAATACTTGGTGCATTGGTGGGGTTATGGTCCAGAGGAAAAGATGTGGTTTCTGCATCACAGGTGTACACCCCCAAGCTGGTTTGTTCATTCCACACCTCTTAACCTGAGAAACCAGGTCTTGAGTGTCCGGAGGCCACTTGTAGAAGGGGGGTAATGTCACGGATGTGTCAGAGGCTGCAGACCGTTGCACTGCATCTGGCTGCAGAGGATCTCAACAGTTTGCTCTGCAGATTTTTGCCTGGCTCTTCTGATGATAGAACCCAGTGGCCACCTGTCCCATCTCTAATGGTGTCACCTGGATCTGGGTGTTTATAACTCCCGACTTCCTTTTGGGACTTGCATGTATATTCTCTATTTGCACTTCCCTGTTGAGGCTTGGAGTTGTAGCAGTCTGATAGCGTCCTCTTTGAAGTTTAGAGGGCTCTCCCTGAGTCTACTCAAGCCAAGTATCTCCCTTGTTTCATTTATCCTAGCTGTCTTTAGTGTTAGTTGGGGTTCAACCAGCATACACCCCTTCCTTTCCTAAGCAGCGCTTTCTACTAGGGTCTTCCAGGGATTAGGTATCCTGCTCGGCGATAGGTGCGGAACCTATTTAGGGTCTCTTATGGCAGACAGGGTGACGTTAGATCTGCCTAGGGGTCTCCACTTCCCCAGTGTTGGGCCCATCCTTCCCCTCATCCATTTGTGTTGCAGTTAGTCTGTCCTACACTGTGTGTGAAATTTTCTCTGGAATTACAGTTACATGAAAAAGTTTGGGCACCCCTATTAATCTTAAGCTAAATGTTTTATAAAAATAGTTTTTTTGCAACAGCTATTTCAGTTTCATATATCTAATAACTGTTGGACACAGTAATGTTTCTGCCTTGAAATGAGGTATATTGTACTAACAGGAAATGTGCAATCTGCATTCAAACAAAATTTGACAGGTGCATAAGTATGGGCACCCTTATCATTTTCTTGTTTTAAATACTCCTACCTACTTTTTACTGACTTACTAAAGCACTTTTTTGGGTTTTCTAACCTCATTGAGCTTTGAACTTTATTGCCAGGTGTATGCAATCATGAGAAAAGCTACTTAAACTAGCCACTTGCAAGTTGTTCTCCTGTTTGAATCTCTTCTGAAGAGTGGCACCATGGGCTCCTCAAAACAACGGTCTAATGATCTGAAAACAAAGATTATTCAACATAGTTGTCCACCCCCTGACGAAGAAACATATTCGAAACGCGCGTCGGGCGCACGCAGGTCCTGGACTCAGTCCTCCCCTGAAGGTAGCTCATCTGCGGTAACGATTTGTCCGTTCAAGTAATAATTTGATAGTGTATATGGAAGGCTTATTTGCGGCAGCGTTCTGACCGCTGAACTATTAAACAGCTACTGTTTACTGCATGTGGGTATTTGCCTATATAGTGAATTGATAGACTGCAGGGTTATTTACCTAAGATTTTCCTTTACAACGGGACACTTATTTATGCGGTGAGCTACACCACCCCCATCTATCTCGCTGTGCTATAAGCACGCTTAGCACCTAGTCACTTTGTATGCAGTGTGCATATTTACCTCACTGATAACATTCTCATCTACCTCATTGGGCCATAATCACTTTATGCACCTTGGTCACCTTGTTTCAAATACGTTGTTATATTCCTACTCACATTTTGATGCTATATAAATAATTTTTATATATATTTTTATGTATTTTTCTGGCACCTTATTGTTTGTGAACAGTAATATATGGAACTTGTTTATGAGGTTTTTGCACCGGTTTTGTTTTGTTTTATAATAATATATATTTTCTAGTGGGTATATAGCCCTACTTTGTCTGGTTTCACCAGTTTGCTTCACCTTCAACATCTTATTATAATTTTTACTAATTTTTGTCTTTTATAGACCTCCTTTTATTTGCTAGTATAGATTCTTTTTATCTTTTTCATTCTATTTTTAGCACAGCGAGTAAAGGTAATTTTATCCTGGGTGGGTTGCTACTTACAGTGGGTATGAGTCCCTGAGTACCATACAACATTTCCTGCGTTTTCTGGTATTATTTTTTATTCATCATATATGTATACATTTTTTATATTAAATAACTTTTTAATGTATGAATTGCCAAATATATTGAAATAAAGGCATATTATTGATCCTAACGTTGTGGTACTCTCTGGCGACTTCCTATCCTGCGGTGGTTTGGTGCTTCATAGTTGTTCAGGGGAAGGATATAAAAAGCTGTCTCAGAGATTTAACCTGTCAATTTCCACTGTGAGGAACATAGTAGGGAAATTGAAGAACACAGGTACAGTTTTTGTTAAGGCCAGAAGTGGCAGGCCAAGAAAAACATCATATAGGCAGAGAAGAACAATGGTGAGATTAGTCAAGGACAATCCTCAGACCACCTCCAGAGAGCTGCAGCATCAACTTGCTGCAGATGGTGTCACTGTGCATCGGTCAACTATACAATGCACTTTGCACAAGGAGAAGCTGTATGGGAGAGTGATGCGAAAGAAGCCATTTCTGCAAGCACGCCACAAACAGAGTCGGCTGAGGTATGCAAAAGCACATTTGGAGAAGCCAATTTCTTTTTGGAAGAAGGTCCTGTGGACTGATGAAACCAAGATTGAGTTGTTTGGTCATACAAAAAGGCGTTATGCATGGTGGCCAAAAAACACAGCATTCCAACAAAAACACTTGACACCCACAGTAAAATTTTGTGGAGGTTCCATCATGCTTTGGGGCTGTGTGGCCAATGCCGGCATCGGGAATCTTGTTAAAGTTGAGGGACGCATGGATTCCTCTCAGTATCAGCAGATTCTTGACAATAATGTTCATGAATCAGTGACAAAGTTGAAGTTACGCAGGGGATGGATCTTTCAGCAAGACAATGATCCAAAACACCGCTCCAAATCTACTCAGGCATTCATGCAGAGGAACAATTACACTGTTCTGGAATGGCCATTCCAGTCCCCAGACCTGAATATCATTGAACATCTGTGGGATCATTTGCAGAGGGTTGTCCATGCTCGGCGAGCATCAAACTTAACTGAACTGGAATTGTTTTGTAAAGAGGAATGGTCAAAAATACCTTCATCCAGGAACTCATTAAAAGCTGCAGGAAGCGACTAGAGGCTGTTATTTTTGCAAAAGGAGGATCTACTAAATATTAATGTCACTTTTTTCTTGTGGGGTGCCCATACTTATGCACCTGTCAAATTTTGTTTGAATGCAGATTGCCCATTTTCTGTTAGTACAATAAACCTCATTTCAAGGCAGAAACATTACTGTGTCCAACAGTTATTAGATATAAAACTGAAATAGCTGTTGCAAAAAAAAACAATTTTTATAAAACATTAAGCTTAAGATTAATAGGGGTGCCCAAACTTTTTCATATAACTGTATCTGAGTATCTTGGGTGTGCTTCAGTAATATGCGGGGATAAATGCGGGGATTGCCTAACAAACAGGCAAGCCCCACAGGTGTTGCGGCTGTCTAACAGCCACGAATCATACAGCCGCAGAGACTCAAACATATTACTGGAGCACACCTAAGCATGCTCGCTCATCACTAATCTTGACCTGTATGCCTAGTGTAAATGTGCTATTATGAGTTTGTCTCCCACTGAGCACATCTGAAATGTCATTGGCAGCAGATCTTGATGATTTGTGTGCCCAACTGCATTCAGCCTGGCCGAACATTCATCAGACGACCATTAATAACTTCATTAAAAGCATGACAAGATGTGTATGTAAGTGCGTGTATTTCTGTGTGTGACACTCATGCTGCTTGATGCTGAATAAAGTGAGATGTTTTAAAAATGTTGTTTACATTTTTTCATCATTTGCATATAATTAACATGTCTATTCTTCCTGTGATTTCAACAGTTCAAAGACTAGCCCCCACATAGCCTCTTATATGAAGTATGAGCCCACATAGACCCTTATAAACAGTTTGAGCCCTCACATAGCCTCTCTTTATACAGCATGAACCCCCCATAGCCTCTCTATACACAGTATGTCCCTTCTATATACAGTATGAACCCCCACATATACCAATTATACAGTATGAGCCTCCATATCACCTCCTAAATACAGTTTAAGCCCCCACATAGCCCCCTAAATACAATATGAGCCCCAACATAGCCTCCTAAATACTGTATGAGCAGACATATATGAAAATAACACATACTCAACTCTCTCCCATTCCCCCGGAGCTCTGCTCCTGTCTCTGGAACAAAGGCTCTCTGCACGGTAGATGAGATGAAGTGACATCATCACATCTGCATTCTTACATGGTGATTGATCAAAGAAGGATTTGGCATCTATGTGTTCCATCAATGTATTCACCGCTGTCTGCATCCTGACAATTCAGATAGCTGTGGCAATGGGCGAGGGCATTTTTCAGCCCTTGGGACACTTTTTTCAGCCTTTCAGCTATCTCAGTTCCCGAGCCAGAATGGAACAGCCAGAGGGCCGGATCTGGCCCATGAAATGCACTTTGCCCAGCTCTGACTAAGGGCTCATTCAGTTGTCATGGATTTTTCATCAGTGTTTTATGCCAAAACCAGGAGTGTCTTCAAAACACAGAACAGGTGTCAATCTTTCAATTATAGTTTTTCTCTGTATGTTCCACTACTGGTTTTGCCATACAAACACTGATGCAAAATCACTTACGTCTGAATGGGCCCTTAGAGCAGGGATGAAGGCATAAATACTTGGAAAATAAATGGATTATTCTGCACTGCCATAGAAGAAAGGATGAAGGTTACAAATGCAAGTGGTTTATTCGTCAGTGCCTTTCGAAGTATACAACGTCTTCATCATGGCAACCAAGATACATATACAATAAGCATGGGCAGAAAATAAATAGACAATATATTTGAAAAAAGGCGTGTGAAAAAAGAGGGGATCATAAGGATCATATGACAGCGGAGCGACATTTCACTAGAGGTCAGCCATTGCATATCACATGTTACAGCTTAAACAGACATTATTTAAAAATCATAACAGTATGAAATATGTTGAAAAAAGTTGTCTGAATGTGTAATAATTAAAAAGGAAGTATAAAATGTAAAAATTATGTGGGAATATACAGCAAATAAAATGCATGGAATCAAACCTGGCTTTGCATGTTCTTTAGTGGTGAAAGAATGTGTGCTTGTCTATATACTATATGTCGCACTATAAGTTAGGGTTTTAGATTGTAAACCACTACTCAAGCAGGCGCCATTATGTGTACAAGCTGCTATTATAAATACATATATACATATAATCAGATGAGATGATATGTATCTATAAGGTAAAGCACTGATCATTAAAATATGCATAATAAAGAACAGGACAATTCCAGATAATATCACAAAATATAGATTACATCGAGATGCAGCAAAACACAGAGAGATGAAAGATAATGTCAACATAAGTACAATGGTGCTGTGGGACTCCTACCAGATACCCTAATCCCATACAGTTAATTACCAAAAATATTTACTTTTCTTTATATATATCAAAAATATATAATATAATGTGCACACAATATCATTAGAAAATATAATTATGTAATGGTAAAACAGGGTTTGAGACACCTACTCACAATGCGGCAAAAAGCTGCTAAAGGCGAGGGATACTGAAGTGATGTGTTACAGCCAAGTCTATGTAGGGAAAGGAAATCCCCAGGTCGAATGAGTTCACTACCGTGGGAACCTGATTATTATGTATGGGTCATCACAGAGGAAGGTTGTTGGCACTGACTAGATGTTGGTTCAGCATTCAGCAGCCTGATAACTGGGAGGGAGACGAAACCCAATTCTGAGATTAGTGATTTGATAGATCTAGTAGTATAAAATCATAGATCTATACAGAAGATAATGTCTTGCGAAAAAAAAACTGCAGGGTAAGAACTAAAGTGGTGAAGTATCATATATCAGGTTCCAATAAAAGGTTAAAAAAAATAAAAAAACATGTAAGATAGGATCCTAGGCAACCAAAAGAACCATGAAAACAAAGGGTCTCTAAAATATAACTTTTAATAGATAAAGTCTAAAAAAATGTTCCAAATTGGAGACAAAGCAGCTAATATTAAAAATATTAATAATATAAAAGGTAACCATAGGTAACTGGATATATACCAATAATGTATCCTAATGCACCCTGCAGGTCCACTATACTGACTCCTGCCTGGCAGTGGAAGTTAGCACCCTAAGTTTCAGCGGTAGGCACCCCCACTCAGCGGTGGCTTGCCCTGTTGTCCCTACAAGGCTTGTTTCATCTTTATGGCCAGTATCCCTGATGAACCCCCACTATTCCCATGGGAGGAAATGCGTCGATCACTGCTCAGGGATGTCGCTTCTGTATAGACCCCGACTGATGGTTCAGTGTGGATGATGATCTCCGCCTCTTTGAATTGATGCATCACAGCTCAGATGAGTACATGGTCATTGCACTACACTCTGTACAATCAGACACCATTGCAACTTTTTTCTGCATGTATTGTAATTATACATAGCTCTATTATGGATGATCTATGGCAAGAAAGCTGTTGATTGCAGAGCTCTGTCCCTTTGCTATTATGCATTAGGACAATGTGATAAGTATATAATTACTGCATCCTATTTGCCCACACTTTATATTGGTCTACATAGACGATGGTTAACAAAGGGATGTTGATATTGTCTACATCTATAGTTGCTATCAATTGTCTAGTATTATTATTATTATTTATTATTATTGCGACATTTATTCCATGGCGCTTTACATGTGAGGAGGGGTATACATAATAAAAACAGGTACAATAATCTTGAACAATACAAGTCACAACTGGTACAGGAGGAGAGAGGACCCTGCCCGCGAGGGCTCACAATCTACAAGGGATGGGTGAGGAATGGATACAGTAGGTAAGGATAGAGCTGGTCGTGCAGTGGTTTGGTCGATCGGTGATTACTGCAGGTTGTAGACTTGCCGGAAGAGGTAGGTCTTCAGGTTCTTTTTGAAGGTTTCGATGGTAGGTGAGTGTCTGATATGTTGTGGTAGAGAGTTCCATAGTAGGGGTGATGCACGAGAGAAATCTTGTATGCGATTGTGGGAAGAGGAGATAAGAGGGGAGTAGAGAAGGAGATCTTGTGAGGATTGGAGGTTGCTTGCAGGAAAGTACCAGGGGACGAGGTCACAGATGTATGGAGAAGACAGGTTGTGGATGGCTTTGTATGTCATGATTATGCTTTTGTACTGATGTCTCTGGGTAATGGGGAGCCAGTGAAGGGATTGACAGAGGGGAGAGGCCGGGGAATAGTGGGGGGACAGGTGGATTAGTCGGGCAGCTGAGTTTAAAATAGACTGGAGGGGTGCGAGAGTGTTCGAGGGGAGGCCACAGAGCAGGAGGTTACAGTAGTCGAGGTGGGAGATGATGAGGGCATGGACTAGGGTTTTTGCTGATTCTTGGTTTCGGAATGTACGGATCCATGAAATATTTTTGAGCTGAAGGTGGCAGGAAGTGGAAAGGGCTTGGATATGCGGTTTGAAGGAGAGATCAGTGTCAAGGATTACGCAGAGACAGCAAGCTTGTGGGACTGGGGAGAGTGGGCAGCCGTTTACTGTAATGGATAGGTTCGTTGGGGGGTCGCGTGAGATGAGGGAAAGACAATGAACTCTGTTTTGTCCATGTTAAGTTTTAGTAATCTAGCAGAGAAGAAAGATGAAATAGCAGATAGAAATTGAGGGATTCTGGTTAGTAGGGTCGTGATATCTGGTCCAGAGATGTAGATCTGTGTGTCATCAGCATAGAGATGATACTGAAAACCGTGAGATTCTATGAGCTGTCCCAGGCCAAAAGTGTAAATGGAGAAGAGCAGGGGCCCTAGGACTGAACCTTGTGGGACTCCTACAGGGGGCGAGGTGAGGAGATGGTGTGTGAATGGGAGATGCTGAATGTTCAGTCAGTTAGGTATGACGAAATCCAGGATAGGGCCAAGTCTGTGATGCCAAGGGATGAGAGGGTCTGTAGTAATAGGGAATGGCCCACTGGGTCAAAGGCAGAGGACAGGTCGAGGAGGAGGATAGAGTAGTGTCGCTTGCTCTTGGTGGTTAATAGGTCATTGGTGACCTTAGGGCAGTTTCAGTGGAGTGGTGTGACCGGAAGCCTGATTGTAAGTGGTCGAAGAGGAAGCAGGAAGATAGATGGGAGGACAGTTCAAGATGGACTTGTTGTTCCAGTAGTTTTGAGGCATAGGGGAGAAGTGATATAGGGCGATAGCTAGATACAGAGGATGGGTCAAGAGAGGGCTTTTTGAGTATAGGTGTGATTGAGGCATGTTTAAAGCTTGAGGGGAAAACACCAGTTGTTAGTGATAGGTTGAAGAGATGGGTTAGAGTTGGGATGAAGACTGTGGCGAGGTTTGGGATGAAGTGGGAAGGGTTCAGGTCAAGTGCATGGGTGGCGAGATGCGATCTTGAGAGTAGAGTGGAGAGTCGATCTTCTGTAATAGTGGAGAATTTGGTTTTGGAGGTGGAGGGCTGGGTAGTTGGGAGGAAGGGCTCTGGGGGTTGTCGACTAAAACTGTCTCTGATATTCTCAATCTTCTGCTTGAAAAATGAGGCAAAGTCTTCAGCTGAGATGAGTGGGGAGGGAGGAGGTGCTGGGGGACGGAGGAGAGAGTTGAAAGTGTTGAATAACTGTTTAGGGTTGTGAGACAGGGAGGATATGAGAGATGAGAAGTAGGTTTGTTTAGCTGTGGTGAGTGTGGTCTTGAAAGTAGCGAAGGACTGTTTGACTGCGATAAAGTGCTCGTTGGACTGGGATCTTTTCCATCTCCGCTCTGCAGCCCTGGAAGCTCGCCTCAGTTCTTTGGTCAGGCTGGTGTGCCAGGGCTGTCTGTTAATTTTGCGAGCTTTGGTATGTGTGAGAGGGGCAAGAGTGTTGTGAATTCTGTTGTCGGGCTCCCTCCTGTGGTCATGAATGGTACTTCGGCTGGTTCTGTCCATGGACTTCCTCTGGTGGGTGTTTCTGAGTTTCACAGGTGACGAGGTTTATTCGTTAGCTGCTGCTCTATTTAACTCCACTTAGATCTTTGCTCCATGCCACCTGTCAATGTTCCAGTATTGGTCTGTTCACTCCTGGATCGTTCTTGTGACCTGTCTTCCCATCAGAAGCTAAGTTCCAGCTGGTATTTCTTTGGTTTGCTATTTTTCTGTCCAGCTTGCTATTTAATTTGTTGTCTGGCTTGCTGGAAGCTCTGGGACGCAGAGGGAGCGCCTCCGCACCGTGAGTCGGTGCGGAGGGTCTTTTTGCGCCCTCTGCGTGGTCTTTTTGTAGGTTTTGTGCTGACCGCAAAGTAACCTTTCCTATCCTCGGTCTGTTCAGTAAGTCGGGCCTCACTTTGCTAAATCTATTTCATCTCTGTGTTTGTATTTTCATCTTTACTCACAGTCATTATATGTGGGGGGCTGCCTTTTCCTTTGGGGAATTTCTCTGAGGCAAGGTAGGCTTTATTTTTCTATCTTCAGGGCTAGCTAGTTTCTTAGGCTGTGCCGAGTTGCATAGGGAGCGTTAGGCGCAATCCACGGCTATTTCTAGTGTGTTTGATAGGTTTAGGGATTGCGGTCAGCAGAGTTCCCACGTCCCAGAGCTCGTCCTTATTATCAGTAACTATCAGGTCATTCCGTGTGCTCTTAACCACCAGGTCCATTATTGTCCTGACCACCAGGTCATAACACAAGAGATTCCAAAGCTGCAGCTATTGTGGTGTTATACAGAGCGGCAGCAGCATCCGCATTGTGTAGGGAACTTATGTCTGTGAGAGGGAGGAGGGATTCAGAGAGTGAATGTAGATCAAGGTGTTTAAGATTTCTGGAAGGGTGTGCAAGTTTGTGGGGTTGGGATTGTAGACAAGGAGTGGAGAGGTTGGGATTGTAGACAAGGAGTGGAGAGGGAAGAGAATGTGAGTAGATTGTGGTCAGAAAGAGGAAGAGGTGAGTTAGAGAGGTTAGATAGGGAGCAGAGGCGGATGAAGATGAGGTCCAATGTGTGACCATCTTTGTGAGTGGCTGCAGAAGACCATTGAGTGAGGCCGAAGGAGGAAGTGAGAGATAGAAATTTAGTGGCAGCTGAGATGGAAGTGTCAATGGTGATGTTGAAGTCGCCCATGATGATAGTGGGGATGTCCGCAGAAAGGAAATAAAGTAGCCAAGTGGTGAAGTGGTCAAAGAAGGTGATGGCTGGCCCTGGGGGGCGGTAAATGACAGCCACTTGGAGGTTGGTGGGGGCATAGATGCGCACAGAGTGCACCTCAAAGGAAGGGAGGGTAACAGAGGGTGGCAGTGGGATTGGGGTGAAGGAGCAGTTATCTGACAGGAGAAAACCAACTCAGCCATGCTTGCTGCTGGTGCGGGGTGTGTGAGAAAGGTGGAAGCTACCATATGAAAGTGCAGCAGGAGAGGCTGTGTCAGAAGGGGGTGAGCCAGGTTTCGGTGATGGCGAGGAAGGAAAGTTTCGTAGTAACAAAAAGATCGTGGATGTAGGAAAGCTTGTTGCCCACAGAGCGAGCGTTCCACAGAGCTTCTGTTAGTGGGACTGGGGAAGTGGGGGCTGGGCAAATGGGTATAAGGTTGGAGAGGTTACGGAAATTTGTGATAGAGCATGTATGGGAGGTAGAACTGACTGTGGGGATGTAGTGAGGAGGACCAGGATTTGGAGAGATATCACCAGCAGTGAGAAGGAGCAGAGAAAGTGTTAGCAGGTGGGAGCAGGAGAGGGCATGAGGTGGCTGTATGTGCTTGGAGACAGAGGATTGTATGTTAAGGAACAGTTCTGATGAGGAGGTGAGATGGATGGGGAGGATTGAAGAGGAGATGAACAGTTCTTTACTAGGAGTAGGGATTAGGGGAGTTTGCAGAAAGTGAAGAATTTTAGGGGTGAAAGTGAAAACAAACAGAAACATTGTTTACAGTGACTTGCCAGTTACCTTCAGTTCCCTTCTGGTTCAATTCTGGTTTTAATTCTAAATTAATCTTCACACTTCTAGGACACACTTCTAGGAATCACACTGCAGACTGAACTCATTGCAGACTTGTGCTATTATAACCTTAATATCAAGGATAAAAATATCCCCTTGACTTGATTTTCTTTTTTTTCTTTTTTTCTATTTCCTTTTTTTTGTGTTTTTTTTCCAATAAAAGGTTACAACTAAAGTCTAATGAAAAAATTATTATAAAAGTGGAAAAATGCTATAAAGGTAACCAAAAATAAATTATTGAAAGAATGTAAATTGTTAAAAGAATATTTGTGGTTAAACATAAATGATTAATAATTAATATAATTATAAAACAAACACACACATAGATATACATATAAAATAAAATGAATACATAAATATAAAAATATATACAGGTGCTTCTCATTAAAATTAGAATATCATCAAAAATTTAAGTTCTTCAATGCAAAAAGTGTATCTCATGTATTATATGGAGTCATTACAAACAAAGTGATCTATTTCAGGTGTTTATTTCTGTTAATGTTGATGATTATGGCTTACAGCCAATGAAAACCTAAAAGTCATTATCTCAGTAAATTAGAATACTTTATAACACCAGCTTTAAAAATTATTTTAAAATCCAAATAGTTGGCCTACTGAAATGTATGTTCAGTAAATGCATTACTTGATCGGGGCTCCATTTGCATCAATTACTGCATCAATGCGGTGTGGCATGGAGGCCATTAGCCTGAGGCACTGCTGAGGTGTTATGGAAGCCCAGGTTACTTTGATAGCAGCCTTCAGCTTGTCTGCACTGTTGGATCTGGCGTCTTTCATCTTCCTCCTGACAATACCCCATAGATTCTCCATGGGGTTAGGGTTAGGCGAGTTTGCTGTCCAATCAAGCACAGTGATACTGTTGTTTTTAAGCCAGGTATTGGTACTTTTGGCAGTGTGGACAGGTGCCAAGTCCTGCTGGAGAATGAAATTTCCATAAAGCTTGTCAGCAGAAGGAAGCATGAAGTGCTCTAAGATTTCCTTGTAGATGGCTGCTCTGACTTTGGTCTTGATAAAACACAGTGGACTTACCCAACAGATGATGTGGCTCCCCAAACCATCACACTAGACCTCAAGGAGCTTGGATTGTATGCCCCTCCACTCTTCCTCCAGACTCTGGGACCTTGATTACCAAATGAAATGCAAATTTTAGTTTCATCTGAAAACAACACTTTCGACCACTGAGCAACAGTTTTTCTCCTTGTCCCAGGTAAGACGCTTCTGGCATTGTTGTTCATGAGTGGCCTAACACAAGCAATGCAACATTTGTAGCCCATGTCCTGGAAACATCTGTGTTTGTGGTGGCTCTTGAAGCAATGACTACAGCAGCTGTCCACTCCTTGTGAATCTCCCAAAAATTTTAGAAAGGCCCTTTCTTAATAACCCTGTCAAGGCTGCGGTTATCCTGGTTGCATTTGTACCTTTTTCTACTACACTTTTCCCTTCCACTCAACCTTCCATTAATATGTTTGGATACTGCACTCTGAGAATAGCCAGCTTCTTCAGCAATGACCTTTTGTGGCTTACCCTCCTTGTGGGGTGTGTCAATGACTTCCTTTTGGACATATGTCAAGTCACCAGTCTTCCCTATGATTGTGGAGTCTACTGAAACAGACTAAGTGATATTTTTAAATGCTTAGGAAGCCATTGCAGGTGTTTTTTTGTTAATTATTCTAATTTACTGAGATAATGACTTTTGGGTTTTCATTGGCTGTAAGCCATAATCATCAACATTAACAGAAATAAACACTTGATATAGATTACTCTGTTTGTAATGACTCTATATAACATATGGGTTTCACTTTTTGTATTGAAGAACTTAAATAAATTAACTTTTTGATGATATTCTAATTATGTGAGAAGCACCTGGATGTGAATACTAATACAAAGTATTCATATATATATTTTTATATTAATTTAAAAAAAATCTGTAAATTCACTCAGGCAATGGGGTTTCAGAGCAATGAGCTCATGAATTTAAAATTCCTCTTTCCTATCCAACTAATCTCTTCGATTAGGAGTTTCAGGAGGTATACACAACAACGCGTCCCGCAAAAAAGCAAGTCGTGACATTACTATGTCGGCCAAAATATGGAAACATTATAGCTCCCAAAATATTGTGATGCAAAAACTAGTTTTTGCAAAAAAAGCATCTTTTAGTGTGTGACAGCAGCCAAACAGAAAAACCAGATATAAATCTGGCATTGCTGTAATCGCACCTAACTGAAGAATAAAGTAGTCTAATCACTTGTACTGCATGAGGAACGGCATAAAAAATAAATTAAACCAATTCTTCACCTGCTGTTGATTTGTTCATTCTGCCTCCCAAGGATCGCAGTAAGGCTTGGCGCAAATTTATACTGCACTCTGCGCTGAGCGCTTGCATCGGGGTTTCTGTGTAAATCTCTAAAATACATGATTCAGATGGAACCCCTGGCAGAAAATCCCTATAAGGAGGCAGACGGGGACCCTGTGGACAATGTTTGGCTTGTGATCCAAAGGATTCTGTCTCTTTAGGCATGTATAGAAACATAGTGCGCCACAGTTTGTGCACTTTGGAAAAAAAGTACATAGCTGAACAGAGGTAACTCTGCTGCCTCATCATAGTGAATGGATTCTTCAGGTGTTTCATCTGAATGACATCACTCGAAGATTTAGAAGGAAATCTCAAAGTAAGTGCTCAGTGTAGAGCACAAGATAAATGTAATCCCAAATGTCATGTTAAAATGTTCTAAAAAAAATTCAGCAAATTTTGCGCTCTCAAATCCAAATGTCCTTCTCCCTTCTGAGCCCCACAGTATGTATAAACCACGTACACATGTTTGGCATTTCTGTAGCGATGACAGCCCTCCTAATTTACTGGTGTGTGTCTCCAAAGCCATGAGCTGGGCATGATGTACTGGTCACTACATCATACTGGTCTGTACAACAGACTGGTCACTACAAAGGCAGTTTGCAATTTTCACTCAGCAGCATCCACTGCTGCTTGTTTCTGGAAAACACACATGCAGTCAAAATCACCACTTCACCTGTAAATAAATTCTCAAAGGGGTATAATTTCCAAACTGGGGTCACATGATGTGTGATTCTGCTCTTCTAGCACTCTGTACTGTATATGAAGTCCACAAACAAAAGCGCTCCATCCCTCACATGTTTCGCAGTAGGGCTAAAGTACTACTGTACATATATAGGGCATTTCTACATTCAGCAAAAATTCTGGGACCCCTTTTGGTGCCATTTTTTACCGAATTCCCAGTGTGAAAATGTAAAATCTGGAGCTAAAGCTAAATTTTAGTGGTAAAAATGTAATAATTTTTTTCTTCACTGTCCAATGGTATAAAATAGTATAAAATTCTGTGACCCACCTGTGGTGTCAATATGATTACTGCACTTCTAGATGAATTCATTGAGAGGTGTAGTTTTTAAAATGGTGTCTCTTATGGGGGTTCTGCTGTTCTGGCACCTCAGGGGCAATGCCAATGTGAGATGGCACCAGTCCAGCAAAATCTGAACTCCAATATGGCATTTCTTCCTTTCTGAGCTTTGCACTGTGCCCCAAAAGTAGTTTTCAACCACAGGGGTATCCTGGTACGCA
The DNA here is from genome assembly GCF_032444005.1 of Ranitomeya imitator. Taxonomy (NCBI): domain Eukaryota; kingdom Metazoa; phylum Chordata; class Amphibia; order Anura; family Dendrobatidae; genus Ranitomeya; species Ranitomeya imitator. The sequence goes on from NC_091287.1 coordinate 149,192,202, forward strand.
GGAGAAATTGCACAACAAATGTTGCTGTCCTGTTACCTTTGTGAAAATAAAAAAAAATTCCCTGAAGGGTCTAGTTTACAAAATGTGGTCACTTGATTTTTTTCACTTTTTATGCACATCAGGGGCTCGCCAAATGTGACATGACACCTGCAGACCATTCCATCGAAATCTAAGTTCCAAAACATCCCTCATTCCTATTAAGCCCTGTCATGTACCAAATCAGTAGTTTTTCCACCCCATATGTGGTATCTGCGTACTCAGGAGAAAATGTACAACAAATTTTGGGGTCCATTTTCTCCTGGTACATTGTGAAAATAAAACATTTGAGACTGAAAGAAAATGTTTGTGGGAAAATGTGATTTTTGTATTTTCACAACTCTATGTTATAAACTTCTGTGAAGCACCTGTGGGTTCAAGGTGCTCAGTACACAACTAGATAAGTTCCCTGAGCAGTCTAGTTTACAAAATGGTGTCACTTTTGGGAGGTTTCCACTGTTTAGGCACATAAGGGGCTCTCCAAACACGACATGGCATCCGCTAATTATTCCAGCAAGTTTTTCATTCAAAAAGTCAAATGGCGCTTCTTTCCTTCTGAGCTCTGCTGTGCACCCCGACAGTAGTTTTTCCTTACATATAGGGTCCCGGCATACTCAGGAGAAATTGCGGAACAAAATGTATGAAGATAAGGATAATTTGTGGATATCTCCTGCTCTGCTGTGGACAGAAGACGTCAAATCTCAGTGATTCATTTAAGTGGTTTTTATTAAATGAGTTCCAAAGTATCAAGTGCTTCTTCTTCAGGAAATGACCACATACAAATAAACAAGTCATAACAAAGAAATTTTACTACTATCATGAAGTACGATATGTCAAGAAAAAACAGTCTTAGTATAAGTGAGATCTGTTTAAGCGTTCCAGAGTTATTACCTGATAAACAGACTGGTCAGAATTGTAAAATTTGGCCTGGGCTGAAGGGGTTAATATAACATGTTCAGATAACAACATTTCAACGCATTTCATACTACTATGATTTTTAAATAATGTTTGTTTAAGCTGTCACTCCACGGTTATATGATCCTCCTGACCCCCTCTTTTTTCAAATGTTATATCTATTTATATTTGCCCATTCTGTTTGTATCTTTATCATGGAGATCCTGATAAAGAAGTTGTATACTTCAAAATGCATTGACGAATAAACCACCTGCATTTTGGATTGGTATCCTTCATCCTTTCTTCCGCGAAAGTGCAGAATAACACATTTGTTTTTCCATTATTTATTCTTTTAGCTCATCGTTGGTCTGCAGCATGCTTAAGTCTTACCCAGATAAGACCATATTTTGCTCTTTGTCTCTCTCTGGTTTCTCTGTCTTAGAGCAGGGTTGTCAAATTCAAGAACACAGAGGGACAAAATGAAAAGATTGGACAAAGTCCAACCTTGATATTTATATAAAAAAAAGTCTACAATTGATTAAGTTTTTCCTTATCATCAAATATAATGATGAATCTTTATATGAAACAAACTTAAAAGGGTTGTCCCAAGAGCAAAGTACAAGTTAATAGGTATTAAGAGTCAGATCACATGACCGAAGCATTGTGTATTTCCTCGCAGGCAGGGGCGTACATAGAAGTCATGTGGTCCCATAGCAGAAATTCTAATTGTCCACACTCAAAGAAAAACCTTAATATTCGATAGGGTCACAGAAGAACATATCTCAAAGCTTTGCAAACCTACAAAGTAATTGTCCTCCTATTGAAGACCCTAGATTGCCTTTTCATTGTCCAGATGAAGTATGATGCCAACAAAGTGCCCCCAGAGTATGATACCCCGATGGTAAATTCACCTACAGTACCCTCTACAAGCACATGATATGATGACCCTGCTGTACCCCAAACCAGCCATTCCGGTAAAGTATATTTACACAGTATGATGCCCCATCTATGATCCCCACACAACCCTCCACAAAGTATAATGGACCCCACATAGTCCTCCATACAGTATAATGGACTACACATAGTCCTCCATAAAGAATAATGGGCCCCACATAGTCCTCTCTGCAGTATAATGGGTCCCACATAGTTCTCAATACAGAATGATGGGCCGCACATAGTCCTTTATATAGTGTTATGGGCCCCAAATTGCCTTCTGTACAGTATAATGGCTCTCACATTGCCTTCCATACACTGTACTGGTTCCACATAGTCCTCCATACAGTATAATCGGCACCACGTAGTCCTCCATACACTATCATGTGACCCACATAATCCTCCACACAGAATAACGGTCCCAGATAGTCCTCCGTACAGTATAATGGCCCCACATAGTCCTCTATACAGTATAATTGGCCCCACATAATCCTCCATACAGAATAATGGCCCCAGACAGGTCCTCCATACAGTATAATGGGCCCATATAGTTCTCCATACAGAATAATGGGCCACACATTAAAAAATATATATATGTTCACTTATTCTTGTTCCCCCACTACTCTGTTCTTGGTAGTGAGTGCTCTGAAGCACTTCACTACTTGACAAAGCGGGTGCGAAATAGCAATGTCATTGTGCCTTCTGCACTGAGACGTCAGACGCAGAGGGAGATACAGTTAAAAGTACAATGCCACTGGTGTTGGGGTGACGATGCCCATATTGCGGGCCAAGTATAAACATCCTATCAGCTAGATTTCGAGCAGGGATGTCAAACTCAAATACACAGAGCTCCAAAATGAAAAGCTTGGACAAATTCGGGGGCCAATCCTGATATTTATTAAAAAATGTCTAGAATTGAGGAAGTTTCTTGTGATCATCTAAATATATAATTGTCTAAGGTCCACTTCCATCTGTTTGTCTGTAACAGAAATCCCGAGTTGCTGATTGGTCGCGCCAGGCCGGCCACAACCAATCAGCGATATTGGGGTGAAATTTAAACACTTTTTCACTTTTTACCATTGATGCTGCCTATGCAGCATCAATAGTAAAAAGATATAATGTTATAAATAATTTTAAAAAAAATCATGATATTCTCACCTTCCGGTGTCCCTGGCAGCTTTTCCCGCTCTTCGCGATGCTCTCGTCCCAGTAATGCTTTGCAGTAATGACCCCAGATGATGTGCCCCCAAACAGAGTATGATACCCTAATGGGTTACTGCTGCAAAGCATCACTGGGAACAGACCTGGTGGGAGCATCGCTAAAGGCCTGGGCTGGATCCGGGGGCCACCGGAAAGTGAGTATATAACTATTTTTTATTTTAATTCTTTTTTTAACAGGGATATGGTGCCCACACTGCTATATACTACGTGGCTGTGTTATATACTATGTGGGCTGTGTTATATACTGCATGGGCTGTGCTTTATACTATGTGGGATGTGCTATATACTACGTGGGCTGTGTTATATACTATGTGGACTGTGCTATATACTATGTGGGCTGTGTTATATACTATGTGGCCTGTGCTATATACTATGTGGGCTGTGTTATATACTATGTGGGCTGTGTTATATACTACGTGGGCTGTGCTATATACTGCATGGCTGTGCAATATACTACGTGGCGGTGCTATAAAGTACGTGGCTGTGCTATATACTACGTGGGCTGTGTTATATGCTACGTGGCTGTTATATACTACGTGGCTGTGCTATATACTACGTGGCTGTGCTATATACTACATGGCTGTGCTATATACTACATGTCTGTGCTATATACTATATAGGCTGTGTTATATGCTATGCGGGGTGTGTTATACACTACGTGGCTGTGTTATATACTACGTGACTGTATTATATGCTGCGTGGGCTGTGTTATATACTACGTGGGCTGTATTATATGCTACGTGGCTGTGCTATATACTACGTGGCTGTGTTACATACTATGTGACTGTGCAATATACTATGTGGCTGTGTTATATGCTACGGGGCTGTGCTATAAACTACGTAAATTGTGCTATATACTACGTGGGCTGTGTTTTATGCTACGTGGCTGTGCTATATGCTACGTGGGCTGTGTTACATGCTACGTGGCTGTGCTATATTTCTCTGCTGTATCTGTGCATCCTGAATCATGGTATGTGTTAAAGGGTGGGTCCACTAAGACTCTTTCACCCGGGGCCCTCAAAAACCTGGAGTCGGCCCTGGCTTCACCGTCCGGGCGTGACCAATCAGCGACAGGCGCACCCAGGCCGTGAATTGGTGCTGGATTTGAACCACGCTGGGTTGATTGGTTGCACCCGAATCCTGTGTATTCATTGCATTATTCTTAAATTTTCATAAATAAACTACATACATATTCTAGAATACCCGATGCATTAGAATCGGGCCACCATCTAGTCAAATATAACAATGAACTTTTTTTTATATGGAAACAAACTTACAGTCTTTACAGTTTAAAGACCTTACATAGGGCTCCATACAGTATAATGGCCTCACAACTTACTTACAGCCAAAGATAACAGACAATTCTCTATACTCCTCCTTCTAGATCTGTCCTCTGCTCTCGACACAGTTGACCACTGCCTCCTACTTTAGACCCTCTCTTCCTTTGGCATCAAAGACCTAGCCCTATCCTGAATCTCCCAATACCTTACCAACTGCACATTTAGGGTTTCCTACTCCTACACTACCGCCTCATCTCGCCCTCGCTCTGTTGGTGTCCCTCAAGGCTCTGTCCTAAGACCCCTACTCTTCTCCATCTATACCCTTGGCCTGGGACAACTCAAAGTCCTATGGCTTCCAGTACCATCTATATTCTGATGACACTCAGATCTACCTCTCTGGCCCAGATGTCACCTCTCTGCTGTCCAGAACTCTATAGTGTCTACCAGCCATATATTTTCTTCTTCAATACCTTATCTATCTATTAATCACAATAAATGACATCACACTTTCCCCTGTATCAGAAATCTGCAGCCTTGGAGTAACCCTTGACTCTGCCCTGTCCTTCAAACCGCACATCCAAGCTCTTGCCACCTCCAGTCACCTAGAGCTCAAAAATATTTCCAGAATTCTTCCTTTCCTCAACCCTCAATCTACTAAAATGCTTGTACATGCCCTAATCATCTCCCAGCTCAACTACTGCAGTATTCTCCTCTGTGGCCTACTTTGTAACACTCTCGCACTTCTCCAATCTGTCCTGAACTCTGCTGCTCAACTACCGTATATACTCGAATATAAGCCGAGATTTTCAGCCCAAATTTTTGGGCTGAAAGTGCCCCTCTCGGCTTATACTCGAGTCAAGGTGGGTGGCAGGGTCGGCGGGTGAGGGGGTGAGGGCGCTGAGGCATACTTACCTGCTTCCAGTGATCCTGGCGCTCCCCGCCTGTCCCACGGTCTTCGGTGCTGCAGTTCTTCCCTCTTCAGCGGTCACGTGGGACCGCTCATTAGAGAAATTAATATGCGGCTCCACCTCCCATAGGGGTGGAGCCACATATTAATTTCTCTAATCAGCGGTAATGGTGACTGCTGATAGAGGAAGAAGCTGCGGCACCGAAGACCAGCTGTGCGGGAGAAGGAGTCGGACGCCGGGACCAGGTAAGTATCGCATATTTACCTGTCCCCGTTCCAGCCGCCGGGCGCCGCTCCATCTTCCCGGCGTCTATCTGCACTGACTGTGCAGGTCAGAGAGCGCAATTGCGCATATAGTGTGCGCGCCGCCCTCTGCCTGATCAGACGCTGAGGAGCTGCAAGCAAGAGGTGAGTATGGCATTTTTTTTTTATTGCAGCAGCAGCAATGGCACAGATTTATGTGGAGCATCTATGGGGAAATAATGAACGGTGCAGAGCACTATATGGGGCACAGCTGTGGGACAAAAATGAACGGTGCAGAGCACTATATGGCACAGCTATGGGGCAATAATGAACGGTGCAGAGCACTATATGGCACAGCTATGGGGCAATAATGAACGGTGCAGAGCACTATATGGCACAGCTATGGGGCAATAATGAACGGTGCAGAGCACTATATGGCACAGCTATGGGGCAATAATGAACGGTGCAGAGCACTATATGGCAGCTATGGGGCAATAATGAACGGTGCAGAGCACTATATGGCACAGCTATGGGGCAATAATGAACGGTGCAGAGCACTATATGGCACAGCTATGAGACAATAATGAACGGTGCAGAGCACTATATGGCACAGCTATGGGGCAATAATGAACGGTGCAGAGCACTATATGGCACAGCTATGGGGCAATAATGAACGGTGCAGAGCACTATATGGCACAGCTATGGGGCAATAATGAACGGTGCAGAGCACTATATGGCACAGCTATGGGGCAAAAATGAACGGTGCAGTGCACTATATGGCACAGCTATGGGACAAAAATGAACGGTGCAGAGCACTATATGGCACAGCTATGGGGCAATAATGAACGGTGCAGAGCATTGTATATAGGGCACAGCTTTATATGGAGCATCTATGGGGCAATAATGAACTGTATGGAGCATTATATGTGGCACATTTTTATATAGAGCATCTTATGGGCCCATCATGAACTGTATGGAGCATTATATGGGGCTCCTGATTCAATATGGATATTCAAAAACACTTAACCTACTGATGTCTAAATTAATTTTACTTTTATTTGTATCTATTTTTATTTTTGACATTAATCGGTAGCTGCTGCATTTTCCACCCTAGGCTTATACTCGAGTCAATAAGTTTTCCCAGTTTTTTGTGGCAAAATTAGGGGGGTCGGCTTATACTCGGGTCAGCTTATACTTGAGTATATACGGGTAATTAATCTCTTTCCTCGTTACACTCCTGCTTCGCCCCTTTGCAAAACCCTTCACTGGCTCCCAATTTCCCAGCGTATCCAGTTCAGACTACTAACACTGACCTACAAAGCCATCCATAACCTTTCTTCTCTGTATATTTCCAAACTAATCTCCCAATATCTTCCCTCACATAATCTCTGGTCCTCCCAAGACCTCCTTCTCTATTCCACACTTATTCGCACCTCACTCAATCGCCTTCAAGACTCCTGAAAATCCCCCATCCTCTGGAATTCTGTGCCCAACACATCAGATTATCCATGACATTCGGATCCTTCAGACGGAACCTGAAAACCCATCTCTTCAAGTAAGCTTGCAACCTGCAATGACCACGCTGCCACCTCAACACCATTGGAGCTACTGCAACCCTCAACCTACTGTCTCTTTTTCTATAGTTCCTGTAGAATGTAAGCCCGCAAGGGAATGGCCCTCTTCCCTCTGTACCAGTCTACCATTGTTAGTTTGTTTACTATAAGTAATATTTTTATTTTGATGTTACTCTTCTCATGTACAGCACCATGGAATCAATGGTGCTATATAAATTATTATTATTATTATTATTAATAATAATAATCTTAGTGCTCCATACAGTATAAAGTCTACACATAGTGCTCCATATAGGATAAAGGGCCCCACATAGTGCTCCATACAATATAATGGCCACACATAGTGTTCCATAAAGTATAATGGGCCCCACATAGTGCTCAATACAGTTTGATGGGCACCACAACTTATCACGTCAGCCTGTTGCTCTATGCTCATCATGGTGTCTTCAGATCCTCCGCATATGTCGATACAGTTGCCGCGTTGTAATGATATCAGCGTGTCTGCTGTGCTAAGACATCAGAGGCTGAGGGAATGATGTGAGAGTGAGTGTCAGCTGATGCTCTTTCTCCATTATTGCTTTCAACCTTATCAGTGTCCAGGATGTCGATACTGTAGAGTTGAAAGTGCAATGCTGAATGAAAGTGTGACGTCAGTGTAAAAGGCCCAAGTCCAGACTGTACCCAGGGATAAAGTGGCCTAGGCCATTTCATACAACCTCATTCTAGATCAGCAGCGTTGAGTGATATACATAGGTAATAATTAATTTTTCAACATCTTATTAGGGGTTCAGGTTTGTCAGGTAAGTTATGTGAGAAGTAGTGTTGAGCATTCCGATACTGCAAATATCGGGTATCGGCCGATATTCGCTGTATCGGAATTCCGATACAGAGTTCCGATACTTTTGCGATATGTGATACCGGAATCGGAAGTTCCTATAGTGCAATGATGCACTATAATGGAGTGTGGGCGGAGACAGCATGTTTGTGTGTGCGGGCGGGGTCTGTGCATGACCGTGGGTGGGTCTGTGCATGCCTGCCGGGGGTCTGTGCGGGCCTGCCGGGGCACTGTGCGGCGTGTCGGGGCTCTGTGCGGCATGCTGGGGCTCTGTGCCATGTGCCAGGGCTCTGTGCGGCCTGCTGGGGCTCTGTGCGTGTGTGCCGGGGCTCTGTGTGGGCTGCCGGGGCTCTGTGCATGTGTGCCGGGGCTCTGTGCAGCGTGCCGGGGCTCTGTATGGCGTGCCAGGGCTCTGTGCGGCATGCCGGGGCTCTGTGCGGCATGCCGGGGCTCTGCGTGTGTGCAGGCATCGTCCGATGGGACTACAAGTCCCATCGGATGAGGCCTACTACAGTGACAGTGATTGACACATTAGCCAATGATGGGACAGTAGTAGCCCCATCATCCGGCTAATGTGTTGAATGAAAAAAAAAAACACATACATACTACATACATACTGGATACATACTACATACATACTACATACAAACAACATACATACTACATTCAACATACTACATACATACTACATGCATACTACATACATACTACATACATACATACATATTACATTCATACTACATACAATACATTCATACATTACATACAATACATACATACAGATATACAGTACATTAAACATAGAGTTCATACTCGCCATTACTTGTCACTTTGTTCCCCGAAGCCAGTGTCATCTTTTAAAAAAGATTAAAATAACAAACAACCAATATACTCCCTGTCCGCAGAAATCCACGAGTGTCCCACGACGATCTCCCGTGGAGAACAGCAGCATAAGCTGATGCGACCGCTCTCCAGGGGCTCCAGGAACACAATGAAGGTTGGAAGGTATCCTTCCGCACTGTATTCCTCCGCCGCAGTAAAAAAAAATAGTCCATAGTCTCACTTTTGGCATTGCCGTGTGAGAAATTTTCCCACGCAGCAATTGCCATAAAGTGAGACTTTGAACTATAGTAACCTCAGTGATGCACTGCAGGAGCCATTGTCTCTTGTCAGTGTGTCACTAAGGCTCCTATAGAGCAGTGACATCACCTGATGTCACTGTTCTACAGGGGAGATCGTCGTGGGACACTCGTTATTAATTTGACTACGGCGGACAGGTAGTACACGGTTTATTATTTTACATTTTTTGCAGGCACTGAAGTATGGTAAGTATGGTTAAATTAAGAATATTAAAATACTTTTTTCCTAATGTGTGTGATTTATTAACCCTTTATTACTATTGGATTAATAATGGATAGGCGTCTTATTGACGCCTCTCCGTTATTAACCCGGCTTAATGTCACCTTACAATAGCAAGGTGACATTAACTCCTTATTACCCCATATCCCACCGCTACACGGGAGTGGGAAGAGAGGGGCTAAGTGCCGGAATTGGTGCATCTTACAGATGCGCCATTTCTGGGGCGGCTGCGGACTGGTATTTGTAGCCGAGGGGGGCAATATCCATGGCCCCTCTCTAGGCTATGAATATCAGCCCACAGCTGTGTGCATAGCCTTTCTGGCTATACATTATAGGGGGACCCCACGTTACCAGTGAAGACATCGCTGAATCGGCGTCACACACGCCGATTCAGCGATGTCTGCAGGAGATCCAGTGACGAAATAAAGTGCTGGACTTTCTGCTCCGACCAACGATGGCACAGCAGGATCCAGATCGCTGCTGCCTGTCAAACTGAACGATATCGCTAGCCAGGATGCTGCAACGTCACGGATCGCTAGCGATATCGTTCAGTTTGACGGTACCTTTAAATCTTAAAGTTCTAAACACATAGACTTTTATTAGTCGAAACAGAAAAACTTCAATCTGTAAAAATATTAGATTTCCACTAAGATATAATGAGGTAAATAATCCTACCGCACTTCTCAGTAGTTACACATGAAAAGCAGCTGTGTGTCTGAGGATGATAGAAAGGTGAAAAAAACAGTGAAGTGATAAGATCAGGTTACAATTGCATTCTAAAGGTACCTTCACACTAAACAACTTCACAACGATATCGCTAGCGATCCGTGATGTTGCAGCGTCCTGGCTAGCGATATCGTTGTGTTTGACACGCAGCAGCGATCAGGATCCTGCTGTTATGTCGTTGGTCGGAGCTAGAAGGCCAGAACTTTCTTTCATCGCTGGACTCCCTGCAGACATCGCTGAATCGGCGTGTGTGACACCGATTCAGCGATGTCTTCACTGGTAACCAGGGTAAACATTGGGTTACTAAGCGCAGGGCCGCGCTTAGTAACCCGATGTTTACCCTGGTTACCATCGTAAAAGTAAAAAAACCAAACACTACATACTTACCTTCTGCTGTCTGTCCCCGGCGCTCTGCTTCTCTGCACTCCTCCTGCATTCTGTGTCAGCGCCGGTCAGCCGGAAAGCAGAGCGGTGACGTCACCGCTCTGCTTTCCGACCGCTGTGCTCACAGTCAGTGCAGGATGAGTGCAGAGAAGCAGAGCGCCGGGGACAGACAGCGGTAGGTAAGTATGTAGTGTTTGTTTTTTTTACTTTTACGATGGTAACCAGGGTAAACATTGGGTTACTAGGCGCGGCCCTGCGCTTAGTAACCCGATGTTTACCCTGGTTACCGGGGACCTCAGCATCGTTGGTCGCTGGAGAGCTGTCTGTGTGACAGCTCTCCAGCGACCAAACAGCGACGCTGCAGCGATCGACATCATTGTCGGTATCGCTGCAGCGTCGCTTAGTGTGAAGGTACCTTTAGGTAAAATCCCTTATCTTATCGAGACAACAGTGTAATCTAATCAGTGATGTAATGCCTGTAGTCTGTTACCAGTCACATTGTATTGTAAGATCAATCTTCATCGTGTGATTAACAACACAAATACCTTTCCACTACATGTAAGTCAGTTTTAAGTTATTAAAAAATGGCATCTAAAATCTATCTCATTTACAAGGCCTCATAAAATAGAGGGGTATACTGTAGCCTGGAGGGGCATAGTTTGACCTAGGCTATTTTATACCCCCAGGTATAGTTTGGCCTAAGCCACTTTATCCCCTGGAGGTATATTGTATAAAGTTTGGCATAGGCTATTTTACAGCCCTTGGTATAGTTCGGCTTAGGACAGTTTATCCCCCTTGGTATACTCTGGCCTGTGCCAAACTATACCCAGGTTCAATTTGGAAAGGGGTTAATATGGCCTGTTCCCCGACCAGCGTTGCTGGCCAAATATACCCACCCTGTGGACCAGATTTGGCCTGCGGGCCAGGGTTTGACATATGTGCCTTAGAGGAATCTAGAAGGAATGGCAATTGCATGTAGAATATAACAAAACAAGAAAAAGCACACAATCCTGATGTATATTCTGTGCGGAATAATGATGGATTATCTCATTTTACACTACTGAGCTGTTTCCTTTTTTTTAATTATTATTTTTATTTTGTTTGTGTCATTTTGTAACTACAGTGTATATATACTGAAAAAGAATGCGACTCTTCAAAACTAAGGCCACTGCACCATCTGGTGGTAAAAGTGTAAAATGCGTGAATAATCAAGTAACATTTGACAGAAAGGCTGTGGGAAATTTATTAAGCAAAGTCTACAATAATTTATTTGGCTGAGAGCATTTATAAAGATAGCATGTGGTAATAATTTAGTGAAAAATATCAGTACAAAGTAGGCTTGCCAAGACTTGACCAAAAAGTTTCTGGAAAATTAATTATATTAATTAAATTTTTAGAATTGAGAGTCCTCAGTGGTTGATACCTTTTAATGGCTAACTGAAAAGATGGTAACAAATTGCAAGCTTTCGAGACTACACAGGTCTCTTCATCAGGCAAAGACTAAAACAAATTCTGAAGAATCACATATTTATGCACAACATAGTATAGGAAAAAAAAAAAAAAAAAAAAAAACAAACCATGGATAAGCCAGGTGACATGAAGCAGAAATACCATGGGTGATAAACAGTTACGTCCATAAATATTGGGCCAATTCTTAGATAAGGATTGTTTTATTGTCCTGTGATTAGGGTCTCTGTTTTAATGACCCTTCATGGTCTGAGGGGCAAGTTCCTTAGTTGATGTAAAAAGACATAAATCCATGTGACACATTCATTCCTGCATTAAGAGTGTCAAAGGTCGTCATCAGTTTATATTCCCAGACTCTCCTGTCTTTCTGCGATTTGAAGTTTCCTTTCAATACAAGTAATTTCATGTCCATAATGTTATGATTTGGGAGACAGAAATGTATTGCCACCGGTAGATCCATTCTTTTTTCTCTTATTGTATGGCGATGAGAGTTCATCCTTGTTCTAAGCTTCTGCCCTGTCTCCCCCACATACAGACCCCCAGTTGGACATTTAGTACATATAATTAGGTACACCACATTAGAAGTGACGCAGCTGAAAGTACCTGGGATCTTGTAGTCCTGATGTGAATTGGGGATCTTTATCTTGTCTGTGGTCATTATAAATGGACAGGTTTTACATTTTTTCTGGTTGCAAGGTAAGAAGGTAGTCTCGAAAGCTTGCAATTTGTTACCATCTTTTCAGTTAGCCATTAAAAGGTATCAACCACTGAGGACTCTCAATTCTAAATATTTTTCTATCCACTGGCTAACACGGTACCAAGTTATATTAATTATACAGCATGTTGCGCTATCATAAACTTTTCTGCCGCTTTTATCTATTTTTATGATGTTTAATAATACAATAATATTAAATCTACTCCAGTAGATTTACTCATGTGTAGCAATGAAGGGATTTTTATATCAAGAATCAACAATGCAAGTCAATGGATCCAATGGAGCTGGTCAACGGAAGAAAGAATTGAAAGTACTGAATAGCTGCTTATGGTTCTGAGACAAGTATGATATGAGGGATCAGAAGTCGATTTGTTTTGCTGTAGTGAGCAATTGCACTGCATTTTTACAACTTCTGTTACTGGACGGGCTACTCCCATTCTTTGGCAGCCACACAGTGGTATGCTTTGTAGATGAGGGCCAGAAAGAGCATGTGCTCCAGTGGATGGCAAGCGCTGTATCAAGTTGCCTCTGCTCCTCTTCCTCCACCTTGACATCACACACAGTACAGTCCTCCAAGGTGGAACCCCAATTACTCTTGCTTTCACCCACGTCACAACTCTACAACAGCCCAACTGACTGTTGGGAACCACAGATGGCAGAGTCTGCAGATCTGTTCACACATTCTATGCCATTGGGTAACGGAAGTGGACTCCAAAGATTAACAGAGTCAAAAGGAGGAAATCATCTGCATTGATGCCCACATTTTTTTCAGATTGATTCAGGGCTGGACGAAATAGGGTCCAAGCAGAATCCAAACCCTCATCAACAGACATTAACCCTAGTGGATGGAGGTGATCCATTTGTGATGAGACTACGATACTTAGACTCCAGCGGACTGTACTGTCTTGTCAGGGCTGTAAAAGGAGGAGGGTGATTCTCAGAGTGAGGAATGGGAGAACAGAGAGGATGATGATGAGGTAGTAGATCACACTTGGTGTAAACCCAGAGGCATGCAGCTGAGTAGTTCAGCAGAGGAGGAGGAGGAAGACAAGGAGGTTATGTTGCGGCTTCCCTCGGACACAGAGTTATGCAACCACGACAGGCAATGCATTCTGTTATGACCTGGTGGTTAGGAGCACCCGAAAAGACCTGATGGTTAAACCAACAAAGGACAAGCTCTGGGAAGTGGGAGCTCTGCTGACTGCAACCCCTAATCCTATCACACACACTAGAAATAGCCGTGGAGCGTTCCTGACACTCCCTAGTCGCCTCTTCACAGCCTAAGAGCTAACTAGCCCTAGAGATAGAAAATAAAGCCTACCTTGCCTCAGAGAAATTCCCCAAAGAAAAAGGCAGTCCCCCACATATATTGACTGTGAGTAAAGATGAAAGTCACAAACACAGAAATGAAACAGGTTTCAGCAAAGGGAGGCCAGACTTACTAAACAGACTGAGGATAGGAAAGGTAACTTTGCGGTCAGCACAAAAAACTACAAAAGACCACGCAGAGTGTGCAAAAAGACCTCCGCACCGACTCATGGTGCGGGGGTGCCACTCTGCAACCCAGAGCTTCCAGCTAGCAAAGCAAAATCATGATAGCAAAGCTGGACAAGAAAACAAAGAACAAATAATAAACTAGCAGGGACTTAGCTTCTGCTGGAGTAGACAGGAAACCCGACAGATCCAAGAGCGAACTGAACCAGTACAAGAACATTGACAGCTGGCATGGAGTAACGATCTGAGTGGAGTTAAATAGAGCAGCCAGCCAAAGAATAAACTACGTCACCTGTGGAAGGAACCTCAGAAGCAGCAGCTCCACTCACAGCCACCAGAGGGAATCCATGGACAGAACTCGCCGAAGTACCATTCATGACCACAGGAGGGAGTTCGATAACAGAATTCACAACAGTACCCCCCCCTTGAGGAGGGGTCCCCGAACCCTCACCAGAGCCCCCAGACCGATTAGGACGAGCCAAATGAAAGGCACGAACTAGATTGGCAGCGTGAACATCAGAGGCAAAAACCCAGGAATTATCTTCCTGACCATAACCCTTCCACTTGACCAGATACTGGAGTTTCCGTCTCGAAATACGAGAATCCAAAATCTTTTCCACCACATACTCCAACTCCCCCTCGACCAACACCGGGGCAGGAGGATCAACGGAGGGAACCATAGGCGCCACGTAACTCCGCAATAACGACCTATGGAACACATTATGGATGGCAAAAGAAGCTGGAAGGGCCAAACGAAATGACACAGGGTTGAGAACTTCAGAAATCTTACACGGACCAATGAAACAAGGCTTAAACTTAGGAGAGGAAACCTTCATAGGAACATAACGAGACGACAACCAAACCAAATCCCCAACACGAAGTCGGGAACCAACACAACGCCGGCGGTTAGCGAAACGTTGAGCCTTCTCCTGGGACAATGTCAAATTGTCTACCACATGAGTCCAAATCTGCTGCAACCTGTCCACCACAGTATCCACACCAGGACAGTCCGAAGGCTCAACCTGCCCTGAAGAGAAACGAGGATGAAAACCAGAATTACAGAAAAACGGCAAAACCAAAGTAGCCGAGCTGGCCCGATTATTAAGGGCGAACTCAGCCAAAGGCAAGAAGGACACCCAATCATCCTGATCAGAAGAAACAAAGCATCTCAGATATGTTTCCAAAGTCTGATTAGTTTGTTGGGTTGGCCATTTGTCTGAGGATGGAAAGCCGAAGAAAAAGACAAATCAATGCCCATCTTAGCACAAAAGGACCGCCAAAACCTCGAAACAAACTGGGAACCTCTGTCCGAAACGATGTTCTCCGGAATGCCATGCAAACGAACCACATGCTGGAAAAACAATGGCACCAAATCAGAGGAGGAAGGCAACTTAGACAAGGGTACCAAATGGACCATCTTAGAGAAGCGATCACAAACCACCCAAATGACAGACATCCTTTGAGAGACAGGGAGATCTGAAACAATATCCATGGAAATATGCGTCCAGGGCCTCTTCAGGACCGGCAAGGGCAAAAGCAACCCACTGGCACGAGAACAGCAGGGCTTAGCCCGAGCACAAGTCCCACAGGACTGCACAAAAGAATGCACATCCCGTGATAAAGAAGACCACCAAAAGGATCTAGCCACCAAATCTCTGGTACCAAAGATTCCAGGATGACCAGCCAACACCGAACAATGAACCTCAGAGATAACTCTACTAGTCCATCTATCAGGGACAAACAGTTTCTTCGCTGGACAACGGTCAGGTCTCTCAGCCTGAAACTTCTGCAGCACCCGCGGCAAATCAGGGGAGATGGCAAACAAAATTACCCCCTCTTTGAGAATACCCGCCGGCTCAGGAACACCCGGAGAGTCAGGCACAAAACTCCTTGACAGGGCATCAGCCTTCACATTCTTAGAGCCCGGAAGGTATGAAACCACAAAATTAAAATGGGAGAAAAACAGCGACCATCGAGCCTGTCTAGGATTCAACCATTTGGCAGACTCGAGATAAGTCAAATTCTTGTGATCCGTCAAAACCACCACGCGATGCTTGGCTCCTTCAAGCCAATGTCGTCACTCCTCGAATGCCCACTTCATGGCCAACAACTCTCGATTGCCAACATCATAATTGCGCTCAGCAGGCGAGAACTTTCTAGAAAAGAAGGCACATGGTTTCATCACCGAGCCATCAGAACTTCTTTGCGACAAAACAGCCCCTGCTCCAATCTCAGAAGCATCAACCTCGACCTGAAACGGGAGCGAAACATCTGGTTGGCACAACACAGGGGCAGAAGAAAAACGACGCTTCAACTTCTGAAAAGCATCTACAGCCGCAGAGGACCAATTGACCACATCAGCACCTTTCTTGGTCAAATCAGTCAATGGTTTAGCCACACTAGAAAAATTAGCGATGAAGCGACGGTAAAAATTAGCAAAGCCCAGGAACTTCTGCAGGCTCTTCACAGATGTCGGCTGAGTCCAATCATAAATGGCCTGAACTTTAACAGGGTCCATCTCGATAGTAGAAGGAGAAAAAATGAAACCCAAAAATGAAACCCTCTGAACTCCGAAGAGACATTTAGACCCCTTCACAAACAAGGAATTTGCGCGAAGGACCTGGAACACCATTCTGACCTGCTTTACATGAGACTCCCAATCATCCGAAAAGACCAAAATATCATCCAAATATACAATCATGAATCTATCCAGGTACTCTCGGAATATGTCATGCATAAAGGACTGAAATACAGATGGAGCATTAGAAAGCCCGAATGGCATAACCAGGTACTCAAAATGGCCCTCGGGCGTATTAAATGCTGTTTTCCATTCATCGCCCTGTTTAATACGCACAAGATTATACGCCCCTCGAAGATCTATCTTGGTGAACCAACTAGCCCCCTTAATCCGAGCAAACAAATCAGACAGCAGCGGCAAAGGGTACTGAAATTTGACTGTGATCTTATTAAGAAGGCGGTAATCAATACAAGGTCTCAAAGAACCATCCTTCTTGGCCACAAAAAAGAACCCTGCTCCCAACGGTGATGACGACAGGCGAATAAGACCTTTCTCCAAGGATTCCTTTATATAAGTCCACATAGCGGCGTGCTCTGGCACAGATAAATTGAACAGTCGGCCCTTAGGAAACTTACTACCAGGAATCAAATTAATAGCACAATCACAATCCCTATGAGGAGGTTGGGCACTGGATTTGGGCTCATCAAATACATCCCGGTAATCCGACAAAAATTCAGGGACTTCAGAAGGAGTGGAAGGCGAAATTGACAGCAATGGAACATCACCATGTACCCCTTGACAACCCCAGCTGGACACAGACATAGATTTCCAATCCAATACTGGATTATGGACCTGTAGCCATGGCAACCCCAAAACGACCACATCATGCAGATTATGCAACACCAAAAAGCGAATATCCTCCTGATGTGCAGGAGCCATGCACATGGTCAATTGAGTCCAGTACTGAGGCTTATTCTTGGCCAAAGGCGTAGCATCAATTCCTCTCAATGGAATAAGATACTGCAAGGGCTCCAAGAAAAAACCACAGCGCCTGGCAAACTCCAAGTCCATCAAATTCAGGGCAGCGCCTGAATCCACAAATGCCATAACAGAATAGGACGACAAAGAGCAAATCAGAGTAACAGACAAAAGAAATTTAGACTGTACCGTACCAATGGTGGCAGACCTAGCGAACCGCTTAGTGAGCTTAGGACAATCGGAGATAGCATGAGTGGAGTTACCACAGTAAAAACACAGCCCATTCTGACGTCTGTTTTCTTGCCGCTCAGCTCTGGTCAAAGTCCTATCACATTGCATAGGCTCAGGCCTATGCTCAGAGAATACTGCCAAATGGTGCACAGCTTTGCGCTCCCGCAAGCGCCGATCGATCTGAATGGCCAAAGACATAGACTCATTCAGACCAGCAGGCGTGGGAAATCCCACCATGACATCCTTAAGGGTTTCAGAAAGACCCTTTCTGAAAATTGCCGCCAGGGCACACTCATTCCACTGAGTAAGCACAGACCACTTTCTAAACTTCTGACAATATACCTCCGCTTCATCCTGACCCTGACACAAAGCCAGCAAGATTTTCTCCGCCTGATCCACTGAATTTGGTTTATCATAAAGCAATCCAAGCGCCAGAAAAAACGCATCTACATCACGCAATGCAGGATCTCCTGGCGCAAGGGAAAATGCCCAGTCTTGAGAGTCACCACGCAACAAAGAAATAATGATTTTTACTTGTTGAACGGGGTCACCAGAGGAGCGAGGTTTCAAAGCAAGAAACAGTTTACAATTATTTTTGAAATTCAGGAACTTAGATCTATCCCCAGAAAACAAATCAGGAATTGGAATTCTAGGCTCTAACATCGGATTCTGAACCACAAAATCTTGAATATTTTGTACTCTTGCAGTGAGATGATCCACACAAGAGGATAGACCTTGAATGTCCATATCTACACCTGTGTCCTGAACCACCCAGAGGTTAAGGGGAAAAGAAAGACAAAACACAATGCAGAGAAAAAAAATGGTCTCAGAACTTCTCTTATCCCTCTATTGAGATGCATTAATACTTTGGGCCAGCTGTACTGTTATGACCTGGTGGTTAGGAGCACCCGAAAAGACCTGATGGTTAAACCAACAAAGGACAAGCTCTGGGAAGTGGGAGCTCTGCTGATCGCAACCCCTAATCCTATCACACACACTAGAAATAGCCGTGGAGCGTTCCTGACACTCCCTAGATGCCTCTTCACAGCCTAAGAGCTAACTAGCCCTAGAGATAGAAAATAAAGCCTACCTTGCCTCAGAGAAATTCCCTAAACAAAAAGGCAGCCCCCCACATATATTGACTGTGAGTAAAGATGAAAGTCACAAACACAGAAATGAAACAGGTTTCAGCAAAGGGAGGCCAGACTTACTAAACAGACTGAGGATAGGAAAGGTAACTTTGCGGTCAGCACAAAAAACTACAAAAGACCACGCAGAGTGTGCAAAAAGACCTCCGCACCGACTCATGGTGCGGGGGTGCCACTCTGCATCCCAGAGCTTCCAGCTAGCAAAGCAAAATCATGATAGCAAAGCTGGACAAGAAAACAAAGAACAAATAATAAACTAGCAGGGACTTAGCTTCTGCTGGAGTAGACAGGAAACCCGACAGATCCAAGAGCGAACTGAACCAGTACAAGAACATTGACAGCTGGCATGGAGCAATGATCTGAGTGGAGTTAAATAGAGCAGCCAGCCAAAGAATAAACTACGTCACCTGTGGAAGGAACCTCAGAAGCAGCAGCTCCACTCACAGCCACCAGAGGGAGTCCATAGACAGAACTCGCCGAAGTACCATTCATGACCACAGGAGGGAGTTCGATAACAGAATTCACAACAGCATTCTAAGCCCCAACTCAGGCAGTGGCCAGCAGCGTTCACGGGTCTGCAGTAGCGTAGCTTGGGTCTTTTTTTGCAAAAGTGTAAAAAATCATGTTATCTGCCAACTTTGGTAAAAATGACAGAGTAGAGTTAAAATAATTCAATAATTTGACAACTACATTCATGACCTGGCACATGTGTGACCAACGTGTTATTCTGGGAACCTCACTGTGCTAAAATGCAGACTTGTGGGCCTCGCCAATCACCGTACACCCCAAGTGTTGTCACACAGATCTGCGGCTGCAGAACCTCCACTTGTTTATCCTCTAGAGTTGAAGTGACTGAGAGCCTGTCAGCTGATACGGAAGTGGCATGCCTACTGTTTTTGACTGATCTTAGATACCAAGCACACCCCATCTTTCTCAATCCACCGTAACATCTCCGCCTGCATCTCACTCACAGTCCAGCAACTTGTTGTTTTCACCCTACTGCAAACTGTGTCAGCAAAGCAGCGAGCCCTCGTTTGTGCCCTTGTTTGTGCGGTTGTGCTCACATAAATTATTGTTTCCCCCTACACATGGCAAAGCTAAGAGCTTGAACTTCACCATCTTCAATCTACTATTAATAATAACTAGCACTAAAATGCTTGGGTGCTCATTGCTTGGGTTGAGCAATTTGTAATACTCAGGTACTCGACCAGAACAATGCGCCCAATGTAAGTCTATGGGAACCCCGAGCATTTTTACAGCGAACCCCCCGGGGGTCCTTTTAAGGTCTAAAAACATCTGAAAATGATGAAAACAGTTCTCTAATGACATGTGAACATCATGGGGAATGCCCCTGGAAGCATTTCTGACTCCCAGGTCACAGCTGTGAGCAATGTTGTCAGAGTCTCATGCCATTTTTACAGGTGCTCCCAAAAACATACTAAAATGAAACCAAAATGGATTTTCCTGGGAGATATGTTAAGAAACATCCTTTCCAGGGTAATGACTTTTATAGAAGGCAAAATAATTAATCCAAAACAAAAATGTTCCTCCACCACTTGGGCTATGATTACACGTAGCGTTTTTGATGCGCTTTTCAACTTTAGCATTGCTTTCAATCAATACAAATGCATTCACTGGGAAATGTCATTGTAACATTTAACAACCTTAGCTGGTCTTATGGTGTGAGACACAACATCAGACACATCTTGATTCATTTATGAAGGAGGGACTATTAAAGTCACAAAGCCTATTTTTATAGGGCCATCAGGCGGCATTAATATTCTTAAAGGGCCATTATTAAACAGTGGGTATCCTATACTGTTATTGCCTATGCAGTGAGTGGCTGGGCTGCCAAAAATTATGACGCACCCTAATACCCCTTTCACGAGGCTTACAGGAGGGCATCCTGAAAAATGTTCCCATTATAAAAAAGTAGGTCTCCCATAGTGTTTGCCTATGCATTGAATGCAAGGCCTGCCCTGCCCCAAAGTTACACACACCCCACTAACCCTTTTAACAGACATACTTGAGGACCTCACAACAAAAGTGTTCCCATTAGAATAAAGTGTGTCTTCCATACAGTTTGACTATGCAGTGAATTGCAGTGTTAAGGCTGAAGAACCTGCATTTTTTAATTGCAGTGGTGAGCCTGAATAACCTGTAGTGGAGAATTGAATTGTAGATTCTGAAGAACCTGCATTGGTGAATTGCAGTGTTGAGGTTGAAGAACCTGTATTGATGAATTTCAGTGGTGAGCCTGAAGAACCTGTAGTGGAGAATTGCAGTTTTGAGGCTAAAGAATACTTGGCCATGGAGAATTGCATTGTTGAAGCAGCTGACCAATCCCTACAGTTCCCATTATTAAGTGTGTCTCTCATATTGTTTGCTTATGCATTGAATGAAAGGCCTGCCCTGCCCCAAAGTAGCACACACCCCAATAAGCCTTTGAGCCCACGTACTAGATGGCCACAGGAAAACCAAGTTCACATTATTCTTTTTGTATTGCCATACTGTTAGGCTATGCATTGAATGCAAGGCCCGCCTTGCCACAAAGTTACATGCACCCCAATAACCCTTTGAAAAGACGTATTCGATGGCCATATGAAACGAAAGTTCCCATTATTACTATTTTTTTAGTACCATAAAATTTGTCCATGAAGTGAATGCAATGCCTGGCCCAAATTTGCACCCCCCCCCCCCAATCCCCCTTGGAAGAAACATGGAGTAGGGCCTCATAAAAATATTTTCCCATTACAAAGGAGCGGTTCTCCTATACTTAGAATGCCCATACACTAAGTGTATGGGCTGACAAACCTTTCCCCCTGGGGGGTACACATCAACATACTGTAGTGTGTAAATATTTTTTTGTTTACGGGCATCATAAACACCCTGGAAAACAGTAACGTGTTTTCCTACACAGTTTCTGCTGGGAAGGTGCAGGTTTTTAGCAAAAATATGGCGGACTAGTCATTGGATGAAGTGATCAGGAAAAGGGGCTTAGTGACGGCAGGAATGGGAACTTACAGGATTAATAACAGCGGTGGCTATGGGAGGTGTGAGATCCAGGATACAGCCTACAATGATTAGTCGTTTAGCCACCACCAATTACCAGAATGGGTTTCATGCCTGTCAGAAGATTGGTGTAACAGATGTGCATCTGAAGCTCGGCATAAAAGATGCCCGTAAGAAATATGTTGCCAAAGACCCACGTGTCTGTATAGAGGAAAACCAAACAAACCGATGGATGCTCGTAAAAAACTAAGCTTAAAAAGGAGTGCAGCCGCCGTAGCTATCAACACACCCATGACACAGGGTTCTTCATCTTCACCCATACATATTACCAATAATATCCAAATGTCACAGCCAATAACTATTTGTTCCAGAGTAACGAACCTGGGAAACAACAACAGATTTCCTCTTTACTAGATATGGATGATGATTGTATTGATGATGACTTGGAACTTTACCACAACTCCACCAAGAAGATGAAGATCACAGCTGCAAATAATGTGCAAAAAAGGCCGTGAATGCCTGGAAATTCATTTTCTCTTGGGCAAACTTTACCTCTTACTAAAGTGTTACAGAATAATGCATACACAGCTCCCATGTCTTCACAGCACGACACTTTGCCAATCACCACCTTTATTGCAAACAAAGGCTGTAACCAACATGTCATGGACACTTGTCACAAAGGAGGCCAGCTCATTAGTAGGGCCCACTCATAAAGAGTCTGTCATTAGCTCATTAGAAGGCAAAAAAATGACCATTAATAATTTGCATCCAAAAGTCACAGAGGAAGATATTTTGGAGCATTTCTGTGTATGCAGTGCCTTGAAGCGCACCTGCTTGTTGAGTTCAGGAGATGCAGAGGTTGTGTTTATACAAAAAGAAGATGCAGTTGGTGCCTACAAAAAATACAACAACAGATACATAGACAGACAACCAATGAAATGCAATCTTCCTTTGAATAGTAGTGTGATAACATCAGACCAGCCCTTTCTTCTAAAGGTACCTTCACACTAAACAACTTCACAACGATATCGCTAGCGATCCGTGACGTTGCAGCGTCCTGGATAGCAATATCGTTGTGTTTGACAGGCAGCAGCGATCAGGATCCTGCTGTGCCATCGTTGATTGCTGCAGAAAGTCCAGAACTTTATTTCGTCGCTGGACTCCCTGCAGACATCGCTGAATCGGTGTGTGTGACGCCGATTCAGCGATGTCTTCACTGGTAACCAGGGTAAACATCGGGTTACTAAGCGCAGGGCCGCGCTTAGTAACCCGATGTTTACCCTGGTTACCATCATAAAAGTAAAAAAAACAAACACTACATACTTACCTTCTGCTGTCTGTCCCCGGCGCTCTGCTTCTCTGCACTCCTCCTGCATCCTGTGTCAGCGTCAGCCAGCCGGAAAGCACAGCGGTGACGTCACCGCTCTGCTTTCCGGCTGCTGTGCTCACAGTCAGTGCAGGAAGCAGAGTGCCGGGGACAGACAGCTGAAGGTAAGTATGGAGTGTTTTTTTTTAACTTTTACGATGGTAACCAGGGTAAACATCGGGTTACTAAGCACGGCCCTGCGCTTAGTAACCAGATGTTTACCCTGGTTACCGGCATCGTTGGTCGCTGGAGAGCTGTCACACAGCGACCAAACAGCGACGCTGCAGCGATCGACATCGTTGTCGGTATCGCTGCAGCGTCGCTTAGTGTGAAGGTACCTTAAGATTAAGTGACACCTCATCAAAGACGGAAGGTTACTGTCAAAGAAACACAAAATCCTCCTCCTCCAGTGTTGCTTAAAATCCTCCAGCTGAAGTTGATCCTGATACTATCATAAAAGCACTCTTTAAATCCTTAAGGTACCGTCACACATAACGATATCGTCAACGATATCGTTGCTTTTTGTGACGTAGCAACGATATCGTTAAGGAAATCGTTATGTGTGACAGCGACCAACGATCAGGCCCCTGCTGGGAGATCGTTGGTCGCTGAGGAAAGTCCAGAACTTTATTTCGTCGCTGGACTTCCCGCAGACATCGCTGGATCAGCGTGTGTGACACCGATCCAGCGATGTCTTCTCTGGTAACCAGGGTAAACATCGGGTTACTAAGCGCAGGGCCGCGCTTAGTAGCCCGATGTTTACCCTGGTTACCAGCGTAAATGTTAAAAAAACAAACACTACATACTTACCTTCAGCTGTCTGTCCCCGGCGCTGTGCTTCTCTGCACTCCTCCTGCATCCTGTGTCAGCGCCAGCCAGCCGGAAAGCACAGCGGTGACGTCACCGCTCTGCTTTCCGGCTGACCGGCGCTGACAGTGCAGAGGAAAGCAGAGCGCCGGAGGACAGACAGCTGAAGGTAAGTATGTAGTGTTTGTTTTTTTAACGTTTACGCTGGTAACCAGGGTAAACATCGGGTTACTAAGCCCGGACCTGCGCTTAGTAACCCGATGTTTACCCTGGTTACCGGGGATCTCGGGATTGTTGGTCGCTGGAGAGCTGTCTGTGTGACAGCTCTCCAGCGACCAAACAGCGACGCTGCAGCGATCGACATCGTTGTCGGTATCGCTGCAGCGTCGCTTAGTGTGACGGTACCTTTAGGGTTATTAGCAGTCCTCCAACCACCTGCATTTAAGATTCATTCTGATGACACCAACACAACTTGGACTCTGTAATAACAGAGATTCACAATTCACATATGGGCCCAGAGACTCCTTAAAAAAAATATATATATATTTTTGGGTTTTGTTTAACGCTGGTGATGAACACCAGCAGGTAGTTGATGTTTGAAGGAGTCTGGCATCAAACACTGGACAATTCATCCTGTTCACAGCATTGTTGTAAAGTTCACCTTCGTTGTGGGGCAGTTGCGTTATTGCGTCAAGAATTTCTGTTCCCCACTTGCTCTAGTATTGTGATACAGCATGATTATGGTTCTACTGTTCTGTCAAGGGAGGCTAAATAAATGTTGAATAACTTGTTTAAATTTCTTCAATAATCTCTTTCAACGTAAAAGATAATATTTGTTGTTTGGTAGCTTTAATGTCTGGATTCCTACAAATGGATCTCAAGACCTTCATATTCCAGTAAATGGGGGGGGAGCGGGAATTACTTAGTGTCCACTGACTAGAGAAATAAGTTTTTTTTATGATTAATTAATGTTTACACTGTAACAATGTCATCCAGAACTGTTTAATCATGGGCCATACTCGTTGCCCTGCGGCTGAAGCATTTTGTGATATCTTTGATCTGAAGACAGAAAAATACTGAAGAGAAAGAGATCACGGTAAGGCCGGCGTCACACTTGCGAGTTTTACGGACGTAAGAGCGCAGAAACTACGTCCGTAAAACTCGCAAAACATACGGCACAATTATTCTCTATGCCCCTGCTCCAATCTGCCGTATTAAACTGATCAGTATTATACGGCTTTTTACGGCCGTAGAAAATCGCAGCATGCTGCGTTTGTCACCGTATTGCGCAAATAAAACGTCAATGAAAGTCTATGGAAGCCCCAAAAATACGGATCACACACGGACCAGCAGTGTGACTTGCGAGGAATACGCAGCGGTGTTAGCAAGAAAAGCCGGTAATTCATTGCGGTGTACAGTAAAATCACACTGACAGCTTCCAGTAGAATAGGTAGAATAAATGTGTACACATAGAATAGGTATATATATATATATATATATATGTCAGTAGACACATATATGTATATATATTAATATTTCTTCCAGCGCTAGACAGCTTTAACCCCTCTGTGACCTTAGACGTACTATCCCGTCGAGGTGCCCTGGGCTTATCTGACCCTGAACGGGATAGTACGTCATAGCCGATCGGCGGCGCTCACGGGGGGAGTGCCGCCGATCGCGGCCGGGTGTCAGCTGCTTATCGCAGCTGACATCCGGCACTATGTGCCAGGAGCGGTCACGGACCGCCCCCGGCAAATTAACCCCTGGCACACCGCGATCAAACATGATCGCGATGTGCCGGCGGTGCAGGGAAGCACCGCGCAGGGAGGGGGCTCCCTGCGGACTTCCCTGAGACCCCCGGAGCAACGCGATGTGATCGTGTTGCTGCGAGGGTCTCACCTCCCTCCCTGCTTCCTCCAGCCCCGGATCCAAGATGGCCGCGGATCCGGGTCCTGCAGGGAGGGAGGTGGCTTCACAGTGAAGGCTGCAGCGCTGCATGTCAGATCAGTGATCTGACAGAGTGCTGTGCACACTGTCAGATCACTGATCTGTGATGTCCCCCCCTGGGACAAAGTAAAAAAGTAAAAAAAAATTTTCCAAATGTGTAAAAAAAATTAAAAAAAATATTCCAAAATAATGAAAAAAAAAATATATATTATTCCCATAAATACATTTCTTCATCTAAATAAAAAAAAACCCAATAAAAGTACACATATTTAGTATCGCCGCGTCCGTAACGACCCGACCTATAAAACTGTCCCACTAGTTAACCCCTTCAGTAAACACCGTAAGAAAAAAAAAAAAAAAACGAGGCAAAAAACAACGCTTTATTATCATACTGCCGAACAAAAAGTGGAATAACACGCGATCAAAAGGACAGATATAAATAACCATGGTATTGCTGAAAGTGTCATATTGTCCCGCAAAAAACGAGCTGCCATACAGCATCATCAGCAAAAAAATAAAAAAGTTATAGTCCTGAGAATAAAGTGATGCAAAAATAATTATTTTTTCTGTAAAATAGTTTTTATCGTATAAAAGCGCCAAACCATAAAAAAATGATATAAATGAGGTATCGCTGTAATCGTACTGACCCGAAGAATAAAACTGATTTATCAATTTTACCAAACGCGGAACGGTATAAACGCCTCCCCCAATAGAAATTCATGAATAGCTGGTTTTTGGTCATTCTTCCTCACAAAAATCGGAATAAAAAGCGATCAAAAAATGCCACGTGCCCGAAAATGTTTTCAATAAAAACGTCAACTCGTCCCGCAAAAAACAAGACCTCACATGACTCTGTGGACCAAAATATGGAAAAATTATAGCTCTCAAAATATGGTATTGCAAAAAATATTTTTTGCAATAAAAAGGGTCTTTCAGTGTGTGACGGCTGCCAATCATAAAAATCCGCTAAAAAACTCGCTATAAAAGTAAATCAAACCCCCCTTCATCACCCCCTTAGTTAGGGAAAAATAAAAAAAAAATGTATTTATTTCCATTTTCCCATTAGGGCTAGGGTTAGGGCTAGGGTTAGGGCTAGGGCTAGGGTTAGGGCTAGGGTTAGGGTTAGGGCTAGGGCTAGGGTTAGGGCTAGGGTTAGGGCTAGGGCTAGGGTTAGGGCTAGGGTTAGGGCTAGGGCTAGGGTTAGGGTTAGGATTAGGGCTAGGGTTAGGGCTAGGGTTAGGGTTAGGGCTAGGGTTAGGGCTAAGGTTAGGGCTAGGGCTAGGGTTAGGGCTAGGGTTAGGGCTAGGGTTAGGGTTAGGGCTAGGGTTAGGGCTAGGGTTAGGGCTAGGGTTAGGGCTAGGGTTAGGGCTAGGGCTAGGGTTAGGGTTAGGGCTAGGGTTAGGGTTGGGGCTACAGTTAGGGTTGGGGCTAAAGTTAGGGTTAGGGTTTAGATTACATTTACAGTTGGGAATAGGGTTGGGATTAGGGTTAGGGGTGTGTCAGGGTTAGAGGTGTGGTTAGGGTTACCGTTGGAATTAGGGTTAGGGGTGTGTTTAGATTAGGGTTTCAGTTATAATTGGGGGGTTTCCACTGTTTCGGCACATCAGGGGCTCTCCAAACACGACATGGCGTCCGATCTCAATTCCAGCCAATTCTGCGTTGAAAAAGTAAAACAGTGCTCCTTCCCTTCAGAGCTCTCCTGTGTGCCCAAACAGGGGTTTACCCTCACATATGGGGTATCAGCGTACTCAGGACAAATTGGACAACAACTTTTGTGGACCAATTTCTCCTGTTACCTTTGGGAAAATACAAAACTGGGGGCTAAAAAATAATTTTTGTGGGAAAACAAAAAGATTTTTTATTTTCACGGCTCTGCGTTATAAACTGTAGTGAAACACTTGGGGGTTCAAAGTTCTCACAACACATCTAGATAAGTTCCTTTGGGGGTCTAGTTTCCAATATGGGGTCACTTGTGGGGGGTTTCTACTGTTTAGGTACATTAGGGGCTCTGCAAACGCAATGTGACGCCTGCAGACCAATCTATCTAAGTCTGCATTCCAAATGATGCTCCTTCCCTTCCGAGCCCTCCCATGCGCCCAAACGGTGGTTCCCCCCCACATATCGGGTATCAGCGTACTCAGGACAAATTGGACAACAACATTTAGGGTCCAATTTCTCCTGCTAACCTTGGAAAAATACAAAACTGGGGGCTAAAAAAATAATTTTTGTGGGAAAAAAATTTTGTTTTATTTTTATGGCTCTGCATTATAAACTTCTGTGAAGCCCTTGGTGGGTCAAAGTGCTCACCACACATCCAGATAAGTTCCTTAGGGGGTCTACTTTCCAAAATGGTGTCACTTGTGGGGGGTTTCAATGTTTAGGCACATCAGTGGCTCTCCAAACGCAACATGGCGTCCCATCTCAATTCCTGTCAATTTTGCATTGAAAAGTCAATCGGCGCTCCTTCCCTTCCGAGCTCTCCCATGCGCCCAAACAGTGGTTTACTGCCACATATGGGGTATCAGCGTACTCAGGACAAATTGGACAACAACTTTTGAGGTCCAATTTCTTCTCTTACCCTTGGAAAAATAAAAAATTGGGGGCAAAAATATAATTTTTGTGAAAAAATATGATTTTTTATTTTTACGGTTCTGCATTATAAACTTCTGTGAAGCACTTGGTGGGTCAAAGTGCTCACCACACATCCAGATAAGTTCCTTAGGGGGTCTACTTTCCAAAATGGTGTCACTTGTGGGGGGTTTCAATGTTTAGGCACATCAGTGGCTCTCCAAACGCAACATGGCGTCCCATCTCAATTCCTGTCAATTTTGCATTGAAAAGTCAAACGGCACTCCTTCCCTTCCGAGCTCTCCCATGCGCCCAAACAGTGGTTTACTGCCACATATGGGGTGTCAGCGTACTCAGGACAAATTGGACAACAACTTTTGGGGTCCATTTTCTCCTGTTACCCTTGGTAAAATAAAACAAATTGGAGCTGAAGTATATTTTTTGTGTAAAAAAGTTAAATGTTCATTTTTATTTAAACATTCCAAAAATTCCTATTAAACACCTGAAGG
Organism: Ranitomeya imitator; assembly: GCF_032444005.1. NCBI lineage: Eukaryota > Metazoa > Chordata > Amphibia > Anura > Dendrobatidae > Ranitomeya > Ranitomeya imitator. Next base: position 149,221,354 of record NC_091287.1, read on the forward strand.
GTTAATAAACTTCTTGAATGTGGTTTTGAGCACCTTGAGGGGTGCAGTTTTTAGAATGGTGTCAAACTTGGGCATTTTCTATCATATAGACCCCTCAAAATGACTTCAAATGAGACGTGGTCCCTAAAAAAAAATGGTGTTGTAAAAATGAGAAATTGCTGGTCAACTTTTAACCCTTATAACTCCCTAACAAAAAAAAAATTGGTTCCAAAATTATGCTGATGTAAAGGAGACATGTGGGAAATGTTACTTATTAAGTATTTTGTGTGACATATCTCTGTGATTTAATTGCATAAAAATTCAAAGTTTGAAAATTGCGAAATTTTCAAAATTTTCGCCAAATTTCCGTTTTTTTCACAAATAAACGCAGGTACTATCAAAGAAATTTTACCACTATCATGAAGTACAATATGTCACGAGAAAACAATGTCAGAATCACCAGGATCCATTGAAGCGTTTCGGAGTTATAACCTCATAAAGGGACAGTGGTCAGAATTGTAAAAATTGGCCTGGTCATTGACGTGCAAACCACCCTTGGGGGTAAAGGGGTTAAAGCCGGTAATTCAATTACCGGCTTTTGCTCTCTCCTTCCTAAACCCGACATGATTTGAGACATGGTTTACATACAGTAAACCATGTCTTCTCCCCCTTTTTTTTGAATATTCCACACTACTAATGTTAGTAGTGTGTATATGCAAAATTTGGCCGTTCTATCTACTAAATTAAAGGGTTAAATGGCGGAAAAAATTGGCGTGGGCTCCCGCACATTTTTCTCCGTCAGAGTAGTAAAGCCAGTGACTGAGGGCAGATATTAATAGCCTGGAGAGGGTCCACGGTTATTGGCCCCCCCCTGGCTAAAAACATCTGCCCCCAGCCACCCCAAAAAAGGCACATCTGGAAGATGCGCCTATTCTGGCACTTGGCCACTCTCTTCCCATTCCCGTGTAGCGGTGGGATATGGGGTAATGAAGGGTTAATGCCACCTTGCTATTGTAAGGTGACATTAAGCCAAATTAATAATGGAGAGGCGTCAATTATGACACCTATCCATTATTAATCCAATACTAGGAAAGGGTTAAAAAAATACACAAACACATTATTAAAAATTATTTAAATGAAATAAAAACAAAGGTTGTTGTAATATTTTATTGAATGCCCATTCCAATCACTGAAGACCCTCGTTCTGTATAAAAAAAAAACAAAACAACAATATCCTTACCATCCGCAGATCTGTAAAGTCCAACGATGTAAATCCATCTGAAGGGGTTAAAATATTTTGTAGCCACGAGCTGTGCTAATGCATTGATGCTCGTGGCTGCAAAACCCCAGGGAATGAAGGTAAAGTAGGTCATTGACCTATATTTACCTGCATTTGCGGTGAGGCGCCCTCTGCTGGCTGTTCCTAGATCGTGGGAACTTTCCTAGAAAGCTCCCAGGCTCGAGTTCATATGAGGAAAACCAGCAGAGGGCGCCCTCTTATGATCTCGAGCCGGGGCTTCAGGAAAATGGCCGCGGGATGCCACGCGTGCGCAGATGGACATCGCGGCGGCCATTTTCCTGAAGCCCCGGGAAGCAGGAGACTCCATCTGCGCATGCGCGGCCTCAGGAAGATGGCCGCGCCCACCGAGAAACCGCTGAATAGTGGCGAGCGCGCTCTTTTTCTACAGCTGCACAGTGCATTCGGCACTTGCGCATGCAAGAAGCACTACGCCACCAACGGGAACATAAGCAAGATGTGGGGGAGAAACAGCACTGTGACCACGCCCATCCGACCTGACCAGCCTGATTGACAGGCGAAAAAGGCCACTTTTGTAAGGTATTTCGGCAGCATAGGTAGGGAATCAGGGGACAAAAAATACCCTATTGTAAAGCACAGCTCAGGCCCTATTTAACGGTATTTTTATCTCCTACTGAAAAAACGGGGTGACAGGTTCCCTTTAAGTTATTGCCACCAGTGTGCCGAAAATTTTGTTTTTACTCACAGGCCAGATATTTTAAACTGTGTGTTTCCCCACCCATGGATAGCACATAAGTTTGCTCCAAATTTGGGACGTGCATGGACATGGGAAGTGGACATGATGGTGATGGTGCATGTGGAGCGCCCACCAGGGCTGTGGGGTCCTCTGTACCGGGTCGGTACGTAAAGGCATGTGTCATGGCGGTGGTGACCCAGTCCGTGGCCCTGGGCACCCATGTTAAAGGGAAGGTCTTTAAAGGGATTTGTAAAATAACAAAAGTTTGTGACGCCACCTGTGGTATTCGGTCAGGGGTGACTGACGCTGTTTAAAGGGGTCCACTGGGGTGATGTTATGGCAGCAGGGATGGTATGGCTTCCCACAGGTGAAGCTGGGTCCCCAGGGCTCCCGGTGTAGAAGATGGTGATAGGTGGTGTAGTAAGAAAGGGAGGACACAGGGTTGCAGTCTCTTTACCTCTTTACTGTATGATTCAGGCAGCCACAGTCCAGCGTACTAGATCACAGGTGCTGGTGGTGGTCCGGCTGGCTTGGAAGCGTCTCAGGAATCCCCCTAACCAGGTGGAGTTGAAAGCCTTCCTTCTAGCGCTGTGTTGTTGTAATCCCTTGCTGCCTTAGGCCTCACACAAGGTCTTCATGTTCTCTCTTTGTCCCCCTTTAGGTAGGACACTAACCCGTATGACAGGTAACTCGAGCCTTTTTACAGGATCTCTATCACGACCAGGGCTCTATGCATTACTGCGTCCTTGGGTGTTAATGGTGGAGAGGTAAGTTGAAATCTGTCTGTCTGCTGATTTCTGCCATGGGGCATGAAGTTACCCCCACAATCTCGGTCTACGGGTATATGCGCTCAGCTTGGAGGAAGTTCAGTCACACGTTCTCTCTCCAGCTCTTCACTTCGCCTTTACCCCTTCCTCATTTCAGTCTCTTTACAAGTTGCTCTGCTTTCTTTTTCCTTCCCAGGAGCTGCGGAATCATTCATTTGTATGGCCCCAGCTTTCCTTCCTCACTCCTCGCTCTCCTCTCATCAACTACCACTCTCCAACTGCCTAGCAACTGACTCCTCCTCCCGACCAGAGAGAGAGCTGCTCCCCTGAAGTCGGGTGTAGAGCTCCCTCTTCTGGCCTGGAGTCAGAACGGTGTTGTATGTGCTGAATACCTGTTAAAGGGATCCTTCCTCATTTCCAAGCATGACATCACTCTCCCCATGAGGAAAGCAATGCCACTGTAACAACCGGTTACCTGGGGTGTTACGCATGCAGAGGCTGAGGCTGTGGGTTAGCTGAATTTGGGTCACAACAAACACCCACATCTTCTCACTTTATCTTCCTGTCCCAATTACTAGGGGAACACATCAGCACACCACATCTTGATCCCAGAGTAGTGTCAAAAGGTTGTTGGTTGGATAGCTGATAATGCTTCCAGCCACTTTGCTACTACCAGTCACTTTGCCACCACCACAGTCACCCTGTCTTCCACATGGTCAAGTGTGGGTAGCCATGAGTCTGGACTGCATATTCCACACCCTGATCCTCCTTTCTCCCACAATGCCTATTGCCTGTAGACAACTGATCCCTCACCTGGACACTCTGAAGAGCTGTTCACTTTACCATTTATAGATTCGGGCCTCTCGCACGATACACTTTAAGCGGGGCAAAATGATATCGCATGTAGTGCTGCCCAAATATTTGAGCAGCCATGGTCACATGAAGGCGACGGTGGAAACATGTCACAACAGGTGGACGATGATGAGACACAATTGCCAGAAAGTCAGGAGAAGGACCAGGGTGCGAATGTGGAAGACGAGGTGGTGGATGATATTATTATTATTAGTCATTTTTATAGCGCCATTTATTACATTGCCCTTTACATGTGAAAAAGGGGCATACTTAGACAAGTACACTAAACATGAGCAATAAAAGGCACATGCAAGTACAGAAGGAGAAAGGACCCTTCCCACGAGGGCTCACAGTCTACAAGGAATGGGTGTGGATACACTAGGAGAGGGTAGAGCTGGTCATGCGGTTCTGTAGACAGAGGATCAGTGCAGGTTGTAGGCTTGTTGGAAGAGGTTGTTCTTCAGGTTCTTTTTGAATGTTTGCGTGGTAGGCGGTAGTCTGATGTGTTGGGGTAGAGAGTTACAGAGTGTGGGTGAAGCACGGTAGAAGTCCTGTATGTGGTTGGGGGAAGAAGATATAAGAGGGGAGTAGAGAAGAATATGTTGAGAGGATCGAAGTTTGCGTGTAGGTAAGTACAGGGAGACCATGTCACAGATTTATGGTGGAGTCAGGTTGTGGATGGCTTTGTATGTCATAGTTTTAGGGTTTAGAGAGGAGAGTCTGGGAAATACCAGAGAGACAGGTGGATTAGTTGGGCAGCAGAGTTTAGGATAGATTAGAGTGGTCCAAGAGTGCTAGAGGGGAGGCCAGAGAGTAGAAGGTTGCAATAGTCGAGGCGGGAGATGATGAGAGCATGCAAAATCATTTTTGCAGTTTCTTGGTTAAGGAATGTAAGGATCCGGGAAATGTTTTTCAGTTTGAGTCGGCAGGAGGAGGCAAAGGCTTGGATATGTGGCTTGAAAGAGAGGGCAGAGTCGAGGATCACCCAGAGTCGAGGATCACCCCGAGTCACCGATCATGCGGTACCGGTGAAAGTGATCAGCCATTAACATTAATGGATAGTTCTGGTGGAGGGGTACATTGAGTTGGTTGAAAGATCATGAATTCTGTTTTACCATATTCACTTTTAGAAAACAAGCAGAAAAGAAGGATGAAATAGCGGACAGACATTGTGTGATTTTAGTCATTAAGGAGGTGATGTCAGGTCGCGATAGGTAGATCTGCTTGTCATCGGTGTAGAGATGATGTTGCAAACCATGGGATTCTATGAGCTGTCCCAGGCCAAAGGTGTATATGGAGAAGAGTAGGGGTTCTAGAACTGAACCTTGGGGAACACCGAAAGACAGGGGGCGAGGTGACGAGGTGGTGTGGGAAAGGGAGACACTGAATGCCCCCTTAACACCAATACAACATAAGTTGCCAGTACAACTGTTAGGTCTTCTCGAGTCTGGTTGTTTTTTAAAACTAAAAGCGGATAGGATCAGGCTCAACCACTGTGCGGAGGGGTAAAACGGTAAGACAATACAAAAGATCTAACCCCGACACACTCCAAAAACATGAAAACAGAACTGTTGCTTTCAAAGTTTTTTTTATTTATCTTGTGCAAAAGAGAATGGTTTCCAACATTTTGGGTCAGGCACAAGCTTTCGTCAGGAAATCATACGTAATAACAAAAAAACATATATTACAATCAAAATCAAAAGAATAATAAACAAAAGAAAACATAGGTACATGTTTTAATTATCTCACGTATTCTACATATGATATTACCATATAACGTTATCTGGTGTGCATGCTGAAACCGCTTGTGAAAGTGAGATGGTGTTGCAGTGATTGGGTGGGGAAACAAGATGATTGAAAAGAAAAAAAGGTCATAATTTCTTATAATCTATGTTAAAATGGAGCAGATAGAAAAGCACATAACGCTAGTGCATGCCCTTATCATCTCCCGCCTCAACTACTGCAATCTCCTACTCTCTGGACTCCCCTCTAGCACTCTGGCACCACTCCAATCCATCCTACACTCTGCTGCCCGGCTAATCCACCTGTCCCCCCGCTATTCCCCAGCCTCTCCCCTATGTCAAGCCCTTCACTGGCTTCTTATCGCCCAGAGACTCCAGTTCAAAACCCTCACAATGACATACAAAGCCATCCCCAACCTGTCTCCTCCATACATCTGTGACATGGTCTCCCGGTACCTACCTACATGCAACCTCTGATCCTCTCAAGATCTCCTTCTCTACTCCCCTCTCATCTCTTCTTCCCACAACTGCATCCAAGACTTCTCCCGTGCTTCCCTCATACTCTGGAACTCTCTACCCCAACACATCAGTCTCTCGCCTACCACAGAAACCTTCAAAAAGAACCTGAAAACTCACCTCTTCCGACAAGCCTACAGCCTGCAGTGATCCTGAACTTACTGAACTGCCACACAACCTGCCCTACCCTCTCCTAGTGTTTCATCACCCATCCCCTGCAGACTGTGAGCCCTCGTGGGCAGGGTCTTCCCTCCTTATGTACCCGTGTACCTTGTTATTTGCTCATGTTTAATGTATTTGTCTATATTTGCCCCGTATTCACATGTAAAGTGCCATGGAATAAATGGCACTATAAAAATGTATAATAATAATAATAATAATAATAAAATAGAGGTAAGGGAATACATAGTATGGTCCACCTTATGATAGTTATATCGTATGTAGATCCTGGGCTCTCAGATTGCTCTATGGAAGTCCGTCAAAAGTGGTCTATAAGAAAGAAAGAAGGTTACCTATCCATTTGTTTATCTTACATTATTTACATTGCTCTCATAACTACCTTGATTGGTGAGCAGAATGGAATTAAATGAAACTGTTCACATCCATAGTGGACTATCTTGTTAGACAAAGGGGAAGTGAAGTGCTCTGGGATAAAACGGTAAGACAATACAAACGATCTAACCCCGACACACTCCAAAAACATGAAAACAGAACTGTTGCTTTCAAAGTTTTTTTAATTTATCTTGTGCAAAAGAGAATGGTTTCCAAAGTTTTGGGTCAGGCACAAGCCTTCGTCAGGAAGACCATCTGTTTATACGTAATAACAAAAAAGCATATATTACAATCAAAATCAAAAGAATAATAAACAAAAGAAAACATAGGTACATGTTTTAACTATCTCACGTATTCTACATATGATATTACTATATAACGTTATCTGGTGTGCATGCTGAAACCGCTTGTGAAAGTGAGATGGTGTTGTAGTGATTGGGTGGGGAAACAAGATGATTGAAAAGAAAAAGAGGTCATAGATTATAAGAAATGGTGTTAAAATGGAGCAGATAGAAAAGTACATAAATAGAGGTAAGGGAATACATAGTATGGTCCACCTTATGATAGTTATATCGTATGTAGGTCCCGAGCTCTCAGATTGCCCTATGGAAGTCTGTCAAAGTGGTCTATAAGAAAGAAAGGAGGTTACCTATCCATTTGTTTATCTTACATTATTTACATTGCTCTCATAACTACCTTGATTGGTGAGCAGAATGGAATTAAATGAAACAGTTCACATCCATAGTGGACTATCCTGTAAGACAAAGGGTAAGGGTATGTGCACACGTCAGGATTTTCTAGCAGAAATTTCCTGACAAAAAATGGAGATTCCTGCCAGAAATCTGCATGCCTTTTTTGTCGCATTTTTGATGCGGTTTTGATGCGTTTTAAACAAATGCAAAGAATAGTGGGAAAAACGCGAAAAATCCGAAAAATTAATGAACATGCTGCTTTTTTTACCGCCATGCGTTTTTCTGCAGAAAAAAAATGCATCATGTGCACAAAAATTGCAGAATGCATTCTAAATGATAGGATGCATATGTCTGCAGTTTGTAATGCGTTTTTATCACGTTTTTATCCTGAAAAACGCAAAAAAAAGCAAAAAAAACTGAACATGTGCACATACCCTAAGTGAAGGATTTAAGATAATGATCTCTAGCTTTTTGGAGTGTCTGCATATGAGAAAGGGATGGTTACCTTTGTTATCAATTGCTAGGAATACAGATGTATTGAGGTAGACTTAGACTTTGTATCTGGAGATTAGAAAGATATCATGTAAGTACTGCTGTCCATGGGCATAGGGTACTCGTATATGGTCAGTATACTATGGGTCAGTAAAAATGAGTCAAGTTATGGCGGTTCCACATTTTTGTACATAGAATTGATCCTCAAGAAAGAAATAGTTGTTGTGCAAAACAAGACTGAGTGTATCAGTACAAAAGGCCATTTTGAGTTCCCCAAAATTCTCTTCCTGGTCTAAGAACCATCGAACCACCTCTACACCAAGGTTATAATCAATGCTCATGTAGAGGCTGTTGACGTCCATTGTAACGAGTAAAGTGTCATTAGATACATTGCATATGCCATGTATTTGGGAAAGAAAACTGGTGGTGTCTTTAAGAAAAAATCTTATCTTAGGAATGAGGGGTGTGAATATTCTTTCTAAGGTTATAGAAAGGGGCAAGAGTACAGACTCTGTGGAGGCCACAATGGGTCTCCCAGGAGGATATTGGAGATTTTTGTGCATCTTTGGTAAGGTATATAGAACTGGTGTTATGAGATTTTCTTTTACAAGACATTCTGCCAGTTTCTTACCTATGGTACCGTTGGCTAAATAAACCCGTATGAGGTTATCAATTTTTTTCTTTATTTGTGAAATTGGATCTGTTTGGACTGGAGTGTATGTATCTGTGTAAGATAGCTGTTGGTAAATCTCTGAGAGATAATAGGATTTGTCTAGTACAACAATTGAACCACCTTTATCTGCTGGTTTGATTATGATTTTATTATTTTTCTTAAGATTATTAATGGCGATAGTTTCTTCTCTACTTCGATTGTGTTTTAGGTGGTACTCGCCTTTTTCTATCCCTTGTATACACCTGTCAACAGAATTAGATACCAGTGACACATACGTTTCAACAGCATGCGAAGACTTAGGAGACTGGAAGGTGCTTGGAGTCTTCAGGTTTAGACTTCGAAATGAGAAACATTCCTGAGTCCTATCTTCAGAGATAGGAGTCATAGTGTGTGTCGACTATATTCCCGTGCTGAAGTGAACTTTAAGTCTCAGTGTTCGAAAGAAGCGGTGCAATTTCTGGTTAACCAGGAAGGAGTCAAATTGAGGTGTTGGGCAGAAGGATAATCCCCTCTGGAGAACCCGTGTCTCGCCAGGTGAGAGGCTGTAGGAGGAGATATTGAAGACAAGGTTTGTCTTACCTGCGACCAGGTCAGTACTTTGTTCCCCAGATAGGGATTCTCGTCCATGCCTCCTTTTTCTTCCTCTTCTAATCGGTCTTGTAGTGGGGCTTTTGTGTGAGCTGGTCTGTGTCCTAAAAAAGGTTGCCTTGATCTGCCCTGTCTGCCCTGGTCATGTCGGCAACCACCATTGGACCCCGATGACCCTGAGGAGCCAAATCAGTTTCTGTACGGACGACCTTCTGGCTGTGTGGTATATCGCCATCTGTATACTTGGTTCCTCGTATAGTCGTCCTGGTCGCACAGAAATTTGGATCTTTTCCACGACATGATGTTGTCCGTGAATTCTTTTAATTCTTTATCTGCTTTTGCCTTCAGACTGCTGAAATCTGTAGGGGAGATAGCAGCCAAAGAAGCAGCCAAAGGAAGGCAAAATGGAGAAGTGGGAGAGGTCGTACAGCCAAATGGCTACTACATGACGACTGAAGACAAGAAACCTGACCAGATGACGTCCTGGGAACTGCAAGCTGCAAGAGCAAGCCTCAAAAAAGGACAAGAAGGAATGCTGGATGCGGAATGGAGCAACACATGAAGAAGGAAGGGTATACGCAATGGACTACAAAACCCTGTTTACCCCGCCCTGTTTATCCCGAAGCATGTATCCTATGGTGGTCCAGTGGGCACATGGGCCCACAGACAGATCAAAGACACAGATGAATGATCTGATAGGTGCTTATTGGTTCGCTCCAGGGATCAGCCAAGTTCACTAGCAGCTGTCTGACCTGCAGCAAATGCAACCCTGGAAGAATGGAGAAAGTTCCCACAGATCATCTTGCCAGACCGCTGTACCCCTTCCAGAGGATCCAGATAGACCACAACCAGATGCCTCCAAGTGGAGGATTCGAATATGCTCTTGTGGTCGTGGATGTGTTCTCAGGATGGCCAGAAGCTTTCCTAGTGAGGAACCAGTCAGCAAAGACTACTGCAAGGAAGCTACTCTTAGAGATGAGATAAGCAATGGGAACCCGCATTAACAGCAAGTCTCACATGAGAGATCTGGTCAGCAGTAGGGTCAGACTTAGGCCTACACACTTGCAATCACACTACTTAGTGTTAGGCACACTCCCAGAGGCCCAGAAAATCTGTCACCATGTGAAATTTTGTTTGGGTCTAGTCCCAGGTTAGGGGTATTCTTTCCCTCAGCAGCTGATTATGTAATATGATACTTTGTCTGCTTATGTAATTGAACTCACCAAGAAACTTGCTAACATCCATTCTCGAGTTTGTTTCTTCATTGCCAGATCCAGATTCAGTGTCCGGTACGCACTCCTTGAAGCCAGGAGACTGGGTGTTGGGGAAAAAGTTTGTAAGGAGAACACCACTCGATCCCAGATTTGATGGTCCTGTTCAAGTGCTGCTGATGACACCAACCTCTGTGAAGCTGGAGGGAAGACCCACTTGGATCCACTCATCGCATTACAAGAAAGCTCCCCTACCAGAAGATGACACCCAAGCCAGAATGATGTTGTGGATGCCCTGCCTGACCGAATAGATGACCTACCTGATAAAGAATACACTACACATGCTATTGACTAAGAGACTGATTGCATCTAACCCCCGTTAGGGGCAGATCCCCTGACCGCCCATTTGCGAAAAGTTTGTACGGTGTAGGGCGTAGGCGCTAGGCTTGCGTCAGTTTGCCGGCAGCACAAAAGAGTTGCAGCACTTTGGGACAGGAGGCTGGGATTAGGGCAAGTGATATCTAAGGGGGGCTTGTGATAGAAATATTTATATCATGTAGATCTCACTTGCATGTATACTCCTCTATAATCATATATACTCTTATAAACGCAAATATATCTATATACACTATAATCAATGGCTTAAAATGGCTGACATAAACTAATATAAGCCAGACAGACTGTTAGGTGTTTTCCACCCAAAAAGCAGAAGAACTCCAGATGTATTAAGTGCTGATGAGATGTCTCAACTTTGTCCCAGATGCAGAGAACTTCATTTTAGTTGCTTAATCAGCAGTCATATGTGCATTAATCACAATATTCCATATATATTCAGATAACCAATAACAGAGAAGCTAGACAATATGTTAATTAACTAACCACCCCTAACCACTCCTTTCTATATGCAATTATAAAACTATGTATCAGGAAATAAAGGGTCAGTATTGATGGAATGCTTTCCTGTCACAATCGTGTACAGACTCATTCTTGATGAGCGTTCAAAATACTCAGTCTTATTGGGAACGGCCGCAGCACACACGGGATAGATTTATCCAACCCAAATTTCCATATCAAATGGAGAGTTGACTTTGTATAGCAGTGACTTGCTCTTTAATTTTGATGATCTCATCTTGTAAGAACTTAATCGTTAGGACCATTAAATCTAAAGAGCATTTGTTCAGAATGTTCTCAAAAAGTTGGCAGTACTCCTCGTTGTCTGAAAAAAGAGTTGGTGCAACAATACTCTCAGTCCATGTGGGATCTTTTTTTGCTTTTGTATATTGTGCAAGAGTAAAAGAGTGTAGCTCAAAAGATGAGTTACTTCATCTCTTTCTCGTAGTCCCTTGACTTTGTATCATGGTTTCTGATACTCATGTAGTTGTCGGTTTCCTGTACAGCTGATAGAATGGCTGTTGTCTGTTCATCGTTGTATGAGAATACACCAAAAGAGGCCATGAAAAAGGATTTATGGTGTTTATGTGGGAGCTTAATCAAAAAAATTGATACTAAAAGCGGATAGGATCCGGCTCAACTACTGTTAGGGGCTCTGGGGTGAAACGGTAAGACAATGCAAAAGATCTAACCCTGACACACTCCAAAAACATGAAGACTATTCTTTTCTCTCTGAGCCCTGTTCATACAGGTACTATACAGATGATCAGGTTTTTAAATACATCAGTTAGGGATGATATACATTAGACAGGACTGCTCTATTATGGGTATACCTTGGCGATTGGTGGAGCAGCTCAACATACTTTTTTTGCAAAAAAAAGTATTAATTAAATACCCTGTATTTTTTCATTTTTTGACTAGCACTTGCTTATTTACTGTGACTTTTTTACAACAGAGTATTTTTTAACCTCTCTTCTATTATTATTCATACTCTACTTCTTCATCTTCTTCATATTCTTCTTCTTCATCATCATATTCTATTTGTGACAGGCATTCCTGTAGTTGTTATCTATAAAAGTTTGAAGATTACACCTTCCGTTTTGCCTGTTACAAAAGAGTTACAACAGGATTTGTCCGTGTGTTCAGTTTGGCCTGCAGCAGCAGGCTTTTTCCAGGGGCACCACGAGGAGGAACGGACTCACCCCATACACTGCTTAGTCTTAGATAATATCTTTTGCTCTAATTTATAGTCTTATGCTTAATGTTCTTCTGCTCTTTCTTCTGCAGCTTTTTGTTCTTCTGCTTCTCGGTCTTCAGGGTCGTCATCTCCAGGGTCGTCGTCTCTGGGGTCATCGTCTTCTTCGTGGTGGTCTTCGGGGTCGTTGTCTCTAGGGTCGTCGTTTCCGGGGTCGTCGTCTCTGGGGTCGTCGTCTGCGGGGTCGTCGTCTTCTTCGGGGTGGTCTTCAGGGTCGTCGTCTTTAGGGTCTTGAACTTGGAAATGTAGCAGAAGGTACAAGAAGGCTGAGGAACTGCCGAGAATCAGCTGACGGTACTGGAACCCGGATGGCTACCCGAAGGTCCAAGAGCCAATGGAACTACCGAGGACCAGCTGACGTTACTGGAACCTGGTTACTAAGCAGGAGGTACCTGTGCCAGAAAGCACTACCAAGGACCACCTGACGTTGGTGGAACTCGGATACCTAGAAGGAGGCACCTAAGCCAAAGGCTCTGCCTGGAACCAGCTGACGGTACTGGAACCCAGATGGGTAGCCGAAGGTACAAGAGCCTAATGGAACAACCGAGGACCAGCTGACGGTACTGGAACCAGGGGGACCTATTCAAGATTGTCTTCCTACGAACCAGCTAATGGTGCTGGAACTCAGAAAGGCAGCAGAAGGTCCACAGGGAAAAAAAATTGCTAGGCCGCGAGCCGGCCGTAGTTACCAAAAACCCACAGTCCTACAGGGGGAGCTTGTCCTATTGGCACTACGGAACCAGCCTTGATTGCCAGTTCCCGCAGCCCACATAGGAAGCACCTAAACTTCAGGCAGCATAGAGTCAGCTAACCCGACCGCAACACGACGGGACAATGTATTGGAGGCAAAGTGACCTTGACACTACCCGGAAACACCTGGCGTGCTGGAACCAGGCTGGGCATGAGGGAGTACCCGTGCCAAAGACACGTCTGAGCAGCAACTGGCGGTGTTGGAGTCCAGGGATTACATGACAAACAGAGTGCAGGCTGAGGCTTAATTGGAGCAAGTTGAAAGGCAACCTTTAACCCCCCCCAGGCGTTTGCAACTAGAAGAGCCACCTTGTGCAGCAGTAATTCTGCACAAGGAAAAGGTGGCTCTTTTAATTATGCTCCTTGCACACGCTCAACAAAACACTTATGAAATGTGGCCCCTCATACCGTGAAACCGTCCCGGAGGCGAGACTTTCCTTCTTAATGAGACGCAGCACAGCCGTCCTTCATGCCCCCTTGGAGCCGGGCGCCGCCTCCTGATCATTGTTTGTTTCTTTCCCGGAGCCTGCGCTGTTATGTTATCCCTTGGCCATGCGCAATTAGCGCTGCCCGTCTTCTGACATCATTTGATGACAAGCTGACTGTGCCTGTGTGGTCTAGCTGCCCGAGATCCCGCCCCGCAGTGTCTTCTGATTTATTCACACTGCGGAGCCGGGATTCATGGGCATGCACAGTGCATATCTTCGCCTCTCACTCATCTCCTTCTGCCTTCTTCAGACTGTGCGGCATCAGCTGATCCCTAATTACATGCCACGGCCGTGACGCCGCACAGTCTGAAGAAGGCGGAAGGAGATGAGTGAGATGCGAAGATATGCACTGTGCATGCCTATGAATCACAGCCCCACAGTGTCTTCTGATTTATTCACACTGCGGGGCTGGGATTCATCGCCATGCGCAGTGCATATCTTCGCCTCTTACTCATCTCCTTCCGCCTTCTTCAGACTGTGCGGCGTCAGCTGATCCCTAATCACATGCCACGGCTGTGACACCGCACAGTCTGAAGAAGGCTGAAGGAGATGAGTGAGAGGCGAAGATATGCACTGCGCATGCCCATGAATCCCAGCCCCGCAGTGTCTTTTGATTTATTCACACTGCAGGACTGGGATTCATGGCCTTGCACAGTGCATTTCTTCGCCTCTCACTCATCTCCCGCCTTCTTCAGACTGTGTGGCGTCAGCTGATCCCTAATCACATGCCACGGCCGTGACCCTGCTAGTCTGAAGAAGGTGGAAGGAGATGAGTGAGAGGCGAAGATATACACTGTGCATGCCCATGAATCCGGGTTCTCAGGCAGCGCGACGGCAGAGGAGCAGTCAGCGCATGGCCAAGGGATAACATAACAGCGCAGGCTCCGGGACTGAAAAAAAACACAGTCAGGAGGTGGTGCACGGCACCAAGGGGGTATGAATGACGGCTGTGCTGCGTCTCATTAAGAAGGAAAGTCCCACCTCCGAGACGGTTTGAAGGTATGAGGGGACACATTTTCTAAGTGTTTAGTTCAGCGTGTGCAAGGAGAATAACTAAAAGAGCCACCTTGTCCAAAGGCACCATTAGTGCTGCACAAGGTGGCTCTTTCAGTTACAAACACCTGGGGGGGACAGGTTCCCTTAAATTTCTGTTGTAGTGTCAGCGTGGAGGTAGCAGTACACATTGCTGGCGGTGTTGGAGCGCAGGGTCAATGCAGGAGAAGCAGAGTGTAGGCCGAGGCCTGCACTCTATGCAGTTTAATATCTGTTGTTGTGTCAGCGTGGAGGTAGCAGGAGCAATTGCCGGATGCAAAGCTGGGGATCAGCTGACATTACTGAAATCCAATTACACGGCAGCAAGTGTTGACTGTGCAGGTAGCACTTCCGAGCAGCAACTGGCGGTGTTGGAGCCCAGGGAATCCAGTAGAAGCAGAGTGTAGGCCGAGGCCTAAATGGAGCAATTTGAAAGAGAACCTTTAACCCCCTCAGGCATTAGTAACTGAAAGAGCCACCTTGTGCAGCAGTAATGCTGCAGAAGGAAAAGGTGGCTCTTTTAGTTATGCTCCTTGCACACGCTGAGCTAAACACTTATAAAATGTGTCCCCTCATATCGTGAAAGTACTGGAGGCGGGACTTTCCTTCCAAATCAGATGGGGCACAGCCGTCATTCATACCCCATTATCGCCAGGCGCTGCCTCCTCAGCGTTGTTTGAATCTGTCCCGGAGCATGCGCTGTTATGTTAAACCTTGGGCATGGGCAGTTAGCACTGCCAGTCTTCTGACATCATTTGTTGTCAGTCTGACTGCACTTCTGCGGGTGCGCTACATGAGATCCCACCTCGCAGTGTCTTCTGATTTATTCACACTGTGGGGCTGGGATTCATGGGCATGCACAGTGCATATCTTCGCCTCTCAGACTGTGCGACGTCACGGCCGTAGCATGTGATTAGAGATCAACTGACGGCACACAGTCTGAAGAAGGCGGAAGGAGATGAGTGAGAGGCAAAGATATGCACTGCGCATGGCCATGAATCCCAGCCCCGCTGTGTGAATAAATCTGAAGACACTGCGGGGCGGGATCTCGGGCAGCGTGGCCGCACATGCGCAGTCAGCCTGACAACAAATGATGTCAGAAGACGGTCAGCGCTAACTGCCCATGCCCAAGTTTTAACATAACAACGCAGGCTTTATGGACAGATTCAAACAACACTGAGGAGGCGGCGCCCGGCAACAAGGGGGTATGAATGCTGGCTGTGCTGCGTCTCATTACGAAGGAAAGTCCCACCTCCGGGACAGTTTCATGGTATGAGGGGACACATATTTTATAAGTGTTAAGTTTAGCGTGTGCAAGGAGCAAAACTAAAAGAGCCACCTTTTCCTGGTGCAGCATTTGTGCTGCACAATGTGGCTCTTTCAGTTACAAACGCCTGAGGGGGACAGGTTCCCTTTAATTTCTGTAGTAGTGTGAGTGTGGAGGAAGCAGGAGAAATTGCCGGATACAGAGCAGGGGATCAGCTGACGTTACTGAAACCCAATAACACTGGGTCATGTGTTAACTGTGCAGACGGCACTTCTGAGCAGCAACTGGAGGTTTTGGAGCCCAGGAATTACAGTTCTGGTGGTAGAAACATGAACACAACAGGAGACCTGGATACTTTTGCCAACCAAGTATTTAATCTGGAAGAGGAGTGGAAAATTCCTGCGAGATCCAGGCCTTGTTCATTTTCAGAAAAGTAAGCCAGTCAACATTATCGGAGGATAGTCGCATGCAATGGTCTGTTAGTACACCACCTGAGGCACTAAAGACGCGTTCTTATAATACACTAGCAGCAGGGCAAGTCAGCACCTCCAATGCATACTGGCTAAGCTCTGGCCATGTATCCAGCTTAGAGACCCAAAACTTGAAGGGAGAAGAGCCATTTGGGAGTACACTGAGAGGGCAAGACATGTAGTCTGTCCCCATCTGACGGAAACGTTGCCTCCTGCTGACTGGAGCCGTCTGTGATGGTGTAGACATTTGTGACGAGCACACAAAAGTTTGCCACAGTTTAGCCATACTGGTCTTGCCTTGTGCTGAGGCACTGCTTCTGCTCCCTGTTTGTGCTCAGCTTCCTCCACTGCCTCAACGCACTGAGCTGCTTTGTAAAGCATTAGCAGCACTGCTCTCAGTTGGACTGGAGAAGATGATGGAATTCACCAGTGTGTCTTGGTACTCCCGCATTTTACGCTCCCGATTCAACGGTGTTATGAGGGTTTGTAAGTTGTCCCGGTAGTGCGAATCTAGGAGGGTGTACACCCAATAATCAACCGTGTTGAGAATGTGGGCGATGCGGCGGTCATTTCTCTCTCAGGCACTGCAGCATGAAATCAACCATGTGCTGCAGACTGCCAACTGGCCAAGAAACGCTGTCCCCTGCTTGAGGCGTGATCTCTGCCTGCTCTGCATCACCCCACCCTCGCTCTACATACTGACTACTGGAGCATTGTGTAACTCCCTCCTCTGTAAAGATGTCTTCCTCCTCCATTGCCTCCTCCTCATCCTCCTCACAAAGTGTCCCCTGCCTAAGCCTTTGTGAGGAACCACATCCCGCAGACTGTCCAGAAGCAGATGGCATTTGTGACTCCTCATCCTACACATCTTCCATAACCTCATCCCTTAGCGCTTGCAGTGTTCTTTCAAGCAAGCAGATATGGGGGTCAGTCATGCTGACTAGTGCATCATCTGCACTCGCCATCCGCGTGGAATCATCGAAGGCACGCAGAACCTGGCAGATGTCCTTCATAGTGGCCCACTCAGTGGTTGTGAAGTCTGAATGGCGCGCAGTGCGACTTCTTTGCGCCTGATGCAGCTGGTACTCCATTACTGCTGGCTGCTGTTCACACAACCGCTCCAACGTATGTAACGTTGATTTCCACCTGGTGGGTAGGTCACATATGATGCGATGTTCCGGAAGGCGGAATCGGCGCTGCAGAGCTGCAAGGCGCGATCTTGCCATGCTGGAATGCCGCAAGTGAGCACACTCTAGGCGGACCTTGTGCAGCAGTGCATCAAGATCCGGATAGTCCCTGAAAAAACTCTGTACAACCAAGTTGAGCACATGTGCCAGACATGGGATGTGAGTGAGGTTGCCTAGATCCAGAGCGGCCACCAGATTTCGGCCATTGTCACACACTACCATACCTCGCTCGAGATTCGCTGGCACAAACCACACGTCGCTCTCCTGCTTGATGGCATTCCAGAACTCCTGCGCTGTTTGGCTTTGATTCCCCAAAGAAATTGATTTCAGTACGGCCTGTTGATGTTTGGCCATGGCTGTGCTCATATCAGTAGTAACAGGTAAGCGTTCACGGGTCAAGGTGGAGGTAGACCGGGACGGCTCCTGCAGCGATGATTCAGAGAAGCTGGAGTATGAGGAGGAGGCAATGTGTATAGACTGGATTCCTGCAATCCTTGGAGTTGGCAGAACACGTACAGTGCCACTCTGAAGATCTGTACCCGGCTCTACAACATTTACCCAATGGGCAGTGAGGGAAAGGTATCCTCCCTGTCCATGGTGACTGGTCCACGCATCGGTAGTGAGGTGGACCTTGCTACTGACGGCGTTTAGTAGCGCATGTTTAATGTTTCCCTCCACATGCTTTTGCAGGGCAGGGACAGCTTGCCTGCTGAAATAGAAGCAGCTGGGCACATTGTATTGTGGGACTGCCAATGTCATCAAGTTACGGAACGTGTCAGTCTCCACCAGCCTGAATGACACCATTTCAGAGCCTGGGCTCGGGGGTGGTTTGACGAGAATGGCTGCCTTTTCTCCCATGCCTGTGCTACCGATGGTTGTAGACTGGGCTGGGAGTGTGAGGATGACTGGGAACGTGGTGCTGTGGGTGGAATTACACTGGGTCTCTGGACAACAGTGCCAGAGGTTCTTCCATGGCGATCCTGTGAGGAAGCCAAACCAGCTGTGTGTGCGCTGGAGGAAGAGGCTGCAACACGAGCTGAAGAGGTGGTAGGTGCCGCTGTTGGTTGGTCCAGGTCTTCAGTGTGTTTTTGCAACTCCACCACGTGCTTGGTCCGCACATGTATCCACATATTTGTGGTATTGAGGTTGCTGACACTTTTCCCTCTTTTGACTTTCTGATGACACAGCTTGCATTTGACAAAGCAAATGTCATCTGCAACTGTGTCAAAAAAGGACCAGGCACTGCAAGTCTTGGGAGCACCCATTTTGGCTTTTGGAAGAGCCATGCTCCGAATGGGTGCCGAAGTGGAGGCTACAGGCAACGCATTCTTCCCCCTCTCTCTCCCTCTTTGGGCCGTTCGGGGAATCTCTCCCTCAGAGCTGCTCCCACCACCGTACTGTACCTCATGCCATGATGGCTCAAGGACCTCATCATCATCAACACTACCCTCTTTCACCAACTGCTTCTCCTGGGTAGTCTCGGCAGCACATTACGCACCAGAAAGTGGCACCTGAGTCTCATCATCAGATGCGTACTGAGGTGTGCTGACCGGAGGCACTGGCCCACCCGCCTCTTCAGATTCAGAGAGACAAAGCTGTTGGGCATCACTGCATACTGCCTCTTCTTCCATTTCTGGAATGCTGCTTGGCTGGCCCCCTCTTTCCAAGCCAAGAGATTCAGAGAACAGAAGTAGAAATGGCTCCTGTCCTGAGCTTTCTGACTGCTTGGGCAATTTGGCAGGTGGTGAAGAGACAGATGGGTGCTCTCCAGTGCTTTGTGCCTGAGAGGATGTGGCACTAATTGAAGTTGATGCGTTTGCTGCCATCCATCTAACAATGGCTTCAATTTGTTCATCCTGCAGCAGCGGGGTACGGCGATCTCCTACAAAGCTCCGCATGAAGGACTGTTCCCTGCTGAAACTGGGGGATGATAAGTCGCCGGTGCCCGCAACAGGCACAGAATCCCCATGTCCTCTCCCTGCTCCACGCCCACGACCACGTGCATTACTCCCTGCCTTCTTCATCTTGGTAGACTGATAAAGATAGGCAGAAAAGTACTATGGGCTTAGTGTGCTTATTCCTGAACAGCTCCTAACACGTATAAGAAACACTAGTTTTCTAAAGTGTGGACTAGACTTTAATATGAGCTAATGTGGCCCACACAACTAGCAGGATGTGGAAGGAAACCCACTAATAGGCTAAATTTGAAAAAAGGTACAGCAGGCAGCACTAATTGAAGAAAGGACAATGGAACAGTATGAGGTAGTGACGCACCCTGAGTTGACTACAACCGGCTGTGGCAGCAGAACAGACTACAGAGTGAGCTGCACCTCACACACAGACCGTGCAGACAGCCGTGAACGGCGCTGCAAGGCCAAAAAAAGCTCCTCTATGTACTCCTATATAGTGTTTTTCCACAATCTAGCAGGATACGAATGGAAACCCACTAATAGGAGAAAAGCAGGAAAAATGTGCTGCAGGCAGCACTAATGCAAAAAAGGACAATTGAAGAGTATGAGGCAGTGACACACGCTGAGCTGACTACAACCGGCTGTGGCGGCAGGACAGACTACAGAGTGAGCTGCACTCACACACAGACCATGCAGACAGCCGTGAACGGCGCTGCAAGGCCAAAAAAAGCTCCTCTATGTACTCCTACTACTAGTGTTTTTCCACAATCTAGCAGGATACGGATGGAAACCCACTAATAGGCTAAATTTGAAAAAAAGGTGCAGCAGGCAGCACTAATTGAAAAAAGGCCAATGGAACAGTATGAGGCAGTGACGCACGCTGAGCTGACTACAACCGGCTGTGGTGGCAGAACAGACTACAGAGTGAGCTGCACTCACACACAGACCATGCAGACAGCCGATTACGGTGCTGCAAGGCTAAAAAAAGCTCCTCTATGTAATCCTATATAGTGTTTTTCCCCAATCTAGCAGGATATGGATGGAAACCCACTAATAGGAGAAAAACAGGAAAAATGTGCTGCAAGCAGCACTAATGCAAAAAAGGACAATTGAACAGTATGAGGCAGTGATGCAGGCTGAGCTGACTACAACTGGCTGTGGTGGCAGAACAGACTACAGAGTGAGCTGCACTCACACGCAGACCATGCAGACAGCCATGAACGGCGCTGCAAGGCCCAAAAAAGCTCCTCTATGTAATCCTATATAGTGTTTTTCCACAATCTAGCAGGATATGGATGGAAACCCACTAATAGGAGAAAAACAGGAAAAATGTGCTGCAGGCGGCACCAATGCAACAAAGGACAATTGAACAGTATGAGGCAGTGACGCACGCTGAGGTGACTACAACCGGCTGTGGCGGCAGAACAGACTACAGAGTGAGCTGCACTCCCACACAGACCGTACATACAGCCGATTACGGTGCTGCAAGGCCAAAAAAATCTCCTCTATGTAATCATTTATAGTGTTTTTCCACAATCTAGCATGATACGGATGGAAACCCACTAATAGGAGAAAAACAGGAAAAATGTGCTGCAGGCAGCACTATTGCAGAAAAGGACAATTGAACAGTATGAGGCAGTGACGCACGCTGAGCTGACTACAACCAGCGGTGGCTGTAGAACAGACAACAGCGTGAGCTGCACTCACACACAGACCTTGCAGACAGCTGTGAACAGGGCTGCAAGGCAAAAGCAAGGTTCTAACACAGCAGTTGCAAAATTAGCCTGGGTAAAGCACAATGAAGCAAATCACTATCACTAAACTGGCCCTCAGTCAGAACATAGCGTCCTGTCCCTAACTGAATTCACAGCAGAGTGAACCCAAAATGGCGGTGCCGACTTTTATAGTGCATCATGACATCATTTCAGCAGCCAATCACAGCCATGCCAGTCGTTACATGCCTACCATGCAGAACAGGATGTGCCCACACTTCTAATCATTCCTCATTGGCTGAATTCTGGCTATTTGAATTATGGGAACTTCCGATTCCGGTATCTGATATACTGAAAGTAACGAAACTCGGTATCGGAATTCTGATACCGCAAATATCGGCCGATACCCAATACTTGCGGTATCAGAATGCTCAACACTAGTAATAGCAAAAAAAATATATTACTATCAAAATCAAAAGAATAAGAATGAGAATAAGAATGGGATTCGTACTGCATATATCATCTAAAAACCCTCTCTCCATTAGGACTCAATAGAGAACTCGAGATCTGGTATTGAATTATATTGCTCCATATTGTTGGCATTTGGAAATGTATGCTTTATATATTCTGCCCACGGTTATGTTCTAGAAATATGTAGAACCACTAGGTATAGATAAAGCAATTGGGGCAGCACAGTGGCTCAGTGGTTAGCACTGCAGCCTTGCAGCGCTGGAGTCCTGGGTTCAAATCTCACCAAAGACAACATCTGCAAGGAGTTTGTATGTTCTTCCTGTGTTTGCGTGGGTTTCCTCCCACATTCCAAAGATATATTACTAGGGAATTTAGATTGTGAGCCCCAATGGGGACAGCGATGATAATGTAAAGCACTGCGGAATATGTTAGCACTATATAAAGATTATTATTATTAAAGCAATGTTATTCCATGTTAAATGCAGCAGTATGAATTGGCACCAATCTTCCCCCTTTTTTTTCTCTTGTTCAGGCAGGTCAAAGAATGTAGCACATCGTTTAAGTTATGCTGCACCGACCCTTTCACTACCATCAGCACTCCTTCCTATGAACAAAACCACAATTTGTTTTGTATCTGCAGAGCGTCTGTGTTGCATAGCATTTTGTCTCCACAACAGACAAGCAGGAGACCGCCTACTCCTACCAACCCCTCCCACACCAGAACACCAGTGCTCACACTATATACAATGGGGATTCTCTGCCCCAAGCAAGATGGCTGCACCGCCCGCCCACTGACTCACTTCTGGTATCGGATGACACACTTCCTGTGACGCTAGTGGTGCTGTCCATTCAGGAAGTATCACCCACTATAAATAGATGCTACGGCCAGCACACAGTGCTCCTTGCCTCCACACTGAAGTGGTCTGTCAGTATTCCGGGTTTTCCAAATTCCCTTGTGAATGATCTTGCCCTTTGTTAAGATGGAGATTGCTGTTTTTGTCTGCCCTACTTCCTGTTTGCTTAAAACCTGGTTCAGGTGTCAGCCTCCATGCTGGAGTATTCTGCTTCTGTTCCCCTTCAGCTCAGCTGCTTGTTCTGAGTGTGCCTTTACCTCTGGTTTTGGACATTCTCTGCATATGTAAGCTACACTCTCCATGTTATCATTAGTCTGTTGACTTTGGAACTTAACACTTGGTTTACTCCTCCTGATAAGAACTGTGTTTTTGAACTATGTTTTTGGACTATGTTTCTGGACTGTGTGTTGCTCCTTAATCCTTCATTTACTCCCCCCGGTGGGAGCCGTTGGAAACAACACCAGTATAATACTTTAATGTGAACCAGTTTCTGCACTTACTCGTGTTCATGCCACACCTGGGATTAACTTGTGGACTTGTTCTGGACTTCCCTGTGTTTACTTCATACCTGGATTTGACTCTTTCAGTACCGACAGTGTTTTGGATCTGCACCACGTCACCTGTCACACTCACCTTTTGATCACCTTGCTGAGGACTCTGCCTTAAGAACTCTGCCAATTTGCTGTATATGTTTCAAGGACTTGTTTCATTGCAGGTCACTGCGGGTTATCAATATATTGTTTTGGGTGTTATTGCTGTTGTACAAATACACTATTTGCACTAAAGAAACCCGTCTCTGTCTGTTCATTGCCCCACGCTATCAGAATCCTCGAGTTCCTACAATAGTATTACAGGATACTCCAGCCAACAGAGGATTCTGCTGGGGCAATGACAGAGACACGGGTAGACCAACTGTTTTCTATGATTAACTCATTGCAGCAGGAGATGGAGGCTGTACAAAATAAGCTTAGAGACATGGACTCCCGGGCGGGCCACAATGCGCAGGTGTTTGGTCAGGCTCTCCAAGATTTACATACCTTGATAGCTCAGGATACACCACCTGCTCAGCATACACCACCCACCCGGATGCCTAAATTGCCTCCTTTCCAGTTTAATGTTGACCGAAGTCAATTCCGCTGGTTTGTTAATCAATTCATATTATTCTTTGATGTACATGCCTCCTACTATCAGTCTGATCTAAGGTATTATGTATTATTATGTTGTTGACATCACGGGCACTGGCTTGGGCAAATCCTATGGTTGAAAGTCGCGATGTCCGTCTAAATAATTTGGATGATTTTCTGGCAGCTTTGGTACAAATGTTCGATGATCCCAACCGCCGTGCCAACGCAGAAACTGCTTTCCTTACGCCAGGGGAAACGTTCATTCATAGAATATATTACTGAATTTAAGAAGTTAGTGGTGGATACCACCTGGGATAACAATGCTGTATTGCCACTTTTTAGGGAAGGGTTGTCCAGTACAATCAAAGATGAGCTAGCTCGCTCAGTCTCCACAGGAGTTTGAGTTATTTTTACAACACTGTGTGCGCGTATTGATATCCACCTAACTGAACGCAGACAAGAGAAATGGGCAGCTTTAAATCGCATCACTAATTTTGCTCTTTTGTTTAGTGAAACTACCAGCAAGAACCCGCGGGAGGCTGAGGATGTGCCTATGCAAGTGGACTCACTACAAAAACATGAGACTAATGAACGCCGTGAATATCGTTTTCGTGAACGCTTATGTTTTTACTGTGGTCAATTGGATCATTTCCTCATTAGTTGTCTTAAATGTCCCAGGCGACCTAACAAGGTGTTGGCGGCAGTAGGAGATTATGACAATACAGACACTGAGTGAGAAGTTTCGGAGACCAGTTTACATCTAGATGTTCCCCTATCAGTCATGTCGACTTCCCCTAAAGATCAAGGGAAGAAATACTCACATTGTTCTCTTCTTATTCAGATTATGTGGGAGGGACAGTGGATATCAAGTTCTGCTATGATAGACTCTGGAGCAGGTGGGAATTTCATGGATTCTTCTTTTGCCAGGGAACATGGTATTAAGACACAATTAAGAGCCTCACCAGTCACCATGGAAATGGTGGATGGTTCTCCATTAGTTTCCGGGCCAATAGACCGGGAGACGGTGCTTCTGAAGTGTAAGATGGAACCAGACCATCAGGAAACCCTTTCATCTATGTTAATATCTTCTCCTCATTTTCCTATAATTTTAAGAAATTCCTGGTTACGGTCACAGAATCCAAACATCAATTGGGAAACCAAGGAGATATCCTTCCTCCCAAAGTGTAGTCTTACCATCAGTCCAACGGTAATGGCTCCAGTTACCCAGAATTTGAAGGAAACAATACAGGTATCTACTCTCCCTCAAGTTTACCAGGAATTCTCGGACGCTTGTGACAAGAGGAAGGCAGACCAACTCTCTCCACATAGACCATATGACTGCCCTATACAACTGCTTCCTGGGGCAGCGATTCCTTTCGGTCATGTTTACCCGTTGACAGCTCCAAAATTAAAGACATTACGAGAATACATAGATGAGAATTTAGCCAAGGGGTTTATCCGACCATCTTTTTCACCAGCGGGAGCCCCCATATTCTTTGTAAAGAAGAAAGATGGGACTCTAAGACCTTGTATTGACTACCTGGAGCTAAAAAAGGTAACCATTTGTAACAGGTACCCGTTGCTGCTAATTCCTGAATTGTTGGAGAGAGTTCTCCAAGCTAAAATATTTACCAAATTAGATCTTCGTGGGGCATATGATTTTCTCCGTATACGTCCCAGAGATGAATGGAAGACAGCTTTCAGATGCCGGTATGGACATTTGGAATATTTAGTGATGCCATTCGGACTCTGTAACGCTCCTGCTGCTTTCCAACACTTAGCCAATGATATTTTCAGGGATTTACTGGATCATTATGTAGTAATTTACCTGGATGACATCTTGATTTTCTCTGATTCCCTACAGGAACATGTTAAGATCGTGCTCAGACGTTTGAGAGATAATCATTTGTACATCGAACTCAAAAAGTGTGAATTTCATTGCTCCAAATTCAATTTTTGGGCTGTTATTTCTCCCCAGGGATTGAGTATGGAGTCCAGGAAGATCCATCCAGGCGATCATAGATTGGCCGGTACCAGGAAACATTAAAGAGGTACCGTTGTACCTCTTCATTGGTATTCATTGGTTTTGCTAACTTTTATAGACGTTTTATCCGAAATTTTTCGGAAATTGTCCGTCCCATCACTCTCCCCACTAAAAAGGGGAAGAAGTTTGTATGGTCTTTGAAAGCCCAGGGAGCCTTTGACCGCCTCAAGGTTTATTTTACCATGGCTCCGATATTGATGCATCCGGATCCTGCACTGCCTTTTGTCGTGGAGGTGGACGCTTCTGACTGTGCACTGGGAGCAATCCTCTCACAACGAACCGGAGACAAAGGTTTGCTGCACCCGTGTGCCTTCTTTTCTCGCTGGTTATCATCTGCTGAACTGAACTATGACACTGCAGATAAGGAACTTTGGCAATCATTTCCGCCTTTAAGGAATGGAGACACCATTTGCAGGGAGCAACTCAACAGGTAGTAGTGCTCATAGATCACTATAATTTGGAATTCCTTAAGTCCGCCAGATGTTTCTCTCCTCGACAAGCTAGATGGAGTTTGTTCTTGAACCAGTTTGATTGTATTATCTCGTACCACCCAGGTTCACGTAATGGGAAAGCTGATGCATTATCCTGAATTCACACAATGGACTCCGTGCCTGGGACTCTGTCTAAGACCATCTTGTCTGATGCCAATTTCATAGGAGTGCTCCAGGACCGGGACTTGTGGGAGGAGATCAAGCTGGTCTATGATGGTGACGTATTTCTTGCTGCCCCACCTGACAATGTGAATCTTGTCATTAAGAATGGTGTATGGCTTTGAGATTGATGCATTTATGTCCCAGAGGCTGTGAGACTTCGAATTCTCAAATTGGTCCAAGACTCCGTATTGGATCGTCATAGGGGGTATGAAAAATGCAGGAATATTTAAGTCGTTTTTTTCTGGAGGCCTAGTGGTCTAGTGGTGTAACTCTACAATAAAGTCCATCGAAATAGACCCCCAAGGGTGAGATGGTATGAGTAGCGGCTTAAGAAGGCCAGTAGGTGAAACACGAGGAACTTTGTACCGAGCATAAACCTCACAAGAGCAAACATAGTCATTCACATCTTTCAAGCAGGTAGGCCAAGAACAAACTCCATCTAGCTTGTCGAGGAGAAAGACATCTGGCGGACTTAAGGAACTCCAAATTACGGTGATCTGTGAGCACTACAACCTATTGAGTTGCTCCCTGCAAATGGTGTCTCCATTCCTTAAAGGTGGAAATGATTGCCAAAGCCAATACCGATACCCGATACCAATACAAGTCAATGGGACACAAATATCGGAATGTAAATAAGCCCTTTCTGTCCTTCTACATCCTTTTCCGGAGCGGGGAAGAGTGTGGGCGGTGCGTGATCGGACACTATGCGTGTCTGTGTGTGCGGGTAGGGTTTGTGTGGGCCTACCGGGGCTCTGTGTGGGCTGCTGAGGGTCTGTACGGGCCTGCTGGGGCTCTGTGCGGGCTGCTGGGGCTCTGAGTGGGCTACCAGGGCTTTGTGTGGGCTGCCGTGGGTCTGTACGGGCCTGCCGGGGCTCTGTGCAAGCTGCCGGGGTCTGTGTGGGCTACCAGGGCTCTGTGTGGACCTGCTGGGGCTCTGTGCGGGCCTGCCGGGGCTCTGTGCGGCCCTGCTGGGGTTCTGTGTGTGCCTGCTGGGGCTCTGTGTGGGCTGCCGGGGCTCTGTGCGTGCCTGCCAAGGGCTCTGTATCGGCTGCTGGGGCTCTGTGCGTGACTGCCGGGGGCTCTGTGCAGGCTGCCGGTGGTCTGTGCTAGCTGCCGGGGTCTGTGCGTGACTGCCAGGGGCTCTGTGTGGGCTGCGGGGGCTCTGTGCAGGCTGCCGGGGCTCTGTGCAGGCTACCGGGGCTCTGTGCGGGCTGCTGGGGGTCTATGCGGGCTACGGGGGCTCTGTGCGAGCTGATGGGGGTCTGTGCAGGCTGCCGGGGGTCTGAGCTTGACAGCCAGGGCCTCTGCGCGGGCTGCCGGGGCTCTGTGCGAGCTGCCGGGGTCTGTGCGTGACTGCCGGGGGTCTGTGCGCGACTGCCAGGGGCTCTGTGCGGGCTTCTGGGGCTCTGTGGGGGCTGCCTGGGCTCTGTGCATGCCTGGCGGGGGCTCTGTGCAGGCTGCCGGGGCTCTGTGCGGGCTGTCGGGGGTCTGTGTGTGCCTGCCGGGGGCTCTGTTCAGGCTGCCAGAGCTCTGTGCGGGCCTGCTGGGGCTCTGTGCCAGCTGCCGGGACTCTGTGCGGGCTACCGGGGGTCTGTGCGTTACTGCCGTGAGCTGTGTGCGGGCTGCGGGGGCTCTGTGCGGGCTTCCGGGGCTCTGTGCGGGCTGCCGGGGGTGTGTGCGTGGCTGCCGGAGGCACTGTGCGGGCTGCCAGGGCTCTGTGCGGGTTGCCGGAGGTCTGTGTGTGCCTGTCGGGGGCTCTGTGCGGGCTGCCGGGGCTCTGTGCGGGCCGGCCGGGGCTCTGTGTCAGCTGCGGGGGGTCTGTGCGTGACTGCCGGGGACTCTGTGCGAGCTGCCGGGGTCTGTGCGTGACTGCTGGGGGCTGTGCGTGACTGCCGGGGGCTCTGTGCGGGCTTCTGGGGCTCTGTGGGGGCTGCCTGGGCTCTGTGCGTGCCTGCCGGGGGCTCTGTGTGGGCTGCCAGGGCTCTGTGCAGGCTTCCGGGGCTCTGTGCGGGCTGCCGGGGGTGTGTGCGTGGCTGCCGGAGGCACTGTGCGGGCTGCCAGGGCTCTGTGCGGGTTGCCGGAGGTCTGTGTGTGCCTGTCGGGGGCTCTGTGCGGGCTGCCGGGGCTCTGGGCGGGCCGGCCGGGGCTCTGTGTGAGCTGCGGGGGGTCTGTGCGTGACTGCCGGGGACTCTGTGCGAGCTGCCGAGGTCTGTGCGTGACTGCTGGGGGCTGTGCGTGACTGCCAGGTGCTCTGTGCCGGCTTCTGGGGCTCTGTGGGGGCTGCCCTGGCTCTGTGCATGCCTGCCGGGGACTCTGTGTGGGCTGCCAGGGCTCTGTGCAGGCTGCCGGGGCTCTGTGCGGGCTGCCGGGGGTCTGTGTGTGCCTGCTGGGGGCTCTGTGCGGGCTGCCGGAGCTCTGTGCGAGCTGCTGGGGGTCTGTGCGTACTTCGGGGGTCTGTGCGTGACTGCCGGGGGCTCTGTGCGGTCTGCCGGGGCTCTGTGCGTGCCTGACGGGGGCTCTGTGCGGGCTGCCGGGGCTCTGTGCGGGCTGCCCGGGCTCTTTGTGTAATGTGTGCCCCGATGTGGGCAGCGGATGCAGTTTTCAATGCATCCGCAGCCCATTCTGTAGTCCAGGGAGGATGGGGCGGAGTTTCGGCAGCGCATGCGCAGTAGAAAATTGTAGATGCGACAGACAAAAAAAGTTCACTTGAAAGTTTTTTCATGCCGACGGTCCACCAAAACACGACGGATCCGTTGCACGTCGCTAATCAGTCGGTAATACAAGTGTATGGGTAAAAAACGCATCCTGCAAGCACATTTGCAGGATCCGTTTTTTCCAAAAACGATGGATTGCGACGGATTGCTAATTTCTTTCTTTCATATATCTATGGATATATATATATATATTAATAGATATATTTATAGATGGATATATCTATAGACACATAGATGTATCTATCCATATATCTGGCTGCTTTCACACATCAGGTTTTTGCCGTCAGGCACAATCCAGTGAGTTTTGAAAAAGAAACGGATCCTGCGGAAAAAAACAGATCCGGCGGAAAAAACGGATCTGGTGGAAAAGGACGGATCTGGCGGAAAAAAACGGATCCTGCGGAAAAAAACAGATCCGGCGGAAAAAACTGATCCGGCGGAAAAGAACGGATCCAGCTGAAAAAATAGATCCGGCGGAAAAAAACGGATCCGGCAGAAAAAATCGGATCTGGCGGAAAAAACTGATCCCTTTTTTTCACAACTCGCCGGATTGTACCTGACGGCAAAAACCTGATGTGTGAAAGCAGCCAGATATATGGATAGTTACATGTATGTATCTATAGATATATCTATCTATAAATATATCTATAGATAGATATATCCATAGATATATCGTAGAAAGGCTGATGTTTCTAAGGCTACTTTCACACTTGCGTTTTTAGCAATCCATCCCAATCCATCATTTTGGGGAAAAAAACGGATCCTGCAAATGTGCTCGCAGGATGCGTTTTTTACCCACAGACTTGTATTAGCGATGGATCGCGACGGATGGTCACACGTCGCGTCCGTCATGCAACGGATCCGTCGTGTTTTGGCGGACCATCGGCACGAAAAAACGTTCAAGTGAACGCTTTTTTGTCTGTCGCATCCGCCATTTTCTACCACGCATGCGCGGCCAAAACTCCGCCCCATCCTCCCTGGACTTCAGAATGGGCAGCGGATGCATTGAAAAACTGCATCTGCTGCCCACGTCGTGCACAAATTTCACAACGTGCGTCGGTACGTCGGGCTGACGCATAGCAACGGACAAGTACTGACGCAAGTGTGAAAGCTGTCTTAATGAGCGTTTAATTTAAAAAAAAAAAATAGGAAAAAACGGCATGGGCTCCCGCGCAATTTTCTGCGCCAGAGGGGGAAAGCCTATGGCCGGGGGTCAATATTTGTAGCCTGCTATGAATATCAGCCCGCAGCTGTCTGCGTAGCCTTTACTGGCTATTAAAATAGGGGGACCCCCCAAAAAAAAATGATGTGGGGTCCCCCTATATTTTATAGCCAGAAAGGCTACGCAGACAGCTGCGGGCTGATATTCATAGCCTAGAGAGGGGCCATGGATATTGCCCCCCCCCCCGGGTACAAATACCAGTCCGCAGCCGCCCCAGAATGGCTTAGCCCCTATTTTCCCACTCCCGTGTAGCGGTGGGATATGGGGTTATAAGGGGCTAATGTCACCTTGCTGTTGTAAGGTGACATTAAGCCGGGTTAATAATGGAGAGGCGTCAATAAGACGCCTATCCATTATTAATCCAATAGTAATAAAGGGTTAATAAAACACGCATACATTAGGAAAAATGTGTTTTACTATTCTTCATTTAACCATACTTGTCATACTTCAGCGCCTGCAAAAAACGTAAAATAATAAACCGTATACTACCTGTCTGCCATAGTCTGTGCGCGCACAGATCCCCGGCAGCCCGAACAGAGCCCTGGCAGCCCGCACAGACCCCCCGGCAGGCCGCACAAAGCCCCGGCAGCCCGCACAGAGCCCCCGGCAGTCACGCACAAACCCCTGGCAGCCCGCACAGAGCCCCGGCAGCTCGCACAGAGCCCCGACAGGCACGCACAGAGCCCCCGGCAGTCACGCAGACCCCCGGCAGCCCGCATAGAGCCCCGGCAGCTCACACAGAGCCCCGGCAGGCCTGCACAGACCCTCGGTAGGCACGCACAGACCCCCAGCAGGCACGCACAGACCCCCAGCAGGCCTGCACAGACCCCCACGGTCACGCACAGACCCCGACCGCACACACACAGACACGAAATCTCCGCCCACGCACCGCCCACACTCCATTATAGTGCATCATTGCACTATGGGAACTTCCGATTCCGGTATCCGATATAGCAAAAAGTATCGGAACTCGGTATCGGAATTCCGATACAGCGAATATCGGCTGATACCCGATATTTGCAGTATCGGAATGCTCAACACTAGGAAGGACCCATTGAATCGTGCAAGACGCAAAACGGCCATAGTCCTCTTTTTCTGTATGTTCTGCTAATGTCCCTCCCTCATAACCTCTTATATCTCTTCAAGCCACTTTCTGCCACAGAAAATATACTCTAATACAGTGGCCCAGATTTATTCACTAGTCTCCCTAAAGAAAAAAAAAAGGGTGCAGATTAAAATTGGCAAATCTGCATCAGTGCCAGTGCTGTGTGTGGCATCTGTCTCTAATTTTGTGCCACATTAAACCTAGTGTGTAATACTGGGCCAGATTGCTTTTAAATTCTCCCTGAAAAAAAAACAGTGGAAGATTAAGATTGGCATTTCTGCTTCAGTGCCACTCCTGTGTGCCACCTGTCTCAAATTGTGTGCCACATTAAACCTAGTGTGTAATACTGGGCCAGATTTCTTTTAAATTCTCCCTGAAAAAAAAATAGTGGGAGATTAAAATTGGCATTTCTGCTTCAGTGCCACTCCTGTGTGTGCCACCTGTCTCAAATTGTGTGCCACATTAAACCTAGTGTGTAATACTGGGCCAGATTTCTTTTAAATTATCCCAGAAAAAATAAAATAGTGGGAGATTAAGATTGGCAATTCTGCCTCATTGTCAGTGCTGTGTGTGGCATCTGTTTCTAATTTTGTGCCACAGAACATATACTGTAAAAGAGTGGGCCACATTTCTTCAATATTCTCCCAGAAAAAATAAAAAGGGGGAGATTTTTATTGGTAGTCCTGTTAGTGGCATATCTGTCTGCCACTGAAGCTGTGTACTGTTATACATTGGGCCTGATTTTCCCTACAGTCTCACCCACCTATAAAGGGATATATAAATCCAACAGAAGTTTGAGTTCACCTTGCAACTGGTTTTACAGTAACAAATACCGTTAGTTTGGTTACGTTTTTCAAACAATGAGGAAGTCTGGTGGAAGAGGTCGTGGCCGTGGGCGGTTATTGCCAGCTGGTAATGATGGTAGTGGTGGTCAGAGCCGGCTCCAGGTTTTTGAGGGCCCCGGGCGAAAGAGTCTCAGTGGGCCCCCCCTTTAACATATACCATGATTCATGATGCACAGATACAGCAGAGAAATATAGCACAGCCACGTAGCATATAACACAGCCCACGTAGTATATAGTACAGCCCACGCACTATATAACACAGCCCACGTAGTATATAACGCAGCCCACGTAGTATATAACACAGCCCACGTAGTATATAACACAGCCCACCTAGTATATAACACAGTCCACATAGTATATAACACAGCCACGTAGCATATAACACAGCCCACGTAGCATATAGCACAGGCAAGTAGTATATACCACTGCCACGTTGTACATAGCACAGCCCACATAGTATAACACAGCCACATAGTATATAACACAGCCCACGTAATATATAGCACAGCCCACGCAGTATATAACACAGCCCACGTAGTATATAGGAGCCAGGCAGTATATAACACAGCCACGTAGTATATAACACAGCCCATGTAGTATAATACAGCTCACGTATATTACATAGCCCAAGTATATAACACAGCCCATGTAGTATAACACAGCCCACGTATATAACACAGCCCAAGTATGTAACACAGCTCATGTAGTATAACATAGCCCAAGTATATAACACAGCCCATGTAGTATAACACAGTCCACGTATATAACACAGCCCATGTAGTATAACACAGCCCACGTATATAACACAGCCCATGTAGTATAACACAGTCCACGTATATAACACAGCCTATGTAGCATAACACAGCCCACGTATATAACACAGCCCACGTATATAACACAGCCCATGTAGTATAACATAGCCCAAGTATATAACACAGCCCATGTAGCATAACACAGCTCACATATATAACACAGCCCATGTAGTATAACACAGCCCATGTAGTATAACACAGCCCATGTAGTATAACACAGCCCACGTATATAACACAGCCCACGTATATAACACAGCCCACGTATATAACACAGCCCATGTAGTATAACACAGCCCTCAAATATAACACAGCCCATGTAGTATAACACAGC